>NC_137824.1:16101404-16595296 GCF_963921795.1 Nannobrachium achirus | reverse complement strand
ACCAGAACCCTACCCGACATTTAGGGTATGGTAGGGCCTAAAATGTATGCTAATTATTCGGGCCGGGCCTCGGACTCAGAGAAAAAAGTAAATATATGTTTTTATTATTTATATACATTTTACTCTGTGATAGAGTTTTCAAATTCTTCATGAACCCATCTCGACCCGCCCGACGTTTTCGGGCCGGGTAGGGCCTAAAGTGTATGCTAGCTGATTAGTCGGCCGGGCCATGCCTCGGGCCGCCCAGTTAGGGCAGAGTAGGGCCGGGCCTTCATTTTCAGGCCCGTTGAGAACTCTAATGCAGAGGTTCTCAACCTTTTCAGGCCGCGACCCCCAAAATAATCATATTTGAACTAAAAAGGTCTTAAAAGTCCTTAAATTGTCACTTTAGAAATGTGCATATACACTTATATTGTGTGTTGGTCTGTTTACTGTTGAGTGAGAAAACAATGTTAACATTTCGCTAAACATCTGGTGACCACCCAAAATAATTTGGGGACCCCTCTGGGGGTCCTCTTGGGGACCGATCCTCAGGTTGAGAACCACTACTCTAATGGAGATACGAGGTCGTTCTGCCCGGCAGGCGGCAGCAACGATACAATCCGACACATTCCTCGATCCTCAGTCATTTGTTTTTGCAACGGCACTCCAAGTTATCAGCGACGTTTTGCCATCACATACCGTAAAGAGCCCTCCAGTTAACCTTGTGGGCTTACAGTAGTTCAGCTATTTTCACAATATTTATCTGTGGAACCGACTCCGAGTGAGTCAAACTAAAACGCAATGCCTACACTTCGAAGAGCTTGTCAGGGTGGGGGGTCCTCAGCCTCAGTTCAAATATGATTATTTAGGTGGTCGCGTCCTGAAATGTTTGGGAACCCGTGAAATTCATAATGTTTGACGTGATTAACAATGGCAAGAACTCGGCAGTGGCTATCATTTTAATTACATGAACCCTGGCGTCAGCATAGTCTGGGTTCAACATTCGAAGAAGAGAGTTGGTGTATTCTGGGAAAAAAGGAGCAGACCTAGTATAGAGCCCTGGGGAACCCCATGTCGTCTATGTATATAGAGTTTAACCCAAGACGATTTGGGTTAAAGCAGTTCTCAAACGTCTTTGTGTATTTGGCCGCGGACACCCATGTGAAAATGTTTGGTGTCAGTACAGGGACCTATTGTGAAGATTTGTGTTAATAAATTCAAAAATAGCAGATATATAAGCTCGCAGCTACTGGGTTTTTTAACCTTGTTGCATAATTCCCTTCAACAACGGTTTGTTACGGTAATATGGCCTTGGGTCTGTCTGTATCGGATCAATTTCGGTTTGACATCACGAGACGGACCAACGACATTCCATCGCGAGGGCGCAGTTTAAAAATCCCCCTGCCTATATAAAGAAAAGACAATAAGCAGGCAACATCCCAAGGAAGACAAAAAAAAAAGAAAAAATCTTTTCTGGTGCTTTATTTTTTAAAATAGAAAAGGCTTTCATACTAATGTTTATGTTGGGATTAGGCTCGGTGCGGAGGAGCCAAAACAAGCAGATTTGAATCATCGGAAAACAGAGGGAGCGCAGCCTTACGGCCTCCGCTGCTGCTCCGACACGGAGCTCTGCTTCCTCACACAGCGGTGGCCAGTTACCATGTACATTTACTCCAGTAACTGAGTACAATTCTTAGGTACTTTTATAGGCTATGACTCGAGTATTGTGCCTTTTTGTCGATACTTTAGTACAGTGGTTCTCAACCTTTTCAGGCCGGGACCCCCAAAATAATCATATTTTAACTGGGGACCCCCACACCCTACGAGCACTAAGAGTTGGGGCATTACATTTTGTACAACTCGGTTCTATTGTGAAAATAGCAGATCTACATGCTCACAACGCCTCGCAACGCGAGGCGTTGTGTGCATGTAGATCGGCTATTTTCACAATTTCTGCCTCTAATATTTCACAATTTGGCCAATGTTTAATTTGTCATTTGAGAGGTATTAAAAAGTCCTTAAATTGTCACTTTAGAAATGTGCAGATACCCCCTATACACTTAAACTTTATGTTGGTTTATTTACTGTTGAGTGAGAAAACAATGTTACACATTAAGTTAATCATCTGGGGACCCCCCAAAATAATTTGGGGACCCCCCTGGTCCCGACCCACAGGTTGAGAACCCCTGCTTTAGTACTCCTACTCCACTACATGTCGGAGGCAAACATTGCACTTTTTACTCCACTACTTATTTGAAAACCTTATTGTAAGTTACTTTGTGGAGTACAGGTAGGTTATTTTTACAAAACATACATAAACCAACTACTAAGTAGAACCCGACCGATATATCGTTCAAACCGATATTTTTGGACCCCGATATCGGTATCGGCATCGGCATTATCTCTCCGATGTATCGGTCGTTTTTATAAATAATATTAGACCACCATTTGATGACATTTAGCCATTCAGACCCAAAACTTAGAATATATTGTCGTTGCCCGTAAGGATCCATTGGGTATCATTTTACACTCATGAGTTAAAGATCTTATAAAGCATTTCATTTGGTTGCCAAATCTCCATCATTTTGCTGGGGACCACCTGTAAACCCCTCAAGGACCACTGGTGGTCCCCGGACCATTGGAAAAAAAAGGGAAAAAAAGGTTTTGAAGGTAAGAAGTTTTTGAAATTTAGGCAATTTATTATTATTTTATATTATTACAAAACATTGGTTAAACATTGGCAATCTGTGGTCTAGCACTCTACATCGGCAAACATCGGCATCGGTCAAAAAATACGGCATCGGTCGGGCAATACTACTAAGGGGACTATTATTATACTTTGACTATTCGAAAACAGCCGATCTACATGCTCAAAGTGACCTTATCAGGTTGGCTATTTTTGAAAGATTTTGAAAATAACTGTGCTGAGTAGCCTACTTTAAATATATATAAAAAAAACAATACTTTTATAACTCTTACACAAACATTCAATACAGGACTTGAACTTGTAACAGTGTATTTCTACATTGTGGTATTACTACTTTTACTGGACGAAAACAATAAATAAATTGGAGTACTGTACTTCTAGCCCCCACTCTTCCTGGCACACAGTCCAGCCTGTATGTCAGCAGTAAAGCCCCCGTCCTCCCATCCCTCACGCTCTTATCTTTTAACGCCTCGCTAGTCTGCAGATACTGTCTGTCTGGCACACAGCACAGCTGAGATGATCCGATTAAGGAGCAGGCATATTTTCTCACGTTTTTACAAGATCATAAAGTGTGCATGCAGAGCCTAGCCGGGCCAATAGCTGTGGAGGCCCCAGCCAAACAGCTATTGGGATAATTAATATTTGAACAGCTCTCCTAAAAGCGGAGCGGAGGCGACGGTGTGTATAATTTGAGTGAATTCGATAATAGGACGACTTCGTAAAATATTCACGAGGCGCTTTAAAGCGCGTTTAACGGAGCGTATAAAGGCAGATGTGAGACGGTGTCCTAGCATGCGTTGCTCTGAAAATAAACAGGCCGGGTCAGGTCCACATTGACCTGCTGCAACGTTGTGAGACATTGTGTGCCTCCAGTCTGCTGAGAGACTGTCCCTTTGGGCACCGGCCTATACTCCGGGAACACGCAAGTTATCAAGCGTCCCGCTAGCCAATCACAGCGAGTCCTGCGAAGCTTGGCCAATGGGACCTTATGGCAGTGTTTCTCAACCTTTTTTCAGCATGGGCACACTTTTCATGTCCCAAGAATCCATGGGCACATCAACATAATACGGGGGTGTAAATATCGTCACTGTCGGGAAGAAACCTTGTATCTCCAAGTTTCAAAAATGTGTATGTTTCTTGGCAAAGTAAAGCCCTGCTTCATCATACAAGGCTGTCACACAACAGTAGTGAAAACAGCAGATCTACAAGCACACAACGCCTCGCACCGCGAGGCGTTGTGTGCTTGTAGATCGGCTGTTTTCACTAGTTTAAATCATTTTTAAAATGATACAATACTGTGTTTCAAGCAGTTTCAAGGGGCACACTTGACCCTTCTCAGGGGCACTGGCACAGTGGTTGAGAAACACTTCCCTATGGGACCATACTGTACAACAAACTTTGAGCTGTTTGTACCAAGATGTAGGCCATATCTAGGCCTGATGTAGGCCACGCTTCAGTTTACATAAAGGGGAAAACCACCCATTTTCAACATTTAACCATGTATAGTATATCTTAGAGCTGTTGTGTGGAAATAAGAAAAAAGTCCCCCCCTCCCCTCCTTCTGTGTTACCTAGAACTGGAATTGATTGTTGGGGTCATGTGACCAGTGACAGTGACATACTCTTTCCCACCTTTTTCTTATAATCAACTCTAAGGTATATTATGACATGGTTCAATATATTGAAAATGGGTGGTTTTCCCCTTTAAGCACCCGGACATTTTACAACACAAACTTTGAGCCGTTTGTGCTAAGATGTAGGCCATATTTAGGCCAGATGTAGGCCACGCTTCAGTTTACTTAAAGGGGAAGACCACCCATTTTCATATTGAACTATGTAATTAATATACCTTATAGGAGGTGTGTGAAAATAAAAAAAAAGTTCCCCCCCTTCTGTGTTGCCTAGAACTGGAGGATTGATTTTGGGGTTTGTATTGTAAAGTACAATGTGTGATGTCATCAAGTTGTAATTTTCAATACAAACCCCAAAATCAATCCTCCAGTTCTAGGCAACACAGAAGAGGGGGAACTTTTTTTAATTTCCACACAACTCCTCTAAGGTATATTAATGACATAGTTCAATATTGAAAATGGGTGGTCTCCCCCTTTAAGCCCCAGACATTTTTGTGAAAAAAAGGGTTTTTCATGCTCCTTTAGGGAACTGTTACATGTTTGCGTTCATGGAATCAAGTACTCCTACTTCTTGCTCTGATTGATGATGTCTTCCATTGTAACGACCAAATATGGACACCGTGACAACCTACGATGTTGGCAAGCGAGCATAGTATAAAAGGAACCTGAAAAATCGTTCACAGATCACATGAACAATCGTTAAGACCGGAATACAAGAATGCCAAATAGCTGTCTTTGAAGCCACGTATATAACAACGTTTAAAGTGAATTCCCTGGGCTCTGCATTCTCTTTGTCTCCGAAAACCCTTAAGTGAAGTTGAGTGTCGCGTCACACTCCATTGATCTAAATCCATTCTGTCATCCATTGAGTAGCAGGTGTGGGAATGTTGCGCTGGACCGTTCATGTGAAAGGAGGACGGAAGATGAACCACGCTGCTGTTGCAGTGCAGCACAAGGTGTACTCATTTGGAGGCCAGCCATTTGGAGACTGGCAGATGGAAGTGCACGTCTTCAACACAGTGTCTTTGGACTGGATGATGTTGACTCCAGTGAGAACTGGAAGGGGAGAACGACCCCCTGAGGTTCCCTCCAGGCGTTGGGGCCACACCGCTGTGCTGGTAGGAGATGTCGTCTACATCTGGGGAGGGGATCAACAGGCAAAGTGCACCAGGCTTTATGCCTTTGATGTGGACACCCACAGATGGTTGAAGACGGAGGTTTCTGGGGCCGTTCCAGAGGGGAGGCATGACCACTCAGCCTGTGTCTTGGGGAAGGTCATGTACGTCTATGGAGGCGTCAGCCACCTGACTAACATGGTCACTAATGAGTTCTACAAGCTGGACACCGCCACAATGGTCTGGTCTTTAATTACCGCCGGGGGAACCCCACCGCCTGTTTTAATATATCCCTCTGCCACCATCATCGGGACAAAGATATTTGTACTCGCGGTAGGGTACTCACTCTACAAACATATCAGAGTGTTTGACACAGAGACCAATTGCTGGCTGGAGAAGATTCACAACGGAATCGGATATCATGTAAAAGGAAACAGTCATTCAGCCTTTACCTACAATGGACAGCTTTTCATATTTGGTGACCAGGCCTTCAGTGATCTGTGGGAATTCAACCCTGAGACCCTCTCCAGGAAGCAGGTCTGGCCCACCGAGAAAAGCCTGTTTGAATGCAGGGCTGGCATGTGCTGTTGTACGGTGGGAGACCGTATCGTCCTCTATGGAGGATACAAACACAATCTTAGCATGTATACACCCTCACCCTGTGATGACCTGTACGTGTTAGACATGAGTCCTAGTCTGAAGACGCTCTGCAAGCTAGCGGTTATTCAGTACCGCCTGGAGCGGTCTGAACTCCCACACAACGTGCGGTGGGAACTGGCAGCCAACGACAACAGTCAAAACGGTTCCAGACGAGGGAAAAAAAGAAAGAGGAAATGTCGATGACAAAACTGTCAGAAAATATTGATGACAAAACGGTATGGGATGGGACGATATGAAAAAAAAAAATGCCGATCTACAAGCTCACATCGCAACGTGACGCGCTGTGAGCTTGTAGATGTGCAATTTTTTTGGCAATGATACTTGATAGAGAGTGAAAACAATACTGTATCAAGTATGTATATTATAAGTACCTTTTACCAACTGGAAATACTGTTTCTATGAAACTGTGTTGGCTTGCATGTAACACCATGTATGAGCACAAAGATCTGCCCTTTTTCTGCACCTCATTGGCTAAGGGCCTTTGTACTGTCAGTACAAAGGCAGTGTCTTACGTCATTTTGAGGAGAACTTGACTGATAGATTACGTATTTTGAGGAGAACTTGATATTGGCACAAAGATCTACCCTTTGGCTGCACCTCATTGGCTAAGGGCCCTGCCTTTGTACTGTCAAGGAGAACTTGACGGACTAATTTTTGACTTGACTCATTTTTGAGGAGAACTTGACTGAACTTGATAAACTAGAAGTACTGTTCCTACGAAACAGTGTGGGCTCGCTCGTAAAGCAATAATTTAAAAAAATATAAGAACTCCTAATCAAATAAATTCCTTCATTTCTTATGTTTGCCGACGTGACTATATTCTGCAGCGTGCTAACTGTCATGTGAAGCTCAACCAATACTCCTGCTAATATCACTCCCAGCCAGGGCCCTGCCTTTGTACTGTCGGCCGGAACTTGATAGATACATAAATAATGAGGATAACATAGTGTTCTCGCCTTTCAGGCGAGCCCACAACTAGTGAGAATAGCCGATCTACAGAGGCGTTGTGTGCTTGTAGATCTGCTATTTTCACTAGTTTTGTGGGACAGTCTTGTATGATAAAGCAGGGCTTTACTTTACGAAAAAACATACACATTTGAAACTTAGGATATATGAGATTTCTGCTGACACTGTGACAATGGCATGTAAGGCTGAGATGTCTCTATATAGGCGAGGTTCTTCGAGTAATCCCCACAGGCAACAGGCGCGAGGGACGCTAAGCACCGTCACTAATAGGCATCCAGCTGGAACTGCAAACCGACGCGCTGTGCAGCCGCACACCTCTGCTGGGAGAGCGGCTGCTGCCCCCACCCCCCACACACACGCACACACACACACACACACAGAAAGCAGCTATTACAGCCGCACACCTGCGTGCTGAGAGCTGCTGCTGCCTCCCCCTCACTCCCATAGATGCCACGGAGGTGTGACGGGCCGGCCGTCTCCCTGGAAGCGTGGAGGCTGCTCTCTAATTACCTGCACCCACCCTCACAAATGAGCTGCAGCAGTGAGGATTGGACGAATATATGGACAGCAGTGGTGGAAAAAGTACTTGCGTTTCTTACTTAAAGGAGTAGTTCACCCCCAAAATGACTTTCTTTCCTATTGATTACTCACGCCATGGAGAGTTCAATAATATTTTTAGTTTTTTGTCGCATTCCTAAGACAATAATTTGATTATAGTAACCCTATAATCAAAGTACCCATGATGATTTCCTCATCCAGGGCCATGCATTCGGGTCCCCATCCAGGGCCATGCATTTGGTTCCATAACTCAAATCTCTATGGCATGAGTACTAATCAATGGGAAAAAAACATTTTGGGGGTGAACTAGCTCTGGTCCAGAGCGTCAGCTGACTAAAAGACTAGACCAGGATTTCTGTACCCCTGCGAGGGCTCAACTTCAGTCAAAATAAACTAAACTACTTCGCTACTCACCTACAGTAACCAAAGGTAGTTTTGCGTTGTTGAAAGTCTATTATCTGCAGTGGGAAACCTCTCAGCGCCCCACCCACTCTGTAAAATACATTATTTTTGTCATGAAATAACGGACAAGCTGTGACGGTTCTGATTGTAAACTGATTGTAAACTGCGACCTGCGGTCACAACCAATACCTCAAAATTGCACTTAGGTACGGTACTTAAGTAAATATATTTAGTTACTTTCCACCTCTGCTGGAGGTATATGGAGAGAGAGAGAGAGCCTCACACATAAAGCGCAGGAACAAGCCCTTTCTCTCTGTGAGTGTCCATTAAGGGGAAAGAGGAGCGCTCCTTTTGTGCCAAAAGAAGCATCAGAGAATAGAGGCTGCCTGGAGCCGGACAGTGGAGGAGCAGCTGCCAAGGACATGAAGGGAGCAGGGAAGGAAGGGTGTGGTGTTGGAACACAGCACTGCTGCTGCTGCTGCTGCTGGCAGCGTCCACTGACTGTGGTCAGAGGTAGAAATGAACGCACCCCCTAATGTCTTAAACACTCTCATCTCTTATATTAGGACCTGGCGCTGATTCCAAGTACAAAACGCCTTGCATCTTGGTACGCTTGTACTAGATCTGCTGTTTTCACTACTTTTGTGCAACACTCTTGTATGATAAAGAAAGGCTTTAATTTATGAGAAAAGATCACACCTAGTGTGAAGTGAGAGGTGCTATTTATGAGTTAATTTCATCAAGCGTCGCGCTATATCCAATCACAGCACGTCATGCGAAGCTTGGCCAATGGGACCCTGGGTGTACGTACAACAAACTTTGAGCCGTTTGTGCCAAGATGTAAGCCACGCTTCAGTTTACTTAAGCCCCGCACATTTTTGAACACATTTTTCCCTTCGGTTTTTGACCGGACAAAGCCAGATGTTGGAGCTATACTGCTATAGCTCCTGTTCCATGAGCACCGCTCAATAATGGTGGCACTTGGTTCTGGAGGAACTGGTCTTGGAATTGGAAGTTTCCTCCTGGCCTTGTGTCAGAGTGTCCTTGAGCAAGACACTTAACCACTTAGCTGCTCCCGCTGAGCAGCTTAATGCCTTGCATGGTTTCCTCTGCCACTGGAGTGTGTGTGTGTGTGTGTGTGTGTGTGTGTGTGTGTGTGTGTGTGTGTGTGTGTGTGTGTGTGTGCGTGTGCGTGTGCGTGTGTGTGTGTGTGTGTGCGTGCGTGCGTGCAAGACACAAGTGGCTTTATATTTCAGTTGAAAGTGTTTGTGGTTCGGTCCTTCACCGTTCACGTTAAAGAATATGATTGTTGGCATTGTAGAGATGAATGGAGGCTAAGCTGTCCAAACCCATAGTGCTCAGAGATACAGGCCTCTGGACATTGACCGTGACACACTGCAACGGAACAGAACATTTCTATTGGACAGCGGAGAGATGGTGCTTCCAGTGCCTTGAACTATACGCTTATGACAACTGACATGTCATAGCCATGAACCCAGGACTCTAGTCTGGAAGTGTAGATTTGACTTGTGTCCCCTCAGTGTTTATATATTTCCGCTTCACAAGTCGGTGCCCTTGGCGTGTTTCACTGTTTCACAGGTTTTCTTCAGCAGCCACTGTTTTGATATTTTGCCCGTTTCAATATTTTTCCGGTCTTTCCACAAAAGTACTCTTTCACTTTTGCCCCACTGTTTGGTGCCCAATGCTGCAGCACACTTAATTGCGACTGTCAGGTGGGTCGCAAGTTACTATGAAAAGCTTTCCGTCCGTCACACGTCACGTCACACCTTTGCCCCACTCTTATCTCCGCCACCGTTGCCCATATCCATGCCAAACTTTGCACACACACTCCTTGGATGGCAAATCACAACCTCCACCCCTGATTTCTCACATGGCCCTCTTCTAGCGCAACCATCAGGCCGATTTTAGCAAAACACATTTTTGGACTAAAATCACGCAAAGTGGTACACAGTATCTCTAAAGTCATGTCATCAACATGGATCTGTCCCATTTCCCATATTCCCTCCTGATTGGCTACGATTGCCTTCTAAAGTTTGTGTATGCGACGTGACTGTGGCTTACTGGTGTTAATATAAGCCAACACTGACCAAATGGCAAGTTTACACGTTCTTTTGGTTCCATTTGTATTCCATCAATCAGAGAAAAAAATGTTAATGGGGCGTTCATCACTAGTTTCTTTTATATTTATTAGACACAGTTTATGTCTGAGCTGTGACATGTGATGGCCACAGACCGTGACATTTGAACCACTTAAGCCCCACTTTTATACTTAGTCCCACGACGGTGTTCCACAGCGGAATATCGCCGATCTACAAGCTCACGACGTGTTGCGATGGGACACGTTGTGATCTTGTAGATCCGTCAGTATGGTTGCTATTCTTAGGGTTCTGTGTGATTAATGATTAACAGACAGACACACAAGTGTTTATCTCTGTGACCTTTTGACCTGTGAGGTTGAGCGATGTCTCGCTAAAAAACGGATTCTCTGGCCTTGTATGGACCGCCAGGGCTGACCCCTGACCCCTCCCCCCTCCCAGAGCAATGCATTCTGGGAGCCAGCAACTGCTGCAAAAACATTCCAAGGCAAAATTACAGTTGTGCAGTTATAGCCTCTAGACCAGTGGTTCCCAAACATTTTAGCTGGAGAGACCCAAAAGAGAGACATTCGATGACGTGTCCCCGAGACCCAAACTAGTGAAAATAACCGATCTACAAGCTCACCATGTGATGCAATGTGAGCTTGTAGATCAGCTATTTTCACTACTTATTAAAAGTACATTTATTTAGTATGAGGTTCTTTTGAAAAAAAAAAAAAAAAAAAGTTAGAACTTTTTTTGTTTTTGTGAATATGATATTTAGGCCCCGGGCGTATCCGTCTGGGCACCTTGGCTGGTATTCCAGCCTGACAGCGTGTCGCGGGTTCAAGTCCCGGTCCCGACTCCCTTTGCAGCGCTGCGTGTCACCCCCACCTCCCCCACCCCCATCTCTCTCCGCATTAGGGATGGGACGATATGAACATTTCATATCACGATTATTGTGTCAAAAGAAATCGCGATGTACGATATTATCACGATAATCAAAATCCATTATCCTGGGGTGGAACATTTGCAAAAATTTTCACAAGCTACAAATCTTACAAGCTACAAGCTCACAACGTGTCGTGTTGTGAGCTTGTAGATTGGCTATTTTTTTTAAAGACATTTGATAGAGAGTGAAAAAAAGACTAACAAGTAAGTAGTAAGTACAGTATATTATAAGTACCTTTTACCAATTATAGAGGGTTTAAATGGTACTGGACATGCAGCTCGGCAAATAAAAGGTGAATTGATTCCAGTGCATGACAGATACGATTATCATGAGTGTTTTTTTAACATGATAAACGATAATATCGCTTATCGTTTATCCCCATCTCTCTCCCCATTTCCTGTCAGTCTACTGTTCATCTTTCTAAGGGTAGAAGAGCCAAAAACTATATGTATATAGATATATTTTTAAGAATGGGTTGGTGACCCAAAAAAAGCTGGTTCCTACCCACTCTGGCCTGGATTCCCCTCAATGTGTGTTTCTACTCTGTGGCCTTCACTGTGCAGACGGATGGAAAGAGAGGGCATTTGGAAGGGAATGTGCTCTTATGTAATCTAATGTAGGAGGACCTGGGCTAATACTTTATGCACTGCTGTTCACTGGTGGAAAGTAACTAAGTACATTTACTCAAGTACTTTACTTCTACTCCACTACATCTACAGTAAAAGGCAGATATTGTACTTTTGATACACTATAATTGTTTGGAGACTTTAGTTACTAGTTACTTTGTAGATTTTGATTATTATTACAAAACCATTTCAGACCTGTAGCCTATATACTTTTGGAATTAGAAATGAGCAGAACTACAAATTCTCAATGCGTTTCTTTGTGATGCATTGTGAGCTTGTAGATCTGCTACTTCTTTTTATACATTTGATAACTTGTGAAATGGAACCTTCTGCAGAAGGAGTACCATACTTTTACTTTTGGTACTTAAAAAACATTTTGATGGCAGCGATCCCTCGATACCTTTGCACTTCTACGTGTACATTTTGAATACCGAACTCGTACTTGCAACACACTATTTCTTCAACAGGGTATTGATACTTGTACTCAAGTAAAACATTTTAGTACTTCTTCCACCACAATTTCCACCCGTCAGCGATAATAATCCAAAAAGATATAAAAATAAAAACCATGCATGATGGATGCTAGAGCCGATGGCACAGTATATTCAGTTTCTCCCTGACGTTTGCTCTTGAACTTGTGTGCGTCTCCACTTCATGGAAAGACTGCGATCATTCTTGGACTGTGGTGTGGGGACCAGTGGGGTGGTCTTGTTGAAAGGAAGGGCTCACATGTGCCGCGGCTGTACCTATCTATCTATATACCCAGCAGGGACATGCTGGGCCCGATTCAGCCCGGGAAAAAGAGTTGGAGAGGCCCTCATTGCACGCTATAGAGAGAGATCTCTCTATAGCGCTGCTGCTACTCAAAGATTTGCCATTTCAGATCATGACAAGTGACAAATTACATGAGTTATATTTCGTTGTTGTCGGGTGGAAACCTTGTATGTCCAAAACCATTTGTTTAGTATTTATCATTTTAAAAATGATTTAAACTAGTGAAAACAGCCGATCTACAAGCACACAACGCCTCGCGGTGCGAGGCGTTGTGTGCTTGTAGATCTGCTGTTTTCACTACTTTTGTGCGAAGGCCTTGTATGATGAAGCAGGGCTTTACTTTATGAAAAAAATTACACATTTGAAACTTGGAGATACAAGGTTTCTGCCCACATAGTGACGATTTACTTGGTTGGCCGCCCAGCCCCTAAAATGGAACGAAGGCCGACATTTTATTTTACATTTTTTCCTAATGGCCGGCCTGGACCGGCCGGGAATGAACCGGCCGTTCGGGAATTGTCCCACTTTTCCCAATGGCCAGCACGTCCCTGATACCCAGGCAGAGGACGTTGGGTAAGAATAGCAGGACTATTTTGCAGTTAGTGCGGTTGGCATGTCGTGCTGCTTATAACCCCGGGGTTTTGTTGAGTTGCCGCCGAACCCGAGGCTCGGGTCAAGGTCAAGGCCTTCCGTGCAACGGGACGTCAAGAGTTTTGACAGGACATTTTCGGCATCTCAACTCCCTCCGGAGTCAATGCACAACCTTCTAATAATGACACAGACAGTAGTGGAAAAAGCACGCAGAGTTTGGACTTACGTAAGTAAAAAGTAGCAATGCCATGCACACTGTAAAAATAGGTTTACTGCATGGCGCCACTAAAAAATCGTCCATTCGTTTTTCCCATAGACTTTTACAAAAATATTTATACCGGTATCTATTATTTTAAGCATAGAATCAAGCCATCTAGGATCCAGGTGAATCATGACCAACAAACATTCTGATTTGATTTGAATATTTAATGATATGATATGATATGATATGATATGATATGATATGATATGATATACTACATTTAATAAATACCATTTGTTTAGTGGTTTTACATTTTTTCTTTACACAGAATCAAAGGTTTTATGGTCATGATTCAACAGGATCCTGGATGGCTTGATTCTAGGCTTAAAATAATTGATACACGTAAATATCAATATCATAACTGATATGCCCTATACTTTGTTACAAGTACAGGTTCTGTATTCAAAATCTTTATTTCCCCCCCAAAAAATTTCATGTACACTACAGCAGGGGTCTTCAACAGGGGGTCCGGGACCCCTAGGGGGTCCTCAGAGTTACTACAGGCCCCCAAATCTTTGAGTGATAGAAACTTTTTTTTCTCCTTTTTCATATTAACCACTTGAACCCTAACGTCCATATTCGGAGAACTTTAGCCAAAAATAGCAGATCTACAAGCTGACAACGCCTCACGCTGCAAGCTTGTAGATCGGCTATATCCGACTAAGAGGTGACAGAGTGAAAGGTCAAGATTATTAAGTGTTGACGGTTCAAGTAGTTAAATGTCTGAAAACACAAATTGACATGAATCCAAAATACACTGATGATTGTGCTGTCAAAACGATGAAACTATATGGAATCTATGAAAAGGTTGTGGGGGTCCCTGCTTCATCACTCTCTCAACTAAGGGGTCCTTGGCCTGAAAATGTTGATGACCCTTGCACTACAGTATGAAAATACACTTTAACGTGAATCCAACATTATTATTAGCAAAGATAATGTGCAAACAAACAAACATTTAATTTTCACAAAACCGATGTGTATAGCGTGTCAAATGAATCTGTGATGAAGCCATCAAGGCTGCAACATCACATGGAGACAACCCATAGCCACTTCAAAGAAAAGGCTGTGTGGAATACTGCCAGGCTATATAGTGTCTCAAATAACTCTCTCTCTCTCAACTGTCAACAGACATTGATGAGACGTTCAGCTAAATGTGCTGAATTTGCGACTTTGAAAGGCCCTTATCAAGTCGCATGGGGGAATATTTGGTTAGACTTTATATTAAGGTTGGGTCTATATGTGTCAGTCAACCACATTTAAAATGCACTTATAAGGCATTATAACCCTTGTTGTGAATGTTAACAACTTATATCAAGGTTTATGAAACATTATAACTTATATATAATAATAATTAACAAGTGCTGGTCATGATGCATTATAAACTCAGTGGAACAACACATTATAACAACCAGGTAATACTTATCTTAAAGCTAACATTTTTAACTCAAATCTTTGCTTCTGGGGGTCCCTGAGATGGAGGTCTGCGGCCAAATACAACAAATTTGGGGGGTCCCAGTTTGGCCGGGGTTGTCCCGGTTTCAAGCGGCATGTCCCCAGTCCCGACAAATATCTCTATGTCCCGGTTTTCAACATTCACTACAAAATTGTCCCGTTCTAGGGACTAGGGTCCCCAGTTCGAATCCGGACTCCCCCTGAGTTAATGTCGAAGAGTCCTTGAGCAAGACTCTGAACCCCTCGTTGCTCCCGGCGAGCAGGTTGGTGCCTTGCATGGTTTTCTCTGCCACCGGTGTATGAATGTGTGTGTGAATGGGTGAATGTAATACACAATATATGTCAAGCGTTTTGGATAAAAGCGCTATATAAATGCACCATTTAACCATCGGCAGAATCCGCTCTCATACCGTAGGTAGAATAAAAGCACAGCGAGACCGTGCCCTAAATTGGGATAAAAGTAACGTTTTTTGAAGGGACATACAAGATTTTTCCACGCAACGGTGACCATATACTGCCCCTGTACTGATGATTACTAAGACGCAGCATTGCGTTATAAAAACGGCTTCCAACGTGAAGTGTGACTGATTTCAAACGGTGAAATAATAGTTAACGTCGCAATGGCACAAAACTGGGCTGCTCAGCACTTCCATCAAACCACTTGCATTACGCTAATGAGATTTTGGATTCCTTCTCTTCCGATTATTTCACAGCGAAGCAATTTGGAGGTCAGAATTTGGAAGCCTGAAGGCGGAAAAAAAGGACAAGAAAATTATAATAATCTGACAAGCGTGAAAATACGCGAGGAGTAAATTCCTTTTGAACTGTGCCAATAAATTGTAACAAGGCTAACGGGCTTAATTGGGATTTGCCTAAGTATGGGTTTCTCATTTAATATGGACCGCAAGAATGCACTGCTCTTCTGTGTATTCTTTATAGGGTTAATGTGAAAACACAGCCAGAGCCCACGGCACCACTGAAATGTAGCGATATACACCTCATTTTGACACCCTGTAAACACACACACACGCACACATACACATACACACACACACACACACACACACACACACACACACACACACACACACACACACACACACACACACACACTTCTTACCAATACATATCAGTCGGTGGCGATTCTGGACACCTGTATATCGACAGCCGCGACTCGACAGCATGCACTGCACTCTGTCGACTGAAGTCGATCGATCCCATATATACGCTCAAAACCTGTGGCCAGCCTGGGCCTGCCTATATATGGGTGTATCAGGTTTGTTTATGGTTATGTCTGATCCATAGTCAGTGACATGCCTATATATGGGTGTATCAAGTTTGTTTATGGTTATGTCTTGATCCATAGTGACATGCCTATATATGGGTGTATCCGGTTTGTTTATGGTTATGTCTGATCCATAGTGACATGCCTATATATGGGTTTATCAGGTTTGTTTATGGTTATGTCTGATCCATAGTGACATGCCTATACATGGGCGTATCATGTTTGTTCATAGTTATATCCAAGCCCCCAGAACAACGGTAGAACATTTAGCTGTAATTTAAATGCGCTGACATTGGAAAAGCGTGGAAAAGAGCTGTTGAACTTTGAACAAAAGTCGCCAATGAGGCGACTTTTATCAAGAGTGATAAACCAAGCTTTGCTGAGTGCATGGTTCACTCCAGTGATGGCCTGTGAAGAAGAAGTACACTCTCGGAGGAGGTTGGTTGTAGGGTTGGGTAACCCTGGCATGGAAGGTTCCAGGCACAGCGTGGGCATGGCTGTACTTGGTGCGCTCGCTGCCAGGCTCGGGGTGGCTGACCGTTGGCGGGGTGACAAGCATGTGTCCGGCGAGTTCATTATTGTTTCAGAGATCCAGGATACCCAAGTGGTGCTGCTTCGTCCTAAGCTGCCGATGAACGTCAACGGAGTGTCAGTGACCAAAGCAGCAGGGAAATACAGGATCAAGCCAGAAGACATACTTCTCGTCCACGATGAGCTGGACAAACCTTTGGGGAAGATGGCGTTCAAAAACGGAGGAAGCGCCGGAGGGCATAACGGCGTTCGATCCTGCTCGGACCGTCTTCGGACTAATGTGATGCCCAGGCTGCGAGTGGGGATTGGCAGACCGTCCAGTAAAACAGCAGTAGACTGCTATGTTCTGGGTCAGTTCTCCCACGAGGAGCAGAAGGTCCTGAGTGGCGTTTTGGAACAAAGTGTTGACCTTCTCCTCTCCCGGCTCGTGGAAGTAGACACGCAACCCCGTTCTTCACCAACAGGCGGAGGACAAACAGCACAGAAGAGGAGGAAACGCGGGAGAACTCGGGCCACTCCAGGCAGGGAAGAAACCCTAGTTCAAAGCTGAGACATAAAATAGACGCTAGACTTTGGTACTATAATAAAACATCTACCTCAACAAACTCTGTCTACAAGTTCTAGAAATGTACCTCTGTGGAGTAGACCTTGTAAAATCACAAAACGGTAGAGCATTGAAGCAACTTTCGCTTGGTGGTCAAACCTGGGATAGCAGTTAAAATGCTTTACTGCGTATGCTAATACTAATGCTACTGCGTACCCTAATAACTAGGGAAAAAAGAAGCCAGCACCTGCTCAGTGCTCAAGACCTCTGCATAATTGGCCTACTTATCTAGGCCAGTGGTTCTCAACCTTTTCAGTCCGCGACCCCCAAAATAATGATATTTTAACTGGCGACCTGACGAGCACTAAGAGTTGAGGCATTACATTTTGTATAACACGGTTCTATTGTGAAAATAGCCGATCTACATGCTCACAACGCATGTAGATCGTCTATTTTCACAATTTCTACCCTCTATACACTTACTGTAGGCCTAAACTTTATGTTGGTTTGTTTACTGTTGAGTGAGAAAACAATGTTGCATATTAAGTTAATCATCTGGGCAGAGTTGCCGTACGTAGTCTTGGGTCGCGTGCCCCCGACGACCCATATCTTTTTCTGAACCGGGGTCTCGCACCCCCCCAAGTTCACACCTCGACAACTTTTTTAACAAAGAAACAAGCCTATATGCATATCAATAGACCTGTATAGTAGGTGTTGAGCGACGTTCGCGACCCCCAAAACATTGAATCACCATTGCACCACTGCATCTGGGAACCCCCCTGGGGCTCCCGACCCACAGGTTGAGAACCACTGATCTAGGCCATTCGAGGTACCTCCGGCAGTCTTTCGGGTGCATGAATAGCTGGGAGCGGGGCAGTCTGCTCCCTATTATACATGTCTCTGTGGTTGAGTCATAGTGACATGCCTATATATGGGTGTATCGGTTTTGTTTATACTTATGTCATACATAGTGACATAATAAGTACTGTAACCAGTTGTCTTCTCCTTTCGTGTACCATCGTCCCATTGTAATATAGGAGGAGATAGGATGGCTTATTTTTTCTTTTCCTAGTTTCTTCTGGAATGCCGCCCCATCTAGAGAACAAACTGTGTGTGTGTGTGTGTGTGTGTGTGTGTGTGTGTGTGTGTGTGTGTGTGTGTGTGTGTGTGTGTGTGTGTGTGTGTGTGTGTGTGTGTGTGTGTGTGTGTGGTGTAAAGTTCAGTGCTATTTGGGGAACTGTTTGCGTGGAGTCGTGTTTTAAAGACAACAAGAAATACTTCCAAGACCTTTTTAGTGGGGTCTGTGGACCCCCCCCCCCCCCCCCAGGGGTCCTTGAAGGGGTTCCAGGGGGTCCTCAGCATGTGTATAGTTAATATATAGCATTGGTTCTCAAAGTGGGGTCTGCAGGGGGTCCCTCTGCAAAGGTAGTCAATACAGCATCACACTCATTTTAACCACTTTATCCATTCATACTTTGGTTATTAAAACATAGCAGACATACAAACTCACAGTGCGTCACTTCTTGTCTGTCTGTTAAAATGTTAAATGTGTCAATTGTTTGACAGCACAATCATCAGTGTATTTTGAATTCATGTCAATTTGTGTTTTCAGATATTTAACCACTTGAACCGTCAATACTTAATAAACTTGACCTTTCACTCTGTACTTAGTGTGCTCTTTTTCCCTCTTTACACCAAAGCTCTTTGCCAAAAATAGCAGATCTACAAGCTCACAACGCCTCACGCAAAGTTCTCAGAGTATGGATGCTAGGGTTCAAGTGGTTAATAAAAAAACTGAGAAAAAAGTTTCTATTACACAATTATTTGAAGGACCCCCTGTAATAACTCTGAGGACACCCTAGGGGTCCCGGAACCCCTGTTGAATACCCCTGGCTTATACTGTATTTCAGCATTCCAGGAATGGAAAAGCTGACGTTTCTAGTTTCTTGTAATACCCCCATCAATGATGTCATTGGTAGGCAGGTTTCTGAACTGTCCACAGAGTGATAAGAAGTATAGAAGAGTGAGTGTAAGAAAATGGTGCCATGAGCCTGCCCTCTCATAATGAGATGGCACCAATAATGAGGATACTCAAGTAAAGTAAAGAGAGAGAGAGAGATCAAACAGGTGCTCAGTGGAGTTAAGTTGACGTAGATTTGTGCTTCTAGGATCAACAGGAACCATGACTTGAAAAAGAGGACAGATTCAAGCTTGAATCTTTCCTCTTTTTAAAGTAAAAGTACTTCAAGTTTTACTTAAATTACTCTCCACCACGGCGGGTCTTCTGTCTTTACCACTCGAACCAAACCCCAGCATCCATATTCTGGGATGAACAATTTTGCCCAAAATAGCGGATCTACAACGTTGTGAGTTGTGTAGGTCTGTTACTTTTGAAGAGAGATTTGGTGTAGAGGTTAAAAAGCATTCCAAATACAGAATCAACTCTGGTCCAGTTTATTAAGCCAAGACTAGGGTTTAAGTCAAGCTGGCTGCTGCCCAAATTTACAATGAGCTAAGTGTGTGTGTGTGTGTGTGTGTGTGTGTGTGTGTGTGTGTGTGTGTGTGTGTGTGTGTGTGTGTGTGTGTGTGCGTGTGCGCGCGCGCGTGCGTGTGCGTGTGCGTGCATGCCTGTGCATTCGTGCGTGCCTGTGTTATAGTGGCGACATGAAGATTCATACCATGTGGTGTGAGTCAATATTTGGCGTCTTAGATCTAAAATGGTGACGATAGATTGGTTCCATCCCCTAAAAACATTTGTGCCTTTGCTAACTACGTACGTATATTATTTACTCGGATGTAGAAAGCTATACCTCCTCATACTCAAAAGCGCGAGAATAAAAAAACATAAACATCTCATACAGTACACAGTATATTACTATGTACATAATGTATATATCACAATTAAACTGCTGTAAATGTTTATTTGTCTTGGCTATGGATAGATTGTACAGTAGGCCTATATTGTCACTGTCCGGCAGAAACCTTGTATCTCCAAGTTTCAAATGTACATGTTTTTTTGTAAACGAAAGCCCTGCCTCATCATAATCAGACTGTTGCACAAAACTAGTGGCTGATCTACAAGCACACAATGCCTTGCGGTGCGATGCGTTGTGTGCTTGTAGATCGGCTATTTTCATAAGTTTAAACCATTTATTAAATGATAAATACAAAACGAACAGTTTTAGACATGCAAGGTTTCCACCCGACAACAACGATATGACGCATTGCACTCAATTTAGATCCGTAATTATGTCACATTGTTCTGTGCTCTCTCTCTCTCTCTCTCTCTCTCTTTGGTATAGTGTACGTGAAGCCTGCGGCAAACGGAGGTGTTTTGTGTTGTTCTTGTCGGAGTCAAAGATCACTTTGCTTCCTGCGTCTCGTTGCACAGGGCATCCGTTGCTTGCATCCGTTCCTCATCCCGTTTAACAGCGCTGCACACAATGGAGCGCGTGGTGGAAGTTCAGAGCATGAGCACTGTCCATGCTGTCTCTCTGTCTGTCTGTCTGTCTGTCTGTCTGTCTGTCTGTCTGTCTGTCTGCCTGTCTGTCTGTCTGTCTGTCTGTCTGTCTGGTCTAGACTGGTCTGTCTCCCTCTGACTGAGAGGCCTATTTTGTTAGGGAAAGTTAGCCAAGTCTTTGACCAATCTGGGAACTAAATGCTTACCAATATATCTTTCTTCACAAATGTGTTCATAAAGGTGTCTACTATCACCTCTGAACTTTGTCAAACCCAACTCCCTTGGGAAACTTTGGGGGAGCCAATCAAAGTTGGGGTCTCATTGACTTTACTATATAGGAAAATAATACAAAAAAAAAATCTGCTTAAAGTAGCATGTGAGGGGTCAAACTATAGGGTTTTTTAATGATTCTGAATCCAATGGAAGCATTTATTTAGCTCGAAAAACATTCCTTGGGCTAAAAACGGCCCCCACAAAACTTTTCACCGTTTTTTGGGGGCAGTTTTTATCCAATATCCAAGTTTCCTACCATTAGTTTTTATTATTATTTTTTTTTCTTTTCTTTTATAAACACAAAATAAAAAAACTAAAACAAAAATTTCGGAAAAAATCCAAATAAACATAAAAAGAAACGGTGAAAATAGAGACTATCTACAAGCTCGCGACAATGTGACAACGTCATGAGCTCGTAGACGTTTTCAAAATAGGGGCTTTCAAGCGGTTAATTCGTCGTGTAATTCTGTACGTTTATGGGGCGCGGGGAAACACCAAATTTATCTTTCGGGGTCTCGCGGATGAAAACGTCTGGGAACCGTTGTTTTAGTGGAGCCGAGCCACAGTGATCTGACACAATGCCACAAGGCAGAAAGAAAACAGAGAGTCGGTTCTCTGCTTGCTGATTCATTGCCTCGACCGACGCGGCACTCATTCATTCGACGTCGGTTCAATCTGCTTTGTGTTGCAATTTGCGAGAACGGAGAATTTACAGCTGGGGATGTAAAGATTCGAGGGTGCAACGTGTCATCCAAACCCACACGGCACCATATGGGCCGCTTTCATTCTAATTAGTACAATCACAGGGTCCCTCCGTTGTCAAGGGGGCTGATTTAGTGCTGTTATACCGGCGCTGTCGTCTGGGGGCCGAAAACCTTGTATCTCCTCTCCTCCACGTTTCAGACTTTTCATCTTTTGTATCAAATCAAATCAAACTTTATTTCAAACTTTATTAAGGCACATTTTAAAACAACCAAGATTGACCAAAGTGCTGTGTAGAGTTAAAGCAAAACGATCAAAGCAACATGGCGTATACGTGCACGCAAGTTTGTGTACATGTCAGGAGCACAAGACATACTCTATGCACAGAGTGAAATAAATTACACGAGCTCAAGATGTGATTCAAAGCCAGAGAAAACAAATAGATTTTTTTAAGTAAAGACTTAAAAACCTAAATTAAAACCCTTACTTAGTGTCACACGAAAGTAGCAAAAATAGCCGATCCACAAGCTCACAACGTGTCGCGTTGTGAGCTTGCAGATCTGCTATTTTTGCACCCAAAAAAAAATCAAGTGAAAGTGTCTTTTTTTGGGTTTCATAAATATTGAACCGAGGAAAAGTATATTAACTAGAGCTTGTGATCAAATAATAACTATAGTTACTACATTGCATCCATAGGAACTCAGCTTCTTTTCCCCATGTCCTGACAAGGAAGTGTTTTGAACATATAGGAGGTTTTCAGCGGACAGTGAGGTTATGTTATGTCATGGTCTAACCACTGAGTGTTCACAATGGTGGGCCAGTGGTGTGGAGACTAACCAAGTACAATGACTCAAGTACTGGGTTTAAAGTATTTTGAGGTATCAAGTACAATTGTGAAGTATTTTTACTTTACTTGAGTATGTTGACTTTTTTATAGTTTATCCACGGGTTTCCAACGCCCCATAGTGCATTGCGCAGACGTTGTACCGAGCTTCCGGCGCCGCAGCCGAGTGTGATTTACAAGCTCACAACGGGCTGCATCTGCGACGCGAGCACGCGACGTGAGCTTGTATGTCTGCTGTTAAACCGGAAGTGTGGTCCAAATAATCTCCAGTAAACTCCCGCGGAAACAGGTGGATAAATTCCCTACATATCAGAGACAAATACTGTATTTTTTTTACTCCACTACAATTGTTTGAAATTGTCACAAGTCAGAATTAGATTATCAATACAACATTTACAATAACCAATTTAAGCCCTATTCTATGCTTCGACAGTTTGAAAATAGAAGATCTATCAAGCTCAGCTATCAAATCATTTTGGCTTTTGAAAAAAGACATATGAGTAATGTCTGAGCATGTTTATTTGAATGCTCAATCAGTCGATCGTGTTGTGGCTTTGATCAGTGGAAGTACCGGTAGTATACTTCAATAAATGATGTGCAATTGAAAAGTATTATTGAATAAAAGATAAAACATTTTGGCAATTGGATTGCGCTAACATTTAACGTATAAGATTTGCTTTTAATAGGGGGAACCCCAGCTGGAGTCTAGACGCTGGTGATGGCAGTGCAGATGAAACAACTTCCTTCTCATCTCTAAATGATTAAGACTTTACAAGGTGGAGTTGGGGATGGATGTGGGTTGAGACTGGGCCTGTCACAATTATTACATACCGGTAATCGTCTAATCGCAATTATTTGAAATAATTGCAATTATTTGGCATCATTGAAATTATGTTGAAAAAAATGTATTGAAAAATATTTTTCAAAAATAGTGGAAATAGCAGATATACAAGTTCACAACGCGTTGCGATGTGACACGTTATGAACTTGTAGATCAGCTATTTCCACTATCAATGCTCTATTTTAAGTATAACGTCAAATATGTCAGTAATTTCTTTGTATATTTAGGTTATGTGTCATATCTGCCATGTGCAACTTCAAAGCCTACAAGCCAAACAGAAATGTAATTGTCAACGACAAAAACACAATTAAATCGTCAATCGCAATTTTTGGAGTGACAATTAATCGTCATGTAAAATGACATAATCGTGACAGCCCTAGTTGAGACTTTACATGGTGCATTTGGGGATGGAGGCTGGTTGCTCGTTGCTTGCTGAAAAGGAATGAATGACATGATCAGAGGCAGTGATATTTAAAGGCGGAGTCCAATCGCCTGATTGGCTGACTGCAGATTGTCTTGAAGTGCTCACACTTCAAGCATCAAGCTGTGAATGAGAGCTTGTTTGTGAAGCATCCCCACCCAGCAGTAAAGATGAAAGAGTAACAGTTTGCAAAAAAAACAAAAGCACAAGAAAGTACAGTTCAATGCATGGTCTACCAAGAGGATTTTAAACCCAAGAAGGCCCATGGCTTGTTTCCATTAGGGTCCTTTGTACTCAATTCATCAAGAGATCTTCCTCCTTCTTGAGAGAGAGATATAAGTCCAAAATCCATATGTTGATGTTTGTTAGGTATTTATTTTAAGATATTGGCTTTTCTGCCTTAAATTGATTGTGTACAGTGCTGATGGACAGTAAAGAGAAAGGGCGAGATTAGCCTCGTAAACCAGCTTCATCCTGCAATTCTGATTCGATTTCTAGGAGATGAGAGCAAATGGAATGTAGCTTCAGGAGGAGACTGGTTTACGAGGCTAGGGCGAGATGGGGAGAGACGACACATGCACCAAAGATCGTCTGGAATGGGACTCGTCAGGCTACATTAGAGGCTCCATATATCTTTTTATGAATATGTGTTCTTGTTCAATCTGTATGCTAGAGTATGTTAATACAACATAACTAACTCTACTGTGGTGGTTGTATTTGGTCTATCTGCTCTGCTATTTAGACATTTTATATGCTGTGGTCAGGTTGGAACGCTACTGTCTACTGGTTGACAAGTGGTTTTGCATGAAGCCCAAAACGCAATTCATCCTCTGCACAAACAGGCTTTGTGTGCGAGCTCAGCACTACGAGATGTCAGCGCCCCGCGCGGGGGACCGGGGGTTCGAATCCCGCAGGCAAAGTCACGGATTGCAGCTTTAGTAGCGATCATTTATCGAATGACATGAGTGGTTGCAGAATTGATTGAAAAACCAGGGGAAATTTGCAATGCCATGACCATGGATTTACTCTGTTACAGGCTGTGGGTAAATACACGCCCTGCGCTGCCTGCCTTTTATTTATCTCATTTCCACCATTGGGCCGTGATTCACTTCTTAAGCTGTGTTTTCAATTTGCTTAACCAATTTAGGCCCAGAATTATTTAATGCTTTAACTATTGAAAAATAGCAGATCTACAAGCTCACAGCTCGGCACCGAGCTTGTAGATCTGCTATTTTTGAAAAATCATGATTTTTTTTTTAATCTATTTAAAGGCGAACATTTGTAACTCAAATATTTGCTTCCTGGGGTTCCTGGATCAACATATTTTGAGATGGGGGTCCGCGGCCAAATACCTGTAATTTTGGGGGTCCTTGATGAAAAAGTTTGAGAACTACCGGTACTGATTTAGAAGTAGGATTTAGAAGTCTCGTCAAAGATCGGGTCAAAGAATTTTCACGATTTTTTCAAAAATAGCAGATCTACAAGCTCGCAGCGCGGCACTCGGTGCCGCGCTGTGAGCTTGTATATCTGCTATTTTTCTAAAGTTAAAGCATAAAATAATGGTTAAAGTGGTCAAAAACGAACGCGACGTGGGCACGTTCCAGGTATTTGAGGGTTTAAATCTTAGAAATTGCAGAAGTGAAACCAAGCATGCGTGCATTTTGTCTGCTCATGACTGCCACAGTATTCACTCGCATGATCTGAGGATTGTGAAAATGAGAACAGTGTGTGAGTGCGCTCGCAGCACATGGCCAGAGTTACCCCTTAAAATGGCTCCAATTAGAGGTCGAATGCTGCACATTGCGTCGCTCAGATAAACTGCTTAGACCAGCTTCAGTGTGTTGGACTGCAATGTAAAGATCCTCAGCGGTTGTTACACTCTCTGTGGGGTCACTCCTATGGCCCAGCATGATCCCATCCCATATATACTCAGCACAAAAAGAAAGGAAACTTGACTTCGGTCCTTTATTTCTCCCCTTTAATAATACCAAATTGTATTGTGTTTTACATCATTTCTATCGTTGATTCGTCACCTTTACAACGAGGTACAGCTTGTAAGCATTGGCCATTCGAGACATGAGCTACACAGCCAAACATGTGGGTATAGCGACTAGCGCCGACCAAAAGTTTGCCAAAATGGCTTGCAATGCTGTTCTGCTGGCATTTACTCTCGTTTTGGGCTTCCCTGACACTGAGCTTAACATTAACAAAGTGTAAAAATGGCCAATATGTGTTGTTCTTTTATTTTCCTTATTACTGTGGGAGAGTGCAATCATTCAATGCTCCAAGCAACAAAGGTGAACACCAAAAGAACAGTATTGCAGGTCTGCCAGGCCATTTTGACAATTTTTGGAAGGGCGCTACCCACACGTTTGGCTTTGTTGTTCATTCTACGAAAGCCAGATCCTTACAAGCTGTACCTCATTGTAAAGGTGACAAAATCAAACACAATACGATTTGGGATAATTAAAGGGGGGATATAATGGACTGAATTCAAGTTTCCTTTCTTTTTGTGCTGAGTTTACGTTCCCAGGGTCCTATGTTCTCCAGGTTGCATCATGTTGCTATGCCATTGCCAAGCCTACAGGCTCTATTCTGCATCTAGCATGAGGCAAGACCCAAATTCAGAGTGAACAGATCTTCTGGGGGTCCCCGCCCCGGAACAAAATATTTTGAGATGGGGAGAGCGGCCAGTTCCTTGACTGTTCCGATTCTACAAATGTCTTCTAAATCCTAACAGTTTTCTGAAAAACGTATGTCGCTATGTCAGAGGTTCTCAAACGTTGTCATGTCAAGGACCCCCAAAATGTCTGTGTGTGTGTATATGTATTTGGCCGCGGACCCCCATCTCAAAATATTTCGTTTTCCAGGGACCCCCAGAAGCAAATATTTTAGTTTAAAACACGTAGGCCTACATGCCTGTACTTCCTTCCATAAGGTGACATTCCCATTCCTGTTCCGGGTTAGTTTCGCACAGTTTCGCTTCATTTGATTGGCTCAGCTGCAGATTTGAACCGGAGATACACACAGATATACAGTATAAACATAGATACCTCATTGGCCTCTTATTCCATTAAAACCGGTGTCATTTTAGATTTTAGCCATATTTTATACTTTGCTATTCATAAATAGCAGATATACAAACACATAGATTTGCTATTTTTAAAACGTTTTGAAATGTTATATGTGTGTGTGTGTGTGTGTGTGTGTGTGTGTGTGTGTGTGTGTGTGTGTGTGTGTGTGTGTGTGTGTGTGTGTGTGTGTCTATATACTGTATGTATATATATATATATATATATATATATATATATATATATATACTAGTCCTTACCCGTTCAAAGATATGAGCTCCGAAATGATGTGCAGTGTGTGGGTTATGGGGTGTGCACTGTGCACACAGTATATGAGGGATGGAAAGTAACTTTCTGGTGCTTGCATGATAATATGTAGGAGCATCAATGTAAGAAATACCCGTTTCGTTTAAAGGCTACAGAGATACTGTGTACCGATCTACATGACAACATCTGAAAGAGGGCCAGCCAACACCCCCCCAAAATGGTTTGAGATGGGGGCTCGGCGGGCCAAACACAATACATCATTTTGGGGGTCCTTGACATTGGCCTATTGGACAGCGCTCTCGTTACCGGTGCAAATGGTTTACATGCAACAAACGCATGACTTTAAATCACTTGACAACGAGGCAGGCGTGCTGACAGCGAGGCCATGAGGATCGCTAGGCGCGCCCAGGCCAGTGTCGGCGCGCGAGCAAGTGTTCCGTGCCGAGCGGAGCAGGCAGCACAGTTGGCGAGCCGTGTTGGATGGAACAGATCAGTGGTTCCCAACCTTTTGTCCTGGGATCCCCCCGGCCCGCTCTCCGTCCCACTTCTTACATCTGACAAAAGCTGAGACCCCCACACATACGCACGAAGGCACGCACAACCACTTAATCCATTTAGGCCAGAGGCAGATTCTAAAAAAGGCCTTCTAAATCCTGACCAAAGTTTTCAGAAAAAAAGTCCCCCCAAAAAGATTGAATTTAAAACTAGAAGGAAGTGTGGTTGCCGTGACGCGAGTCACACTTGCAAATTAATTTCGTCTTACCATTTGAATTGTCCCCATTCAAGGGAAAAATTAATTCACTAATAAATGAATGGCCATATATGGAGATCTCTTTGTCAGTCCTTGTCCCTTGATGTCATCAATATTAAGTCCATTTCTTGGAATGCCCATAATATATGGACATACTGTGTCATTCTCATGTGGTCTATGATGTCAGACATCTATGATGTCAGTCATCTCCATATTTGGGAAAAGGGAATTTTTAATTAATGTCCATGGAGAAAATGTATTTGTGAATAGATTTATATATATATATATATATATATATATATATATATATATATATATATAATATACACACACACACACAACGTATCTCTTAGCAAAATCAAGAAATCGATTCCCGATGAAGCCGGTCATTTGACATATGGCCCAAGTGCGTGCCTCCAAAACTGTGGGAGGAGTAGCGCGGCAAAAAAAGGTTTAACCAGAAAGATGGAAAGATGGATGGAATAAAGTCGGACAAGTACTATAATATATACCTTTACTGTCGAGCAGAAACCTCTCATCTCCATCTTTTAACCTTTTGTGTTTTTTTCATAAATGAACGCCCTACTTGATCATACTACAGCATCACACAAAATAGAAAAATAACAACGTATACGTTGAACAAGTCTAAACGGGTTAATCCCTATAGTATTTCTGGCACGACAAATACCACAGAATAGCTGAAGCATACATGTTTGTGTATGCTTGTACATCAAACTTTTTAAAACATTTTCCAACTACATTCAGTGGATGAAAGCAAGTTTAGATTTTGTGCCAAACGTTAAAAAATGTTTGCCTGCCTCCAAACAGATAACATCTCAGTGTCTTACGCTCCCCCTGTAATGCTTGGGGGTTCGAGACCCCAGGTTGGGTTCCACTGGAACAGATTACCACATGAGCTAAATACATTTTGGGAAACAAAATAGACAATTTAATTTTGAGGTGGCCACAATGTTTAGGGGCCTTGCCGTCCTTACTCGACCTAGGCTGTATCCTTTCCTGGGGAACAACATAGGATATTCAGTTATTAAAGATACGCCATCCCAATTGGAGCCAATAGAGGCGAAATGGTACGCAAAATCTATGGTCTCCCATGTGGGCAATGTCTGATCACACAAATGTCCGATGTTTACTGGTGCCGTGAGAGTGTGTTGCTGCTGGGACGTAGAAAGGTCCATAATAATGTTTATTTTCTCCTTATTTGTCTCTCTCATTTGAATATGAAAATCTTGGGAAAGATTGTGTGGCTTGTGGCGATTGGGTCCGATAATTAGTTCAGTGACCATGGGGCTAAAGAATATGGTTCAGAAGCTGTGTTTGCGTTCACTCCTCCATTGGGAACGATAGACTCCAACCTGCTTCCGGGTCTCCTAAAAAGGCGGCCACTTACTAGCCTGGCTCCAGCCAATAGACCCGCCCACTCTCTGAGTGAACTGCATCTCTTGGTCTGGATGTGTCATATGACGCGTCTCTTGATACGGTATCTTGGCCTACCGACCAATGAAATCAATGCAATACGGAGGAGGGGTGTGTCTAACTTTTGAAAATCAACAGAAACAGTGGAGGGAGGGGTGGCTCACCAGCGTTCTTAATTGCCTCCTTTGATCTTCAGAAGAGCTGCAACTACAAGTGTCGATAGCTCGTTAGTGATTCTCTCTAATCAATGAAACATCAAAGACAATGACCTGTTTGGTGCATGTCATAGAGGGGAGGGGGAGGAGGGAATGTTTTGTGTGCAAAAGTCAAACACAACCCCTCCCACCAGATCTCCTGTGATTGGGAATTTCAAATTTTAAATCCCCTACCCTTTTCAATCAAATAGAATGGAGACAACTTCAGACTCAAGCCCCAGTGTAGAGTCTGAAATCAGGCTAGCCACTTACTGAGTTCACGCTGATTACGGGAAGTAAACCGGAAATGGCGTATCTTTCTTTTTTTGTCTGTCTTGGATAAGGACCCTGGGAAGGACCCGGGAGGGGAACATACTGTTCTGTAGACGCGCTCCTCTCTGAGTTACATTAACGCTGACGCAGATTTTTTTACTGCATATTGCGTTTCATCGTCTCTGCGAGCAACCTGTTCCTCATAGAGAAGGAACCGTCGCTGGGACTCATACTGAGCTTAAGCGGGCAGGTGTTTAAAATGCTTTCGATCTGCTAAGAATCAAGGCAATAAAAAGATAGCGGCAACGTAATGAAAACAGATGTGAGGGCATTGCAGGAGGAGGATGGGGGGGGGGGGGGCGGGAGGCAGGCCTAGAATATGAAGAGATATATCGGTTTAAGCGGTTTAATATGGGAGCTTTGACTCTTTTGAAAAGGTCAGGATAGGTGATTATGCGGCCGATCTTTCCAGATTTTCAACCGGTCTTACCCGCTCTGGCGAAACTGTCCAAAACTTTTCAAAACTTTTCCCAAACTAGCAGGTTAGATTGGAGTAATTTTTAACATTTTCTATAAATTTGATTAAATCTTACGTTTTTTCAAATTTATTTGATTTATTGATTTGATACGTTTTTTTTTTTGTTTTTGTTTTTTTTGACAAAACAACCAGTCAAAACATGGGTCTCTAGGACTCTCCAAAATAGGGATGGGCGGCATCTAATCGGACCCCAGAACGTCTGGCACGGGTGGCTCGGGCTGGTAGAAGATCTGTACCCATAAAAAACATTGTTCCATGATGTGAATGTGGCTCATTGTGCTTTGCCTGCCATGTTGCATATGTTTGTGTGTGTTTGGTGGGAGATGCATGCTTGTGTTCACATAGAGAAGGTGGGTATGACTCACTATAACCATTAGATCAGTGACTGGGGGATTGTTGGACTGCTGCCGTTTTTACTGATGCTGCTGAGAAGAGAGGAGAAGAGAGACCACCAGACGCACGCACACACACGCACGCACGCACGCACACACACACACACACGCGCACGCACTCACCCGCACGCATACACACACACGTCACACACACAATCCCTCCCCGGCAGGCCATCTGCTCGGCATTTTCGACAGTGCCTTTTCAATCTTTTTTAAAAGGGAATTTAAAATCCTGCAAATGTAACACTTTGCATTCCAAGGACCAGTCACTCCGCTCCACCGCATGGCAAGCAGTCGCGGCACTCAGGGCCAAGTTTCCTTGAGCATAAACCAGGCAGCTCTCCTCCTCCTCCTCCTAAAGGAGTTTCTTCTCCTCGTAAAGACCCTTGTTGATCGCTGCACGCTCCGCAGCCTCAGAAAGGGGACAAACGCATTATCAGATTTTCTCAGAAGGCAGCGGTTCTCAGAAAAGGATTATGTCAAGGAGGAGGACCCTGACTTAAAATGTATTTGGCCACGGATCGCCATCTGAAAATATTTTGTGCCTTGTCTACAAGCTATTAAAAAATCACACCCAGTCTGAAGTGAGCGGTGCTATTTTTATGAGTTCATTTCATTAAGCGTCCCGGGAAGCTTGGCCGATGTGGGACGGGGCAGGACATACGTACAAACAGGCATGGGACGGGGGCATGGTGGCACGGTCGGTAGTGCTGTCACCTCACAGCTAGAAGGTCCTGGGTTCGATCCCCGCTGGGGACGCTGTGGGCGCGGGGGGCGTGTTTTCTCCTCTGCGTCATCAGCGCCCACACCCTAGGTGGGGTTGGCAAAAGGGCCTTTCTGTGTGTAGCACGTGTTCCTTCCACGTGCTACTACGCCCTACCGGGTAAACTCACCCTGTCAGGTGATAAGGAGCGGCCTGCTCACTCCTCATATACTGAAGGAAGCATGAGCTCAGTTCGGGGCCCTCCCCAGGTTGGCAGAGGGAGAGCAGAGCCCAGGATTACAGCTTAGGCATTGGCACTGGGTGAAAAAAAATGGGTTACAAAATTGTGGGATGAAAATGTAAAAAAGGGGGGGGAAACAGGCGCGGGACATATACATACAAACAGACAAAGCCAGATGTAGGAGCGGTTAGCACTGCTCAAAGAAAGCCCATGTACTATACGGTTAAAGTGGTTCAGCTTGTTTTGATGCTATGATATGAACCAGTTTTGCAGGGGACCCCCTAGAACCCCGTCAAGGAGACCCCGGAGGTCCCCGGACCCCACTTTGAGAGCCACTGTTCTAAGGAGAAGACATACATTCTTAGGTTTCCAATCCAGATGGATATAAATAGATGCCGCTTTTGTTCGCTCTCTCTCTCTCTCTCTCTCTCAGTACACAACAAGACATGGCCTGTTTGCTGTGCCGCCCCCCCCCCCCCCCCCCCTCCCCAGTTCAGTTCTGAGGCGTGTTTGAGCCTTCGGTCATGCTACGCTGTCAGAGCAATCGCTCTGACATATCTGTGTTAACACTGTCCAGAGGTCAGGGACAAGGGCAGGACTGGGTTGTAAAACGGGGCTTTTTTGCCTGTGTTATGACCAAAACCCACTGACACACTTTTTTTACATTTTGTTTAACATTCCATGGTCCACATACAACATACACACTCTTTGAAGTGTAGCGTGTATGTGTGACGAGTGGGGGTCCAGGGACCCTCAGTGTTCCTCGAGGGGGTTCCAAATGGACCCTCGCTAGGGACGGGCCGATACGCGATATCGTCGTTTATCGTGATAAAAAACACTCACGATAATCGTATCGTGGAGATTTAATTTATCGCGATATCGTCCTCCGTCACGCACTGGGATCAATTCACCTTTTATTTGCCAAGCTGCATATACCACTTATACCTTGGTAAAAGGTACTTATAATATACATTCTTTTTTTCACTCTCTTATCAAATGCCTTTGCCAAATAATAGCGGATCTACAAGCTCACAACGCGTCACGTAGATTTTTTGGCAAATGTTCCGCCCCAGGATAATGGATTTTGATTATCGGGATAATGTCGCGATTTCTTTTGTCACAAAAATCGTGATATAACATTTTCATATAGTCCCATCCCTACTCGCGTGCCTGTAACTCTGAGAGTGTGCAAATAGAATTGTTTTCTTGTACATTGTACACTGCTCATAAAGAGTTATGGGGACATTAAGTCTGAGAACCACGGCCTCAATATGCCATTGTAGGAAGATTGATTTAGTGGTCAAACTAATTAGACTCTGACCTGGGCGTGGCAAACACACCTGTTGCGCACGTGTGTGGATCTACACGATCCACACGGGATAAAATCAGGGCTGGTTCTGATGAGCCTCTAATGCGATGGTCTTTGCACTTGACACTTCATACATTCGTCAAGTATGAAGGGTTAATGGTTCTCGAGATATGCAAAGGACAGGTATGTCTACATACAGACATACATACTGTACATACAGTATATACTTACATACTTAAAGGACAGGTATTTCTACATACAGACATACATACTGTACTTTATGCTGTATATACTTACATACATACTGTACATGCTGAGTGCTGACCTACCTTCACATATAGGCTACACATGCTTACAGTACCTACTACCTACATACAGAGCACACACACACACACACACACACACACGCCAATCTACAACAATGTAGATGAGCTCTTTTCACTGTTTGAATAGGTTTTTGGGGGTTGGCTATTCAAAAATAGCAGATCTAGCTCACAGCATGTCACTTCGTGCCACGCTGCGAGCAAGTACATTTTTTTTAAATCTTGAAAGTGATTTAGAAGGCATTTTAGAAGGCCTCAGGTCTTAATAAGTTCAAAATAAAGAATGGTTCGTTAATCTTAATCAAGGCAAAAGTTTGAAATAATCCTGTTATTGATTTGAAGTCCCATCACCCAGACCTTAGGTTACACTTGCTGCCTTAACTGCGTGTTTACTCAGAGACCTTGATTGCAGACTACCATCGCTTGCCTCGATCTCATACTCTCTTCCTGCGTTAATCCCCGGCTTGTTCTGTGCCAGTTATTTCATTTGTTTCTTTCTTTTCTTTTCCGAGGGCGATGATGAAGGGTGGGCGTGGAGGAATTCCACGTCTGCCTCGCTTTGCCCCCATGAGACCATTCTCACAAGGCTCATATAAGTGACCCACCATATCCTGCGAAAACAAACAAACGTCGAGAGGGGACAAAACAAAACGCTTTTGTCTTTGGGCTATAATTAACCAGAAAGGGGGGCCCTCCTCCTCCTCGCCCCCCCGACCATATTCTCTCACAAGACTTATTTGACCTCAGGGAGGGCATATTATGAGATCACATATTATTGCCTTACCGGAATTCTGGGACAGCCAGAACTACTGTACTTGCCTTTTTCCCCCTCTTCTTCTCTTCTCTTGATTCACCGAGAACAGAGCAGTGAATCAAGAATCAGCTTTATTGTCACATCACTGGTTTACAGGTGGAAAGAAGTGGGTGGAATTTTGTTTTGGTGCCAGCGCCGTCATTTGTGTTGTTTTTCTGTGAAAGGGAAAAGAGCAAAATCAAGCGTTATAAAGAAGCATGTCAAAGAGGGAACAAAATCAAGATATCTGCATAGTACATTATACAGTATATCATTTCTGTCGGACCGGAACCTAATATGTCCACCACTGTTACTTTTCAGGATTCAAATTAAAAAACATCAAAAGTAGCAGATCTACAAGCTTTGTGCTATTTTTGATGCTTCAAACGGTTTTGGATTTGGACATATATGAGGTTTCCCCCCTACAGAGACGACATGGACCATAACCGGTCTGTAACCTTGAGGCCATAGAAAAGGAACCAACATTTCGTCACAGTTGGGCGGAAACCTTGTATCTCCAAGTTTCAAAATAGTTTATATTAGTATGTTCTTTCGTAAATTAAAGCCCCACTTCATCATACAAGAATGCTGCACAAAAGTAGTGAAAATAACCGATCTACAAGCACACATATGTTGTATGCTTGCAGTTCGGCTATATACACTCGTTTTTAAAATAAGAAGAAAAAGGGAACGGTTTTGGACATAGACGGTTTCTACCCGACAGCTCAGAGTTACGGGGGTAAGTGGCCTAATGCCTAATGCATTCCGATCAATTCTAATATTTGTACCCTCCTCTAACGTCATTGTTGTACACAGCATTTCCTTTGCACACGGCCACACCCACCACAATAGGCCTGTTGCCATGACTATTGCTTTTGTCATCTGCCAGCTTCTCGGTAGTCGGCCATCTTTACAGCAATGTACCCCAGTCTTCTTCGCAGACACATTTTTTTCTAATATTTTTCTAAAGAATGATTGCAGAAATGCTCATTTTATTTTTGTAAGTTGGGTCCCATGGAGACGCCAAATGTGTCTAGTGGGTCTTTATCTTGGGAACCTCGTACGGTGGTTCCCACATGTTTTAGCTGGAGACCCAAAAGACAGTTTGCCCGTGTTGTGAGCTTGTAGATCGGCTATTTTCACTAATTATATATATTTTTAATTCATGGAATTTCTTAGGTTGGTTTGTTTGTTTGTTCTAAAATGTATAAAATGCTTCAAAAAAGTTCCAAGTTCTAAAAATATATCGTTTTTGGGGGAGGTCAAAATCTTTAGAAATATGTTGTTGTTTTTGTTTTTTGGAGCTGTGTGGAACACAAGCTACCCTATACGTGGCCGTGTGTGTAGGTATGTGGGTATGTGGGTGGGTGGGTCTGTGGGTCTGTGGGTCTGTATGTATCCTGTATGTAGTAACCCTGGGTGACCAGAGAGGTGCTGTTGAGTCTAGCCTGCCCTGAGCATCAACTGCAATACACACACACACACACACACACACACACACACACACACACACACACACACACACACACACACACACACACACACACACACACAGCTCCACTTCGAACAGAGGTTCGATTTTTTTACTATAAAGGAAGAGTAAATGGAATTTTTTTTTTTACTTGAGTCATGACCCATAAAAACTGGTCCGTGACCCGCACACATGGGTCATCCTGACCCACTGTTTAGGGAAACAGTGCCCTGGTATACAGTTACGGCTCACCTCTCCCACACGTTTCTGTAGTTTCCCCCGGACCTCTTTCATTTAGCAGCCAGAGAGACCCCTGCCCTGCCCCTGCATGGTCTTCCCTTCCCTGCTGCTCTCTCCCAGGCAGACAGGCCAGGCCAGGCTGAGCCATCATGGATACGGTCCCTGCTACAAGCCCTCCGGGGCAGGCAGCAGGCCCAGGCTCCTGAGAGAGAGAGAGAGAGAGAGAGAGAGAGAGAGAGAGAGAGAGAGAGAGAGAGAGAGAGAGAGAGAGAGAGAGAGAGAGAGAGAGCGAGAGAGAGCTGCTGTGTCGGTCCAGAAGGCAGGAAACAGCTTGTGAGAGGAGCCCAGTGGTCAAGGGTGTGGGAGGAGGGGGGGCTGGGAAAAGGGGGATTTCCTCATATCATTGCTGTGTCAGCCAGAAACCTTGTATCTCCATATTTCGACTTTTATCGTGACTGAATGCCCTATACTTCAGTGTTTCTCAAACTTTCAGATTTCAAGGTCTTCCCCTTAACTCTGACAGTGTACAACGAACCTAACGGGTCCATTTGGTTCCATTTGTACACTGTCAGAGTTACATACTTGTATATGTCAATTTAGACCCCCCTATAAAGGAACCGACAGAGTCCCTGGAGTCCACTTTGAGAACCACTGCCCTACTTCATCATACATGATACATGTCACGTGTTGCACAAAAGTAGTGACACTAGCAGATCTACAAGCTCACAACGTGTCACATTGTGACATGCTGTGAGTTTCTGAGGACTGACAGTTTTGGACATACAAGGTTTCTGCCCGACACCAACGATATGGGGTGCTTTTCAAAAGTATAGACCATGTTTACATTCTGCTGGTTGGTAAGTTCTCAAACCTTTTCATGTCAGGGACCCCCAAATTGCTATATATATATGGCCGTGGACGGCAGACCCCCATCTGAACATATTTTGTGCCTGGGACCCCCAGATGAAAGGATTTGTGTTAAAAAAACAAAATTATTCAAAGGTTTCCAAATATTTTCGATATTTTTCTAAAATGTTCAAAAATAGCAGATGTACAAGCTTGCAGTACAGCACAAAGTGGCGCATTGTGAGCTTTTGCATTAGGCTGGCCTGTAACCGTTAATTGACCTAATTGATTGAATCAATTGTTTAAAATAGTACTCAATAATTTAAAGCTATACTATGGAAGTTGCTCAACTACTGGTCAGTAGCGGTATTGCTTTTTTCGTCCGTTTTTCGCCCGAGGTCGCCGCGAAAAGACGGCAAGACACGCTGTGATTGGCCGGTAGTGTATGATCCGTGCTGTGATTGGCCGGTAGTGTATGATCTGGACACAACGTATACGGAAGAATGAAGATGACGCAATTTTGCTGCGAAAAACAACCCCCCTCACGGCTCAGTAAAAAAGGCTTTCGGTGCTGAAATTAACTGAGTGGGTGTTCTCAAACTTTTGCGATTTAATAGTTAGGACAATTTTAAGATTTGTTTTATTGGAAAAGTTACATAGTATAGCTTTAATAAAATAAGCTATTAATAATCAACCTGCATTTTGGGCTTGTCATTATGGCGAAGATCTTTTCAAAACATTGAAAAACTTTCAAAAATAGTGAAAATAGCTGATACAAGCTCACAGACAGTGATATTTTAGCATTGTAGACACAATCAGTTAAAACATAAACCGCGCCACTCGATTAATCGCAAAAAGTAATCGATAATTCTGTCGATTGCTAAGAACAATTGTGTCTTTAAAGATTAAAATCAAACATCAATAAAAGCACCAATTGCAGTACCACCTATTACAGTTTAGGGTTGGCCAGCCGCCAGTCCCTTGATTATGCATTCAGATTGGGCTTGAAGACTGGTCAGAATGGTCAAACCAGTCAGATTGGGCGTGACGACTGGATTAGAATGGTCAAACTGGTCAGATGGGGCTTGGTGACTGGTGGTCTATAGCCCCAGCAGGGCCATACAGGAGTGCATACAGTAAATATGACATCCTACATGCCAGAGTGCCAATCAATCAGTCAACAAGGCTATATGTAGCCTGCTGATATAGCTTGAGGAACCGAATATAACACTTCTCCATTGAACTCGATGGACACAGCCGCCCTGTTCTTTTCTGTCTGCCTAGGCTGTTTATCACTTTATCAGTGATGGGAGAGATGCATGTTTTACTTATAAAAGTATCAGTACTGCAATGTAGAACTACTCTGTTATAAGTGAAAGTCTGGAATTCAAAATTTACTTGAGTGAAAGTACAAAAGTATTGGCATCAAAATGTACTTAAAGTACCAAAAGTAGAATCATAGCAGAATGTCCAAATGAAAAGCTTGAGCTCTGCATTTGGATGTATATGTTACAGTCAGTTTGGGTAAAGGGGAGCACACACTGGCCGCGGGGGTCTGCGCAGCGTCGCATCACGGTATCGACGCGCGTTAAGTGCCTATGCTGCCATAGCACATCCATTTCCCCCGGTGGGGAGAACCATGGGAGAACATGTTCACCACGTGGCAACGCTGATAAAATAGAACAGCAGCGTATCGGCACGGCAGGCTGCGCGCGTCTGACGGCGCCGGTGTGGGTTAGTTCATTGAAAATAATGGGGCTGTATGTTTTGACGCGCCGCGTCCAGTGTGTGTTCCCCTTAACTCATTGAGATTGGGGTAAGAGCGCTCGTTTTGTCGTTCAACACACACCCCTAACACCACCTGGATCAATTCACCTTGATAGTCTCTTATCAGCGCACCTGTGTAATTCTGCGTATTCACCTTGAGATGGCGACAACAGCCATTCACTTGTGTAGTCGCTGACCTCTTTCATTGTTTATCTACTAGCCCAGCTCGGCTGTGTTTAGCCTTTAGCTTACTGTGCCTAACTCTAACCCTAACCTCCGTCGGGTGAGGCGCTATCATTCCTGCCAACGCTACGTTGTTGTGGATCAAAGCGACCGCTTGTTCTGCCCCACGCCGCACGACAAGCGCTCCTGTCTCAATTTCACGGAAACTCAAAAAAACTGTGACATATACACTCCATTGCACAGTTGCCAAAAAGAACTGTCGATGCGTTGTTGTTAACTTGTAGTAGCCTGATTTCCGACTCTACGCTGGGGCTTGAGTCTGAACGTGTCTCCATTCTATTTGATTGAAAAGGGGAGGGGATTTCAAATTTGAAATCCCCAATCACAAGAAGACTACACTTCCGTCGCATCCAGCCAATAGACCCTCCCACTCTCTGAGTGCTGCGAGCCTACTGTTAGACCCCCCCCCTCTCTCTTGCTTTGAATTCATTGGTCGGTTGACTCGGTTCGCCAAGACACCGTATCAAGAGACGCGTCATATGACACATCCAGACCAAGAGATGCAGTTCACTCAGAGAGTGGGCGGGTCTATTGGCTGGAGCCAGGCTAAACTTGTAGGCCTAGATTTTGTTCTTTCCTCTTTTTTTTTTGTGTGCAAACAACACGATGGCATCACGTCAGTGGTCCACAAAAAGCCTTCCTTGAGGGGGTCCCAGAATTAATGGTTATAATATATCATCAAAATCATTTCGACCACTTTAACCCCTATACCTGTAGCCTATACGTTGGGTATTCGAAAAATAGAGGATCTACATGCTCACAGTGTGCCGCGATGCCACCCTTTGTGAGCTTGTAGATCTGCTGTTCAAAAAAATAAAAATACAAATGTTGATGGGGGTCCCTTCTTGCATGGCACAATATTTTCAAATGGGGGGAGGCGGGAGTCCATAGTGAAATACATAGGCTACATATTCATTCAAAGGGTGTTCCTTCACATGAAAATGTTTGACAACCATGCACTAGCCTACTAATAATACATCACATACTGTATATACAGTATATAGACACATGAGGCTTTATTTACTGTCTGTGTCTTTAAAGCCAAGTCGTGCAGAGAGAGAGAGAGAGAGAGAGAGAGAGAGAGAGAGAGAGAGAGAGAGACCATGCTAAAGAAGGGAGGGAGGTATAGGGAGGAGGGGGTCTCTCTCTCTCTCTCTCTCTCTCTCTCTCTCTCTCTCTCTCTCTCTCCCCCCCCTCTATAGCTGTGTGTGTGTGTGTGTGAGCCAGACATTCAGGCAGTCCGCAGCAGCAGAGCTGTCGCACTGATAACAGCAACAGGACAGGAGCGTGCTGTGGCTGATCGCTTCATGCGAGAAGAACACAATTAACAAAACGCACACAACTATTAGCGTCCAGGGGCTTTCTTTCTTTCATTACCCGGCTTGAAAAGCTAGAGGAATATAAATTAGACACTCATCAAGCAAAACGCGCACAGTGTGAAGGAAAGGGGTGGATAAATGGATGGACACAAGAGCCATATTATCATCACACTGCACGGAATTATTAACTTGTCATCAGGAGAGAGGAGTGATCGCTGGATATAATGGGCAACACGTCACCTAAACCTCTGATAGGTAAGAAAGAGAGCCATTAGATTATTATGGTATCATTTATGACAGCTTAACGGCGGGTTTTATTGGTCTGTTTGAGAGCGTGCGTTAATCCCAAAGCATTTGGATCAAGACTGTCATATTTCATCGATGAAATACATCTATGACAGTCTTGTGCCATATGGCTTAAACCCAAGGCTGGGCTTTTTATTTGGCACGCGTGGATTAAAAATAACTAATTTTTACGACTTGTGGTGGCTTTGTCAATGTTGTGTGTTGTCGTGAGTGTGTGGACATGCTGGGCATGATCGCTCCTCAGTCCCCTGACAACTGTGTTCTTCTGCTGCAGCCGTGCACGCACGCTGACGCGCCGAGCTGCACGGTGCGCTTCGTGCGTAATTCTCTCCCCAAATAAGTATGATTTATTTCAGAACATATTATTGGCCTATACTGGACTGGTTCTCAAACGTTTTCACCTCATTCATTCATTGCCCACATTGATAGACCTATATTTGTTTGGCCGCGGACATCCGCCTGAAAACTATTTTGACAAGATCTTAAGATATTCAAAGATACACCTTTCACATTTTCTTTTAAGATTGTTGGCGTTTCGACGTTGTGAGCTTGAGTAACCTATAGGGTAAACTTTTTTGTTAAACTGGTTTTGATGCTGCAGTATGTTAGCTAATTTTGCTGGGGACCCCTGGAACCCCGTCAAGGACCCCCGGGGGTCCCCGGACCCCACTTTTAGAACCACACTGATTTAGAAGTGCTTCTCTTTGAAACCTCCCCATGTTCAGAGGAATGACGTCAGTTTAGGATTTGCTAATACAAAAAAAAGGTGCTGGACAGTTGTGTTATTTTTGACTGATTGATTGATTGCCTATTAGTCTAAACATGTAAACAGCATGAAAGTACAGCATTGGGCTAAAAGGATGAGACGAAACACAAAAAAAGTCCTGAGGACTTGTTTTCATTGTGGCTACTGCTGTTGTTTTGAGTTATTAGTGATGTGCACTTGTGCAGCCAAATCAGTGGAATTGTATGCTTTTTCTTTCATGTCATTTCATTGCATTGCGTACAATGTTCAATCTACAATGTAAACCAATTAGACCTACTGACAATTAAGAAAGATAATGGGATTATATTGAATGTTTTCCTGGCATATCATCCATTACCCATTTAGTAATGCTACATTAATCTGGGCCTAGCAGATGACGTACAGTCTGTATTTTTACATCCAACAAGATGATTCAGTTATGCTGGATCTAATAAGGCTACTTTGAAACATTTGTTTTTCCTCACAAGCCCATAAATCGCTATTAGAGCGACCCTAATGATATCACGTCATTGTGACGGCTTTATTACATTAATGCACTGTACATCAGTGGTTGTCAAAAGTAACCTTTTCATGTCAAGGACATACTCATTTAAAAGTAAAGAAAAAGGCCTCATGCACACTCGTATAGCCACGATGCAGGATTTATTTAAATGGAAACCAACGTTTCCACCTGGAAAGGTCTCCTTCAATACATGGATTCATGTATTTGGCCACAAAGAGTTTGCCAATTTAGCTGGGGACCGCCTGGATCCCCCTCATGAACCCTTCAGGGGTCCCCAGACCCCACTTTGAGAACCACTGCATTAATGTATACTGTATACAGGGCTTGACATTAACATTTTGAGGCACTTGTCCTTTGGACAAGTACACTTGTCCGGGCACAAAAGTCACTTGTCCAGATAAAAATGCGACATTTGACAGTCATTTCTTTCTTAAATGCATGCATAGGAGTCAGACATTGAAATAGAATGAATAACAAAATGACTGCTAACGACCCCCCTTGCTCTCTCCACTCCATAGCATCGCCAGTCCACAGTCTGCATACAGCACAAAAAGCTGCTAGGAGCGTCATAGAAACAGTGAAACCAAGAGCCACTTGTCCAACAGACAACTAGGCTACATTTTTTAATGTGCTTGTCCGGAAGGATTTATTACTTGTCCTGGACAACAGGACAAGCCTTAATGTCAAGCCCTGGTATATATCGTCACTGTCGGGCAGAAACCTCATATTTCCAAGTTTCAAGTTTGTACGTTTTTTCACCAAGCAAAGTCCTGCTTCATCACACAAGGCTGTCGCACAAAAGTAGTGAAAACAGCAGATCTACAAGCACACAACGCCTCGCACCGCGAGGCGTTGTGTGCTTGTAGATCGGCTGTTTTCACTAGTTTCAATCATTTTAAAAATGATAAATGCTAAATGAACGGTTTTGGACATACAAGGTTTCCACCCGACAACGACGATATATAAATATAACTCTTTAATTATGACTGACTGGCCGGCAGCTTAGTTTTGGACTGCATGGGTAACTTAAGGATGCTTGTCTGCTGGAGTGGACACTGAGGAGGGACAGAGGGTTTGGCACTGCTAGTTTTGTGTACACTCCATCAACTGTGGAACAATCGCCTATCAAGTCTATTAGCCCTGTACTAGAGAGCTGTATAATGTAGTGCAGGGTGGCTGTGGCACTGATTCATTTATCTACTACACTGTGTGTGTGTGTGTGTGTGTGTGTGTGTGTGTGTGTGTGTGTGTGTGTGTGTGTGTGTGTGTGTGTGTGTGTGTGTGGTGCCCACAAATGCCTCAAAGGAGTAGTTCACCCCCAAAATGGCTTTTTTTCCTATTGAGTTCAATAAATGTTTTGGGTTTTTGTCGCATTCCTTAAGCCCGTATCAGAGTCGTGTCCGCGCCTGCCGTGTAGTCCTTTTGAGCGTTAACGTTATAGTTTTATGACTCAAAAAGACTACAAGGCACTACACCGCGGTGGAAGGCTATCCACCGCGGACCCGACTCTGATACGGGCTTAAGACGAAAACATTGATTGTACTGTAGTAAACTTACCCTGACAGTTTCCTCATCCAGGGCCATGCATTTGGGTCCCCATCCGGAATCAATGGGGGTAAATTGACTATAATCACATTTTTGTCTTAGGAATGCCACAAATACAAAACAATATTATTGAATTCCAGTCTCTATGGCATGAGTAATCAATTGGAAAAAAGTCATTTTGGGGATGAACTAATTTCATGTTTTGGTTGCGGTCGGATGTTGCGCTCTGAAGATAGCAGATCTACAAGCTCACTCGTGAGCTTGTAGATTTGCTAGTTAGTTAGTTAGCGTGTAACCAAGTGTAAAATCAGCCATCAAGGCCTGCCAAAATACATTTTTGTTGACAAAAGAAAACATTTAGTCAACTAAAATCGTGTGATATTTAGTTGACTAAAACTAGACTAAAACTACAACTTTTCAGACGGCTAAAACTACATTTTTTATTCAAAAGACTGACTAGGACTGAACTAATTCAAAACTAAATCAACATTTGCTGTACAAATTAACATTGCCTCTCACCTTTTCTCAACTATTCTCAGAAGGCAGACTCAGAAGCATGTTGGTTTTCCTTTTCTTTTCTCTTTGTGGGCCGCTCCAGCATTTCTTTGTTCAATGGTCCCCAAATTCAAATGAAGGAGAATCAGTCTTAACCACATAAGTCCCATATACCAGAGGTTTTCAAAGTGGGTGACGGGGCACCCTGGGGTGCCGTGATGCCAGTCCAGGGGTGCCGCGAGATAATTTGATATTTGGAATTCATCAGTGTCACTACATCAATATCACTTCACTATGTTAGTAAAACACACCTGATTTGCACTGTATAAGTTCTTTTTCTATCTACGACAACACTCTTCACCAAAAAATATCTGATCTACAAGCTCGTTGTGACGCGTTGTGAGATCGGCTATTTTTGGTGAACCTTCCCCCAGAATAGGCATGCTGGGGTTCAAGTGGTTAAAAGTATAACGTTATTTTCAGTCAGTTCTGATGGAAACGGATATTTCTCCAATAGGATGTAAGATTCTAAAAATTAACACTGTAATTCAGGGGTGCCGTGCATGAAAAAGTTATTTACAGGGGTGCCCTGAGTCAAAAAAGTTTGAAAACCCCTGCCATATACTACTGTACATACTGTTGTATGATGAATATCCCATCTATACAAGCTCACAGCATGTTGAATAATCGTGACATGACATGTTGCGAGCTTGTAGATCAGGATTCCAGGTTGAAAGTAGGTTGAAAGTAGTGCTGTAAATCCAAAGAGGTCATTTGGAATGTCAGTTTACTCAGTCCGCCCCCCCCTCCCTCCCCCACTGTTATCATCAGCTGCTTTAAACCATGTTGAGGTTCTTTAATGATGTCCCCGCAGTGCATTCTTCTGAACAACTGGGCTGTGTGTGTGTGTGTGTGTGTGTGTGTGTGTGTGTGTGTGTGTGTGTGTGTGTGTGTGTGTGTGTGTGTGTGTGTGTGTGTGTGTGTGTGTGTGCGTGCGCGTGCGCGCACGCGCGACCATGTGATTCGGGTGCTTTTCGGGTGCTTTTTAAAAGCCCTTCAATGAGCTTGAACACGCGATCTATTTGATTGATTGATGATTGATTGATTGATTGAAGTTTGTTATTGACAAAAACACGTAACAGAAAAAGCCTAGTTCCATTGTACTCGTTTGAGCGTAAATGTGTTCGTAAACTGAGTGACATATAAAAAAATATTATCAATAATAAATACATTGCATAGCAATATATATACATGCATAGCAAAAAAACTAACAACAAACGGATATACAGTTAAATGGAACCTTGTTAAGGTCCACTCTGTAATGTCTGGACGTGACAATGGAGAAGGAGGAGGATGTCATCCTGTTTGAAGAGTTGTCCACAGCTGACGCTGGCTGTTCGCTGTGCCTTTGCGGGGGTGACCTATTGTGCTATGTCTTTCATCTAAGAATGGCAACCGAGTTTCTATATCTGGCCCTCTCTCTCTCTGTGTGTGTCTGTGTCTGCAGTGCTTAAAGCTCCCCAGTATTGTCTCTCTCCGTCACTAAGTTGGTTGAGTCTCTCAGACGTATATATAGACCCACAGGTGGTGGACAAAATACTCCACCCCAGTACTCCACCACTGGAGTACTTGCTCTTAACCCATTTAGAACGGGTACACATTACAGTGTATCATTATTTTATGCTTTAACTATTGAAAAATAGCAGATATACAAGCTCACAGCGCGGCACCGAGTGCCGCGCTGCAAGCTTGTAGACCTGCTATTTTTGAAAAATCGTGAAAATGTGAATTTTGACCCGATTCTATAAATCCTCCTAAGATTTTTTGAAAAACCTATGTTTCTATGTCAGCAATCTGGCTATAGCCATCGTCAAAGAAAAGGTCCTTTTCACTTAACTGGAGCTCAGTTAGTCTGTTCTTGAGAGACTACTATGTTAGTGGCTCTCAAACTTTTTCATGTGAAGGACCCCCAAACTGATATTTATTTGGCCACGGACCCCCATCTCAAAATATTTAGTTCCAGGGACCACCCAGAAGCAAAATTTGAGTTACAAACGTTCGCTTTGAAAATACATAAAAGATTTGTACACATTTTCACGACTTTTTCAAAAATAGCAGATCTACAAGCTCCCAGCGCGGCACCGGCAGTGAGCTTATATATCTCCTATTTTTCACTGGTTAAAGCATTCAATAATTCTAGGCCTAAAAGAATAGAAAGAATTGTATTTTGTATTTATGTATTTATTGTTGGAAGTGGTAATGGTGTAAATGTCTAAATGTATTACTGTCCGGTACCTTGTTATGTCAGAGCTGCAACAACTTCTGTACTGAAACTAAATACGACCATCCTGGTTGTGTGGCAATAAAAGTATCTTGTATCTTGTGTTCAGTACATAAAGTACATACATACTTTAAAATAAATACCACATAGTTTATTTTGTGTCAGCGAGTGCTGTGTGCGTCGCATCGTCCAACAAACACATCTCACTCCCAGCTTCGGGGCCACTCAGAGAGAACTCTACTGCTATGTAATTTAACATAACGGAACTAACAGAACACAGACTCCTCTCCTCTGCTCATTCACTGGTGAATACAGCTGCGCGTTGGTTGACTTTTATTAACGCAATGATCCCAGCTCGTGCCCGAAGGGCCCCGGATCCCGACCGGCGAGGACTCTAGTTGTGAGCTTGTAGATCTACTATTTTAATTATGTTTGAAATACTAGAAATGTAGTGTCAAAGTAGAGTCAAAGTAAACTCAAGTAAAGTACAGATATTACTAAAAACATTTACAGTACTCAGTAAAGTAAATTGTACTTTGTTACTGTCCACCACTGCTGATAACCTTTATACATAATATAATGCGTAATAATAATAATAATCTATCCAGCTGTGCTAGAGCCGACTGATATATCAGTTTCGCCAATAATATCAGTGAATATTTGACTTTTTTGATGACTTTGGTATAAGAAATTGTGCAGCCATTGTGTGCCAGTTTTTTTCAAACTGGCCTGTCTGTTTTGGGCGTGTCATTATAGCAGAAAACCTTCAAAACCAACGTGTCTCGTTGCGAATTGAGAGCTTGCAGATTGCTGATTTTGGAAAATGTTTCAATAGGGCTTAAGCAATTAAATAAATTGTGTAGATTTGCGCACATGTGGCCACACTGTAAGATACGTGTTCTCAAATAGAAATCTAAGTTCAGTTTTTCAATTTCCTATTGCACTTTTAAACAAAATATGGGTATTAAAAAACAACAACGGTAATCCGACTTGGAATTGACATTGGACCTTAAAATGTGTCATGTCATGACATGGCATGGGTGGGCTCTAATGGGTGGGCCTCTAATGGGTGGGCCTGGGCCTCTAGTCTCTGTCAGCGAGGTGATGGAGCCTCTCGGGCATACAGACATACAGGCTCACAGGCTTAAAGGTTGGCTGACATCTTTTATACATAATAATAATGTGTCCGTCCAGATGCTGCTGACTGTTGGCAGGCAACGAGCACAGGCTGATCCACCGTCTGTGAAGGAAGGACGAGCCCGTCCACTGTTGCCACATCTTGCAAGAGAAACACGAAGCCAACGGTGTTCATTTCGTAGGCTAAAACTATGACCACCTTTTTTCACAGACGAAATAAAAACGAAATAAAGACTTTTCAGGTGAAAAAAATATGTCTAAAACTAAATTAAATCGAATTCAAAAGACTATGACCAAACTAAATACAAATTTGCTGTCAAAATTAACAGCGAAACATCTGTGAAAACGAGCCCCAAAGAAGCGACCAGGTTTTACTACATGACCCCTAAATACATTAAATTAATTACGGTATGTGAAAATAGCCGATCTTAATTTTGTAATGGAATAGCTTTTAAATATTTCAACAACACAAATCTTGTATGGTTGTTCCTGGCACAAAGTACTTTCAGATGGGAGTCCACAGCATGGGGGTCCATGGGGCAGCATGGGGGTCCTTGGGGCAGCATGGGGGTCCTTGACATGGAAATGTTTGAGAATCACTGTTTAGACATTAGGAAGCGAGCCCAAATAAGCAACTACACTTGAGAAACAAGCCCTCCCAAAAAAATAACACAACCCGCAACTTCCGATATTTACGAGCGACTTTACTGGAAAAACAAGTCCAAAGTGGTGGAAAAGTAACTAAGTACATTTACATTACATTACGTTGCTGCCTATTCTTTGTGTTTTTTCTAGTAAATGAACGTATACTTGATCATACTACGTCAAACGTAACCGTTTTGGACATAATATCCCCTCAAATGCCCTGGAAAATGAGGTTTAACCACTTTATCCCTATTTGTTAGGCTGTTCGAAATAGACGATCTACAAGCTCACTGTGCTTGCGAGCATGCATGAAGATTTCACTTTTGTATTTCACTTATATATACTAAGTATATTTTGATTCCAATTGCCATACATTTGTACTTTTACTCTAAGTTGACCTTTGACTGTAGGCCTTTTACTAGATTTATCTATTTGTCTGTGCGTGCGTGGGTTTGTGTGCGTGTGACTCTAGACAGATCTGTCCGTTTGAGATGTTACAGATGTTTGCTGCATGCTCGCTGCTTCAAGGCTGATTCATATACCGGTACTTGGTTGTGCGTCGGGAGTCGCCCACCGAGAATAGACAAGCTACAAGCTGGGAACGCTCGGCGTCGCAGCACGACTCACGGCGCCTTGTTGTGAGCTCGTGTAGACCTGTGGTTCCCAAACTTTTTAGCTCAAGACCCAAAAGAGTAGAAGTGTAGTTCGGCTATTTTCACTACTTCTTAAACATTTTGTTCTCTAATTTATGGAATTTCTTAGGTTTTTTTCTTTTATCTGTTCATGAAATTACTTAGAAAAATCGTTGCATTTTATTTGTATTCATGACAATCTTTAAACGTTTTCTGAAAATATTTAGAAATAATATCAATTAAAAGCAAAATGTAGGAAACAAATAAATGAAGGGACCCATAAGAATGTGTCCACGACCCATAGAAATGTGTCCTGCGACCCACAGCCGGGTCCCGACCCGGTGTTTGGGAACCGGCGGTGTAGACGGCTGCTGGCACGCAACCACGTATAGCTGAGGCTTCACAGTTTAGAGTGCAATCAGAGATAATGTCTAATTAGTGAAATGTGCTGTGCTACATTTCACTGCAGAGTGATCGTCTTTTTTCCCCAAAACACGACCAAGTAGCTCTCAGGGCCCTGGGGCAGGAACCTCGTATTTACATGTTTCAACTTGTTTGGTTTTTTTTTAAAGATTTTTTTGGGGGGGCTTTTATGCTTTTATTGATAGGACAGTAGACTAGGGGTGGGCGATATGGAAAAATACAATATCACAATATTTTCCCAAGCTGTATCACGATACACGATTTTATCACGGTTCTTTTTCACGTTGGTTTTTATGGTTATTTTTCAAGTTACTTGACAAAAACTAGACTCTCTGGGTTCCTTTTGGGAGGTCTAAATTGAACTTTACAAGTATGCAACTCTGACAGTATACAAATGAAACCAAATGGACCCTTACGGGTGACACACAGCAAAGGTCTATGAGGTCAGCAAAGAGCCTATGGGGTTAGGCCTTTTTATAGTTGTTCTCCCCTAAATTAATGCCCTAATTCAGTGTCTCTCCCAACTTTTTCATGTCAAGGACTTCAGCAGTATACGGTCGGTAGTTACATCTTTTTACACTCCCAGAGTTAAAGACCTGTAAGGGTCCATTTGGGTCCTGTAAGCGTCCTGTTAGGGTGTCGCATTCCTAAGACAAAACATTTATTATAGTAAATTTACCCCATTTATTCCGGATGGGGACCCAAATGCATTTGGGTTTGCATTTCAAAGATTTGCACACATGTTAAAGATTTTTCAAAAATAGCAGATCTTCAAGCTCGCAGCACGGCACAAAGTGATGTGCTGTGAGCTTGTGTATCTTTTATTGCTAAAATCTAACATGGCAGGTTTTCTACAAGCCCACAATGCGCTTGTGAGAGCTTTTGCCTAAAATAATAACTACAATGGATCAATTGGAACACAACTTCTTTTTATTCCTTTTTCTTTTTCTTTTACATTTCCTGAGTAGCGGCTTTGGCCTTCATTGGACATACGAGGATTCCAGCCCAACAGCTAGGATATTGTCACTGTCGGGCAGAAACCTCGTATCTCCAAGTTTCAAATGTGTAAATTTTTTCGCAAAGTAAAGCCCTGCTTCATCAGACAAAGCCGTCGCACAAAAGTAGTGAAGACAGCAGATCTACAAGCACACAACGCCTCGCGGTGCGAGGCGGTGTGTGCTTGTAGATCGGCTGTTTTCACTAGTTTAAATCATTTTTAAAATGATAAATGCAAAACGAAGAGTTTTGGACATACAAGGTTTCCACCCGACAACGACAATATATATTGTATACTAAACAGAAATACAATCACTCCAGAGGGGCCTAGCGAGCTACCAGACCCTGCACCCTAACCCCAAAGAGCTGGGTGGGATCTGGGATGTATACCGAGCCAGCAGCCAAGTCTCACCAGAACTTTTGTTATTGGATTTGCTAATGAACACAAGGACAAGAAAACATTATCCCCCATAGTCTTTGGATACTGGATCTTAAACCACCCTTGAACAATAAAGCTTTGATCTCGAAGCCAAATTAGTCTTAACTTTTGTGTAAACTCCTTTCGAGCTGTTAGCCCGCGGGCCATTGGTTCTGCTCACTGCAATCATTTATTGCATTAAAACCGGGAAAGAATCTGTGTTATTTTAGATAGAGCAGATACACAAGCTCACAGCGTGTCACTTTGTGGCACGATCTGCTATTGTAGATCTGGTATTTTTGAAAAGAACTGTGCAAATCTTTGAAAATGTTGAATTTTAACTAAAATCTTTGCTTCTGGGTGGTCCCTGGAATAAAATATTTTGGGATGGGGGTCCACGGACAAATAAATATAATTTTCAGTGGTCCTTGACATGAAAAGGTTTGAGAACCACTCACATATAGAAACATAGGATCTTCAGAAAACTGTTTTTAGAATCAGCCTCAGGCCTGAATGGGTTAACAGCAGTCACTCCACTATGATAGATACTGTATATATTGTAATGAAAAGCTCAGTATCAACTGATCAAAAAACATGTGTTTCATTATGTGTAACACGTGTGTAAATATAGACTTATAACATGGAGATTAACTGTCACATCGGATAATTAAGGATCTTTTGTTGCACAAGAACGAATTTAACCCACAGTTTTAAAATCAAAATTGGTAATTGGTGCATTTATATTGCACCATATATTGCATCCAAAGCACTTTATATAGATTGTGCATTACATTCACCCATCCACTCACACATCCATACACCGATGGCGGAGGAAACCATGCAAGGCGCCAACCTGCTCATCGGAAGCAGTGCTCAAGGAGTCAAGGACACTTCGACACTAACTCTGGGGGAGCCCGGGATCAAACTGGGAACCTCGCGGTTCCCATCCGGCCGCTATAGCCCTGAGCCATTATGATGTGACAATAAAGATGATCCTAAGAGAAAACCTAAATGTGGTGATATCATCATATCATAAGTAGGGCTGGGTGATATGACTTCAAGTCATTATCACGATTATTTCTAACGTTCGTTTGTCCACTTGGAACCCCTTCAAGCAACCCAGAGAGGATCAATCCATTTACTGTAGACCTCACTTTGAGAACCACTATGCACAGTATGAGTACATTTGTGTTTATCAAAAATTGTAGATCTGTCACTTGTAGATCTGCTGTCACTACTAGTACAGGTCCCGGGCAAACGTCTAATTTCTCTTTTGGGTCACGGGCTAAAAAGATTGGGAACCACTGGTCTACACAAGCTCACAACAACACGGCGTGCTGCGACGCAGAGCGTTCCCAGCTTGTAGGTCGTCTATTCTCTGTGCACAACTCCCGACGCACAACCAAGTACACAACCAAGTACAAGTTCTGTACAAGAATCAGCCTTGAAGCAGCGAGCATGCAGCAAACATCTGTAACATCTCAAACAGACAGATCTGTCTGGAGTCACGCGCACACAAACCCACGCACCAACATTTTATATATATAAAAAATATATGAGGAAGCCTAAAAATTGCATTCATATGTTCCAATTTTCAACGCCAAAACACAATGCCAAAAAACATGAATTGCAATTATTTGTGTGACAACCAATCGTTAACGGCCTAGAATTATTGAATGCTTTAACCGGTGAAAAATAGCAGATATACAACCTCGCAGCGCGGCACTCGGAGCTTGTAGGTCTGCTATTTTTGAAAGAGTCGTGAAAATGTGTGCACATCTTTGAATACATGTATTTTCAAAGCAAACGTTTGTAACTCAAATTTTGCTTCTGGGGGGTCCCTGGAACTAAATATTTTGAGACCAAATACATGGCCAAATACATATCATTTTGGGGGTCCTTCACATGAAAAGGTTTGAGAACCACTGACATAGTAGTCTCTCAAGAACAGACTAACTGAGCTCCAGTTAAGTGAAAAGGACCTTTTCTTTGACGATGGCTGGCCAGATTGCTGACATAGAAACACAGGTTTTTCAAAAAATCTTAAAAGGATTCAAAAGACACTTATCCACAAGTTTCCGCGGGAGTTTACAGGAGACTATCAGGACCACACTTCCGGGTTTAACAGCAGACATACAAGCTCACGTCGCGTCGCAGATGCAACCCGTTGTGAGCTTGTAAATCGGCGGCGGAACCTCGCTGCAGACGTTTGCGCAATGCACTATGGGGCGTAGGAAACTCGTGGATAGAATTCGGTCAAAATTCAAATTTTCACGATTTTTCAAAAATAGCAGATCTACAAGCTCGCAGCGCGGCACTCGGTGCCGCGCTGTGAACTTGTATATCTGCTATTTTTCCAATAGTTAAAGCATAAAATAATGATACACAATAATGTGTACCTGTTATGTTGTAATGGTGACAGCCCTGGATGGCATGGCCTCAGAGCTGTTCACCTCGGTGGCGTTGCCCGCCTGGTGAGAGGAATTCACTGCCCTGGTCGACTGATGAATGTCTCCGTGCTGCTGGCTCCATGCTGCACTGTGAAAACAGCAAGGCCAGCAGGAGCAACATCCTTGGCAGAGCTAAGTGCCACGCCACACCCTGATGATTGATTGTTACACAAATAAATGCCATTACAAACGATTTAATGATGTTTTTGGCATTGGACGTGGGATTCTGTTTGGCTTTTGCGCTTCATATACAAAAGGTGCACACTGCACAGGGCAGATATAACAAAGACATTACCGACATATTTAATAACTTTATACTTAAAAATAAAAGTGGAAATACGGAAGCCGATCAAGCATCATGAGGCCGTATGAGGTTTTAGATCTGCTATTTCGGCTATTCTTTGAAAATGTTTGAACATATTTCAACATGGAATTGGAAACGATTATGATGATGATGCCCTTTTATCCGTCTGTAAAAAGTGCCCTCTCCAGACCATGAATGCAGTTTTTACTATGGTGAAAGAAATGCGAGCTCTTTCCATGCCATAACTGAAGGCACCATTCAAGAGAATTGCCTTGTCCAAACTCTCCTGAACTTGAATGAAGCATCTTATGTTGAAAGAAGTGCCCTCTCTGTGTAGAAATCCATGTTGTGCGCCACATCTCCAGTATTCTTTCACTTTATTATGCTTTAGTGTGGTATCAAGCATCGAAAATAGCCGACCTCCAAGCTCACAACGCGTCGCAGCGCAACACGTTGTGAGCTTGGAGGTCGGCCATTTTCCAAATTTTCAGGCCCTGACTCTTTAACATTCTCTGTTCGACCCTGGTTTTTGGCATTGAACACTGGATTCCGTTTGGCTTTTACGTTTCATATACAAAAGGTGCACACTGCACAGGGCAGATATAACAAAGACATTACCGACATATTTAATAACTTTATACTTAAAAAAAATGAAAATATGGAAGCCGATCTACAAGCATCATGAGGCTAGGAGCCATTATATCTGCTATTTTGGCAATTCTTTGAAAATGTTTGAACGTATTTCAACATGGAATGGAAACGATTATGACGATTATGCAAAATCTCAAATGATTGTGATCAGGCGATTATGTAATAATTGTTGGAATGAAGTTAGCACAGCCTCAACAGCTTTCAAGGTATGCACTGTAATGAACAGGTGCTTGCAGAGGTCAAGTCCTGTGACCTTTCAGTGAAGAGTGGACAGATGTCTACGCTCCGGCATCGATCGGAGTGTTTGCACGGAGCACTTTGATTGGATGGTTTGATGCCGGCACGCGAGGCCTTGGCGTGTTGTTGTGAGCTTGTAGATCTGATGGCTCCACTGTCTCAACGAGCACCAACAACCATCAATCAGCATGCCTCGTTCTTTTAAGTATGCTAAGATGAACTGTGGGCCCGCACACACACACGCACACGCACGCACGCACGCACGCACGCACGCACGCACGCACGCACGCACACACACACCCACACACACACACACACACACACAGAACCAATTGACCCTGTTTGAAGCCTCCGTGAAATCTGTGTGAATGCAAGCATCCCATTCATTTTCCAACGGGGCTTGCGTGACAGTCCGTCTAGTGCGATACGGCAAAGTTCACAGTGATGTCCCGTATCTGATCATGGAAGGACAGATGTAATTTGAATAAAGTCCATCTCAACCAACTTTATTCAAATCTTATCCGTCCGGCTGTGTGCATGGGTCCATACATTTTGTTCCATCACTCATTTAGCTCACCTTGACGCCTATACAGTATGGTGCACCACATAGGGTCCAGCCACTGTTCCCAGGTCTGCTTATTATAAGCGACTTTGGGCATGGATTTTATTTTTTATTTTTTCCACTTGTTTCTAAAGCGTAGTTGCTCTTTTGGGCTTGCTTAGAAATGTTGTAATTATTATTTAGATTAGATTAGATTACATTAGATTATTCATGAGCTTGTAGATCTGACACTTTCATATTGCCGATGTACAGTACTGTACTGTATACAGCATATTATTAAAGTGCTCGTGTAGCCTCCAGTCGCTTCTTTTGGGGCGTGTCTTCATAAACCTGGTTGCTTATTTCTCTCACAAGATCTGGCACCACACAGGGTCCAGCTGCCCCTGTGGAGGAATGAATGAGGCTATTCAGGGGGTGGGTGTGTATGCGTGTACTAGGCCTCAGATGTATGCGTTGCGTTAGACTCCATAAATAAAAGACATGTAGAAATGCTGTCCCTTTTATTCTGGGTGTGTTTGTCTTGACAACGCGTTCACATGCTAAATATTGTACGCTCGAGTTATTCCTGTCGCTCTTTGCCCAAACAAACCTTCTCCTGAGCAGTGGTGGAAGTTATGTAATGTTATGTAAAAGTACTACATTTCAATTGGTTTCGGCATCAAAATATACTATATACTGTAAACGTATATACTTATTATCGAAGAAAAGATTACTCAAGCTATTCCAAATGTGTCAAACCATTTTGATAATAGCAGATACTATCTGCTATTTTCAAATAGCCAAAAGCATATGGCTAAAATGCGCCTTAAGTGGGTAAAGATAAAGATGTTTTGTTAGTAACCATAGCATTAATTATTGTAGTGGAGGAAAGAGTAGAATCTCCCCCATCTGAGATGTAGTGGATACTGGATAGAAGTATAAAGTATAAAAAAAAAATGAAGCACTCAATTAAAGTTACCTGAACATTTTTCTTACATAGGCTACTGTATTTGAGTGAAGGGATAGTTTTAAAACATAATATATTTTCTATGGAATACTCACCCCTTGGAGACTCAAATTTAGTTTTTGTCGCATTCCTCCTGGGCCAATAATTGGATGACCTACACTACAGTAGGCCTACAGCAGTTCCACACACAAAGAGTCTGGTTTGTGTCTCCATAGGGAACTACTGTTGGTCATCAAATCATTTTCAAATAATGGGACAAAAACTAAAAAATATCCATGAATTCAAGTCTCCATGGGATGAGTAGCCTAATCGACAGAAAATAGGGACTTTAAGCTTGGGCGGTTTTCAGGATGGCTCCGTTCAGTACAGCTGCTATGACGCGATCGCCCTAGCAGTCAGTACCTTTTACTGAACTCTTTGGTTCCCATGGTGACGCGTCTATGCAGCAGACGTTGTAGACGCTACGTGGAAAGGTAGCTTCTGCCGTAGCAGGAGAGGCTGCGACTGCAAGCAGGTTTATCTATCGAGCACTGATCCATGTCCGGTTACCGTAGCGGACTGCCGTAGCCGTCATTGCATAAAGTCCCTAGTAAGTCATTTTGAGGGTGAACTATCCCTCTAAGTTGCTTTCCCACCTTTGCTTTTTTAAGCAAAAGGAACCGAACGCCCCAAAATATCTACTTCTTTCATGACTGTTTTCATCCCGGAGAGAAGGATGTTTGTGCGTGTGATATATAAGTTTCAAGACGACCATAATTATATAAACCTATACCTTATTTCATTTTTTTTGGGGGGGTGACATTAAAAGTCTGTATACCTGCAGGACATGGGGAGGGGATGTGGTTTTTGGGGGCGAGGAGGAGGACGACGGATTTAGGACAAGCCGAGGCGAAGAGCGCGGCCCGGGGAAGTCGGGAGACTTTTTATTTTTAATGAGGGCAAATGTGGGTTACAGGCTAAAAGAGGATATCAAATGTACCCTTTGAAGAGCAAGCAGAGAGAGACTCACATGGTAGCAGCACAGTGGGAGAGGAAGTATCAGACTGCGGCGCGCGTGCACGCGTGTCTCTGTGTGTGTGTGTGTGTGTCTGTGCGTGCGTGCTTGTGAGAGAGCGAGTGACACATGGTCGGTGTCCTCTGCCCTCTAAAACAACTGTCGCCGACCAAATGCAAACGACTGCAAACAAGCCCCTGCTTTACGGTTTGACTTACAACTGGGGGTCCGAAAATAGCCGATCTACAAGCCCGCGGCGCGCCGCTTGCGCGCCGTGGCGCCGGGCTTGTAGATCGTCTGTTTTCGGAGCGTGTGTGTGGCGTGTGAAGCGATAATATGAGAGCTCTGCTGCTGCGCTTGTGAACAGCTGGTGCGACTAATAATTCCTCTCTGGCATCAGTGGTGGAAAGTAACTAAGTACATTAAGTAAAGTACTGTACTTACTGTATGTAACATGTATACTTTAAGTCATACTTTTACTCTACTGTATCTCAGAGGCAAAGAAATTTACTCTTATACAATTATTTTGAAACTTGAAATCATACCATAAGTTACTTTGCATGTGTAGATTATTACAAAACGTACATTAACCACTTAAGCACCATTCTATACTTTGTCCGTTCGAACATTGCCGATCTACAAGCTCGAAGCTATTTATAGTACTAATATTTATTATTTACTTAGCATATTTTGATGCTGATATTTTTGAACTCTCACTCAAGTAAAATGTCTAATACAGTCCTCTCTCTCTATAGCAATGGTTACTGTCAGAATATAAAACTATTTAACACAGTTATTTTAACAACGGCAATGATGTTTAAAAAAAGGTTTTGTCTTTGCTCATTTTTCCCCCCGGCAGATGCGACTCTACAGCCCCGCCCGGTGGTGAGCAGGCCGCACTACGTGGTGCCCGGCAGCGGGACGGGTTGCGCGGAGCGGCGGACCCCGGCTCCTCCCCCGGTCAGCCTGGGCGTCGGCCTGGAGTCGCCGCGCTTCCACCCGCACGCCAAGGGCAAGAACGTCCGTCTGGACGGGCAGCTGCGGCGCGCCACGCGCAAGAACAGCTTCTGCAACGGCATCACCTTCAGCCAGAGGCCCGTGCGACTCTACGAGAAGGTCTGTGTTCCTTGATGGATGGAACTTCAGGCTTCTTTTTTCTTTTTCTTATTTTTTGACCGGTATTCAGATATCGTCGTTGCTGTCGGGCAGAAACCTCTTATGTCCATATTCGGACTTATTTTGACGTCCTCCTAGGGATGGGACGATAATCATTATTATCGTTTATCGTGATAAAAAACACTCTGGAGATTGAAATATATTGTGAAATTATCCTCCTTCATTCAGTTTTATTTGCCGAGCTGCATATCTGGTACCACTTAAACCCTCTAAAACGGACCTGGAAATAACATACTTGATACAGTCTTTTTTTCACTCTCTACAAAATCTCTTTGCCAAAGCATTGCAGATCTACAAGCTCAAGCCTTTTTTTGTGCCACATTTCGAGCTTGTAGATCTGCTACTTTTCATTCTTTTAAATTGTAATCCTGAACAGTTTTGGACATAATGAGGTTTCCACACGACAGAGACTAAATATTACTGTATGTAGCCAATGTGTCTAGATTTGTTGTGAGCTTGTAGATCATCTAGATTTTTGAAAAACATTCTAGTCAAATCTAAAAAGTTGTTCTTTTAATGGAAAAAGGGGTCCCTGGCACAACACATTTTCAGATGCAGGGGTCCGCAGCCAGATCTAAAAGTTTGAGTACTAGTACTATTGATCCAACAAAACCGATCACTAGACGTTAATAATAATCCCCTTGGGTTTCTTTTGGTCTCTGGCCATCAGGTGCGTCTGCGTCTGAGCGCCGTCCACACGGGCTGGAGCGGCGCCCTGCGCTTCGGCTTCACCAGCATGGACCCCGGGGAGCTGAGCTCCAACGACATCCCCAAGTACGCGTGCCCGGACCTGGTGACGCGGCCGGGCTACTGGGCCAAGGCCCTGCCCGAGAGGCAGGCCACCAGGGACAACATACTGGCCTTCTGGGCAGACCGCCACGGCAGGGTCTACTACAGGTGGGCAACAGGCAGGGTTACTTCTGACAGCAACCTTTTTTTTGAAGTGGTGAAAGCCGCTTCGAAGGAGTGGCTTTGTCTGTCCTGTACATGTTTTTTTGAGGATTCCCATAGATTCCCAAGGAGTGGCCATGTCCCGTGCATGCAGAATTGAGGATTGGTCAAGCTTCACATGACAATTTGGCCCCCCAGACAAAATCATTAATTCATTCAGAATTCATAAAATAATATAGAACTAAAGCACATAGAAAGTATAGATCTAGAACACAGAATGTATAGATCTAGATACAGATTTCATAGCTCTAGAACACATAGAATAAAAATTCACCGCTTCACTTCGAACCGAGGTTTGATCTTTATTTATCCCACGATTTTGTAACCCATTTTTCATCCAGTGACAACTAACGTAATCCTGGGCGGCTACACTCCCTCTGCCAACCTGGAGAGACAACAGACTGGCCTCATGCTTCCCTCTATGCATGAGGAGTCCAAGCCGCTTCTTTTTACCTGACAGGGGAGAGATTCCCCTGTTGGACGTAGCGCGTGGAAGTAACACGTTATTCCAACCAGTTCCTTTCCCCTCCATCAGGCGCCCCGGCTGGCCAGGATTACTGCATGTTTTTTTTTGTGGGGGTACCTACCCTAGGAGACACGGGGAGAACATGCAAACTCCACTGATGACGTGGAGGAGAATTTTTGTTTATTCTACTGTTAGACTGATGATTCTTTGGTTCTTGGTTTACCTACGATCCTAGATTACTAGATTACTATGCTTTCTATGTATTACCTTGTGCTGTCCTTGCCTAAATTGTAAATTGTAAGCCTGTGCGGGCTGGGCATCATGTGGGGTAGGACACTATAATAATAATCTATCTATCTATCTATGACTGCAGCATCAACGAGGGTGAGCCTGTCCTGTTCCACTGCGGCCTGAGCATCGGCTGTCCTCTGTGGGCCATCGTAGACATCTATGGCATCACCCAGGAGGTCACCCTGCTAGGTGAGTCACTGGTCATCCTCAACCTCCTTGGAATGACCCCCAGTTTGATATGCACTGCTAGGGTGACTACTAGGCCTGTGGTTCCCAAACGTTTTAGCTCAAGACCCAAAAGAGAAATTAGACGTTTGCCCGGGGACCCAAACTAGTGAAAATAATAGGAAATTATTGTATTTATTTATGAAATATCTTAGAAAAATGTTGAGACATCTATGGCATCACCCATCGTTGAGTCACTGATTCTACTCATCCTCAAAGATTTTCAAAATTATGCCCCAAAAATCTTTTTTTTCTTCTTCATGAATTAAAAACTAATTCAAACATTTTTCAAAAGAAAATCATAAATAAATAAATAAAAATAAATCTTTTATAGAAGATCTAGAAGCTCACAACGCGGCGTATTGCGACACGCTGTGAGCTTGTAGATATTCTATTTTCACTAGCTTGAGTCTCTTTTGGGTCTCGTATGTAGCTTAAATGTTTGGAAAACAGTGCACTACTAGGCCACGGACTCCCCATTTGACACACTATGTTTTCCTATGTTTTCCTCGTGGGTCCATTTGGTTCTAAATGTTCCACTGCTATCTTACACCCAGAGTTTGCCCTCTGCATTTTAGTCAGCTTGCTGGTCTGAAGGCAGAGTGAAAAACGTTCTTGCTACATAATATGCAGCCCTACGCTCAACTCATTACCAGGTCACCATCTTTGGGGCTCCTGGGCTGGCGCATGGAATGTGGAGCCATCCATCATCACGTTTTAATAAAACAACCTCACGGAGAGCGAGCATATCTGTGCTGTCGGCCAGAAACCTCTTATCTCCATATTTAAACTTTTTTGTGTTTTGGTTTAAATTAATGCTTAGCACTTGATCATAATACAGCGTCAGACAAAAGCATCAAAAGTAGTGGATCCGACCCGGGCCGTCCTAGCAGTCCGGGCACCAACTAAGGCTCCTTATGCAGTCTCTAGTGCATCGCGGGTTCGAGTCCCCTTCCCGACAAACTTTGCTCTATGTCACTCCCCGTCTCTCTCCTCGTTTCCTGTCTGTCTCCACTTACTCTATCAATAAAGGAAAAGAATTACAGTTTTGGACACAGGTACTTTATGAGGTTTCCACCCGACAGAGACGATATTGTCCAGTCGATGTGATGTGTTAAGTCAGTGTTTCTCAAACTTTCTAATGTCAAGGTCTCCCCTTAACTCTGACAGAGTTACAGACTTGTATGGGTCAATTTAGGCCCCCCTAAAGGAACCCACAGAGTCCCTGGAATCCACTTTGAGAACAAATGTGCTAAGTTCTCACAGATGTCTCTTGAACCTGAGCAGGTTATGCTACAGGGAGGAAGACATGAATGTTCACCAACAGTCAGCAACAGCATCCTCCTGGATCCACCCGTTTTGTTCCAAATCCGTCCCAATTCAACGCAGTCAGTAACACTCGTGTTCAACATGGTAGATGACATTTTTGTGGGACTCCCAGCGACGAGACATTGGATTTTTTGTCCATATCGCCCATGTAGTGTGTGACCAGTGCGACCCTAGGGAGCATGTTTTTATAGTAACAACATTTATGACTAAGTTGAGAAGCGAGCGAGAGAGAGAGAGAGGGAGGGAGGGAGAGAGAGAGAGAGAGAGGGAGAGAGAGAGGGAGAGGGAGAGAGAGAGAGAGAGAGCAGCTGAGCCAAGACAGTCCACATGAGAGCAGATGAAAATAGTTGTACATAGTGGAAACTCGGGGCTGTGTGTACTCTGTCTCTCTCTCTGACAGAAACGGTTTGTGCGGCCGGCAGGCGAATAAATCATGACACAGATTTAACTATAACTGTAAGCCCTGACTCTGAGGCAGATCCTACGAATGCCTCCTTCTAAATCAGTAGTTCTCACACTTTTAAAAGATCTTTCAAAAGATGTTTGAAAATAGCAAGATGTACAAGCGTGTAGATCTGCTGTTTTTGATAAGCCAACGCAACAAATCTAGAATGACACGGATGCTTTCCCCGGTTTTAATGGAGATTTTAAAGGAGCACTTCGACCATTTTCAACCTTATCTTTGTAATTGTAATTGTTCCTCACTAGTATAAGATGTGACCTTTTCTGTGTACTCTCTCTGCGTCTCATTGGTGGGCTGTGGACAGTTCTAGGGGGGCGTCGGTGGCTCGGGTAAAGTGGCCGGCAGAGCGGCCGGATCGGAACCGCAAGGTTCCCAGTTCGATCCCGGGCTCCCCCAGAGTTAGTGTCGAAGTGTCAAGGGCAAGACCCCTAGTTGCTCCCGGTGAGCAGGTTGGTGCCTTGCATGGTTTCCTCCGCCATTGGTGTATGAATGTGTGTTCAAATGGGTGAATGTAATGTACAATCTATGTAAAGCGCCTTGGATAAAACACACTATATGAATGCACCATTTACCATTCACTTATGACATCATTGATGGCTGATGGGGATTTCCAAGTTAATAGAAACTACAGCATTTTCTCTTTCTGGAAAATTTGAATGCTGAATTAGATAAATAGTTGTTCATAAATATAATACAGAAAGCTTGTAAAATGGTTGTTTACGGTGAAATTGGTGACCTGCTGAAATGTGTGACCATCTTGTGGACTTCACATAACTTACATGGAGGTCTTTAAATACGTGGCCTTTAAATACCGCTATAGGTTGAACTCTGCTGATAAACAAACCGCAATGATTTACGTCCGGGCACTGACGTCATGTGATGCAACTACACGATGGTCACATATTTCGTCAAGGTCACCAATTTCACTGCAACACCGCCGTACTGGAGGACAGATGACGAAAGGAATGGACGGAAGCGAGGAGGCAGAGATTTGAGTATTGAAATTCAGTTTTAGGCCACTGTTTCTCAACGTCCCCTCCGGGGACCACCATGGGTCCAAACAGTTAAATAAAAATCAAACCTCGGTTCGAAGTGAAGCGGTGAAGCATTAGTTGTGGATGCAGTAGGTGAGAACTATTGCATGTACAGGACAGATAAAACCTGAAGGCCAAATTATCATGTGAAGCTTGACCAATCCTCAAAGTATCCATTCATCAGACCGGGAGGGACACTACACACATATTCTGGACGTACAGGACAGATAAAACCTATTCATTCTGAACTGAAATGGCCATATATATGGACATGGGACACACATTTTGCTTTTTGAAAAAGCCTATTCATTCTGGACTGATATTCTGGACGTATGGGACAGAAAAAACCTGTTCATTCTGGACTGGAGTGACCATATATGGACATGAGGTGACATACATTTTGTTTTTGAAAAAGCCTGTTCATTCTGGACTGAATTGACCATATATGGACATGAAACACACATTTTGTTTTTGAAAAAAACCTGTTCATTCTGGACTGAAATTACCATATATGGGTGTGGGACACACAAAGCCATTCATTGGAAGCGGTTTTCACCGCTTCAAAAATAGTGTAGTTTTGGGGTCCCAAAGATGAAAGGCGGTATCAAAGGGATCCCCGATCCCCAGGGGTCCTTGAAGGGGTTCCAGAGAGGTTCCAAATGACTGGTACTGTAACTCCGAGAGTGTGCAAATGGACGCTTTGCGGGTCCATTTGGTTCCGTTTGCTCACACTCTCAGAGTTATGGTGTGGGTGGGGGGGTCCATGGCCTGCCTACATGCATACCAAACTGGACGTCCTTGAAAGGAAAAAACGTTTCTGAATCCCTTGCTGGACTACAGCAAGCTAGTCTACAATAACTCCTGTCGACTAGTCCTAGGAGACACAACAGGGACGGATGAAGATTTGAGGTCAATCAGCCACAGACCTCCTCTCTCTCTCTCTACCTCCCTCCTTTATTGACTCTCTCACATGACTTTCCCGCGCTCTATCTATCTCTCTCCCTCCCTCTCTGTGTGTGTGTCTTCTGTTTCCAACTCCTCTCTCTCTCTCTCTCCATCAGTGCCGTGCACACATAGACATCAAAGGGGGCTTGAGCCCCTGCCCTTTTACCCGTCTGTTAAAATGTGCCCTCTCCAGACCATGAATGCAGTTTTTACTATGGTGAAAGAAATGCAAATGCCCCTTTTCCATGCCATACTTGAAGGCAGCATTCAAGAGAATTGCCTTGTCCAAACTCTACTGAACGCATCATCTTATGTTGAAAGAATTGCCCTCTCTGTGTAGAAATCCATGCCGTTACGCCACATCTCCAGTATGGCCTTTTTTATGCTTAGTTTAGTGTGGTATCAAGTACCGAAAATAGCCGACCTCCAAGCTATTTTCGATATTTTCACCAAAAGGCCCTTTTAGACATTTCAGCCCCTGCCTCTCTAACATTCTCTGCAGGTCACTGCTCTCCATCTCTCTCTCCCTCCCCCTCCCCTCCCCCCCCCCTCTCTCTCTCTTGTCGTCCGCTGTGTGTCTTCCTGGGTGTGTTTATGTTGGGTCTGACAGGGAGTCATGTCCATGTTTGGTCATGGCGTCTGAATCCTGGGGGCTTTGGTAAGGGGCCAGTCAGTACACTATACACTCCTCCAAGCAGCAGCCAGCAGCATCCCTGCAAATAGCTCATTTAGAGTAAAAGTAGCAATATCACAATGTAGAACTAGAAATACTCTTCTACAAGACTCTACGTTACAAGTCAGAGTCCGGTATTCAAAAAGAGAAAAAAAGCGTAGTATTGGCATGAAAATATACATAATGGCAGTGTTTCTCAAACTTTCAATTTCACGGTCTCCCTTTAACTCTGACAGTGTACAAATGGAACCAAATGAACCCGTCAGGATTCATTTGGTTCTTTTTGTACACTGTCCCTAGAATCCACTTTGAGAACCACTGCTTAAAGTGCACTATTTTCGTCCATGCTAAACCCTATACACCTAAACTTCTTTGCCTTTTTTTACTATTTTGAAAAACATTTTTAAATACAGGTAGTTGAAATAGCTGATCTACAAGCTCACAACGTGCCGATGTAGATCGGCTAATTGAAGTATTTAAAATGTTTTTCTAAATAGTAATAAAAGGCAAAGAGGTTTATGGGTTTTAGCTTGGCGAAAATAGGGCACAATGTACCAAAAGCAAAAGTGCTCTTTATGAATGGCTCATTTAACGAGAGTCAACGTTTTCAAAGTTTGGCGAATTCCTTCAAAGATATCTGATATACAAGCTCACAACAGGTCGCGTTGCGACTGCCATTTTCAAATAGAAAACGTTTAAAACATGGCTTCATCGGTTAATGCATGTTTTTGTAATAACAATCTACATGTTGTGGAGACTGAACCCAAACCAAGGCACAAGAGAGCAAAGACAGTGTTGCCAACTCGGGCATTTATTGAACAGTTCTTATTTTACAACAGCATTGTAAGGCAACGTAACATGAATGAACAACATAAATGTGAATAACTGAAATTGTCTTTTAATAAATCAACACAAGGTTTTCCCCGGACGGGGCTGTCGTTTCTCCTCTTCGTGGGGGGGCCAGGGGGGTAGGTAAGAGTTACTTTAAAGGGGTTTCCCTCCACAGGAAACAGGCCAGAATAATTCCAGTGTATAGTCTCTCTTCCCCACAGGCGCTAGGCGCGTATAGTTCCTCTCTACAGGTGACAGGTAAAGTATTTCTTTCCCATAGGTAATAGGTGAGTATAGTTCTTTTCCACAGGTGACAGGTAATAGGTGAGTATAGTTCTTTTCCACAGGTGACAGGTAATAGGTGAGTAGGTGCCCGCTCTTACACAAATCCGTCTAATTCTCTATCTTCGAAATAAAATGAACACGGGGTATAATGGGCCTGGGGCCAGAGAATTTCCGGATACTAGTATGGTTTTAAGGGAAGTGAGATATACTCAACAAAATAGGAATAGGGGTGGCTCGCTGGGGGTCCGGAAGGTAAGGCTGTGGTCTCCTTTTCCAGGTCCTTCTCCTCAGCTCGCCGAGTACACACTCTCCAGTGATAGGTACACACTCCACAGTGAGTCAGGTTTGCGCTCCTCATTGATCCAGGTACACACTCCTCAGTGTCAGTCCGCTCCCAGTCCATGCCTAGAAGTAATGAGTAGAAGGAACATTACTATAATGCACTTTACACAGTAACATGCGGTGGAGAGGGAAATATGGTGGCTCTTACCGCCTGTCTGCCCATGATCAGCTTGTCAGAGACTCCCAGCACAGACTGAAGGGGAGAGCGAGCTCAGTACTTATGCACCCCAGTGTTGGGTGGGGCCCACAGGTGCATACGCTTGTGCCTGATGAAGCGTGTGGGCCGGCAGGTAACGCCCGTCAATCACTTGGCCCACACAGTGTGTTGGTCTGCTAGGGCTCGCTCTCCCATCCAGGGTGCGCTTCTTTGACATGCAGGGCCTACCTGGCGGGCGGTGTCCGAACGAACCACCACACAGTACAAAGTAACTAGTAACCAAAGTTAGAGTAGAGTGGTGAAAAAGTGCAACATTTGCCTCTGCCAGTTGGTGGAGTAATAAAGTAAAAGTACCTCAGAATTGCCTTCAAGCACAGTACTTGAGTAAATGTACTTACTTGGTTACTTGGTTACTTTACACCAACACACCCCGGCATTCCTGGAAATGGTAATGAGAGAACGTATCGCCAGCCAAGAGGAGTTCCTGCCGCCACACTTGTATACATCAGCCTGTAACGTATGGGCCGAATTAGCAATAACTATGGATTGTAATGAAATGAGACGTTTTGGTAAACACGGGAGAGAAACAAAACGGCGCCGTCGTTGAGTAGAAACCAGTTGGTGGAAAAAACACATTTTTAAAAGTATCAATACTGGCAATGTAGAAAATTACTCTGATACAATTAAAAGTCTGGAATTCAAAGTACAAAAGTATTGGCGTCAAAATGTACGTAAAAGGACCAAAAGTAGAAAGTACTACTTATACAGAATGTCGTGTTTCAAATGTCTAAAATGTATTTAAAAAAAGCATTTGAAAATAGCAGACAAGCTCACAATGTGTCTCATATCGCGACGCATTGTGAGCTTGTAGATTGGCAAACTAACGAGTAACTAAACCTTTTCAAATAATTATAAAAGTACAATATTTGCCTTTGAGATGTATATGGAGTAGAAGTAAAAGTACTGAAAATTGGAAATACTCCAGTAAAATAAATATTCCACAAAATTGTACTTAAGTACAGTACTCGGGTAAATGTACTTAGTTACTTTACACCACTGGTAGAAACAGTGCATGTCCAAAACTGTTACTTTCATGCTCTTGTTACTACTTCTCATTGGTTAAATAAAACCTTTAACTTTAACTTTTCAAAAAATAACCGATCTACAAGATGTAAGCATGTGGATTGGCGATTATCGCTTTTCTTTGCGTGACAATGTTGTATGATGAACTAGGGCCTTAATTTATTAAAAAACATAAAACGTTTTAATTATGGCTGTCCAATGTCTCTGCCTGACACCAACGAACAGGAATGTGAGTGAAACAGGGACACGGATAAACAATTCAGGACTGGTTTATTGCGTTCATTTAAGCATCCTCCTACTGCAAGTCAGTCAACACAACCTTTTGAGTTAATATGAGTTAAGCACTTTCAACTTTTGGGCTTTAGAAGTGGAATCTTTCAAAGATAATTCAAACTTTTCAGCTGCAGGGAGGACTATATAGTCTTATTGATGTGGTTTGCAGTCTTACCAGGTGAGCCACACCTTAGCGATTGTGACCTTTTTTGACCATGTCCTCGAGCTTTGACCTTGTAGACCCAATAGTTAATCATCTCACCTGCATACAGTGTGTAGACAGAAAGACAGACACTCGATTGGACCATAAAAGTGTGTAGACAGACTGGACAGGCAGACAGACAGACAGACATTTCTCATTTATCTCAGCCCCGCAGAAGGAAACAGAGGTACAGGTACAGATTTGATTCAGTACATCTACAGTAAACATGGACCTCAAACATACAAAAGGCTATTTAGATTACATGTTGTTTAGACAGATGCTAGGTTTGTTGTTTACCTGGTATCCTAGTTTCGAGAGCTTGTTGTATCTCGGCTATGTTTGAAGATCTTTGAAAGCTTTTGAACACGTTCTCCTAATGTAGCTGACAGTATAAAACTGCCACGGCCAAAATAGTGACGCCAGGTTGAAAGTGGGTTAGAAGAAAATCGAGACACATCGGCTCCATAACTGTCAAATAATACTGTTATGTCAAATAATGGGCGATGTATCTGCCAGGCTCTAACCCATACATTGTGTGTGTGTTGTGTTCCACAGAGAGCAGCTTTGCAGAGAACGTGGCGTCCAGCTGTCTGAGCGCGGCGCGCCTCAGTGCCTACCTGCCCCAGAGCAGCCACGACTCGGCCAACTACAGCAACAACCAGCTGGAGAACAACCAGGTACAGTAGAACACAAAGCTCTTATCTGCATGCTTTAACTGTGTGCGTAAATGAATGCCCTACTTGATCATACTACAGCGTTACACCAAAGTAGCAGATCTCCACAAGCTTGAAACGTGTCGCTTCGCACCACGTTTTTGAGCTTGTCGATCTGCTACTTTTGCTGTTTTTTTATTTTAATCCTGAAAAGTAACAGTTATGGACATAATGAGGTTTCCACCCGACATGGGCGATTTATTTTCTTAGCCATTACTCTATCAATTACTTCAAATAAAATAACCAAGAAGCACATTTGTTTTGAGGTCTTTTAAACTTCCCCGCACTTTACTTTATGCACTGTTGTTATATATAAATAATGAAAATAGCAGAAGTAAGACCTCCCAACGTGTCGCATCGCAATGCACTGTGAGCTCGTAAATCTGCTATTTTCCCTTTTTTTTACACAAAATTTAAAAAATATATATACTAATTGAAACATTGCACCTATAATCACATGCCCAAAATAGGGATTGAGTATTAATCGCTTATTTTACAAAATTATAGATCATGGCTCTATTTTTTCTATAGAATATCTAAATCGATTCACAGTTTGTTTTGCAACCTTTTTTTCTTTTCCACCTATAATCCTATGCCCAAAATAGGGATTGAGTATTAATCGCTTCCAAATCATAGATCATGGCTCTATTTTTTCAAAAGAAGATCTAAATCGATTCACAGTTCGATTAACCGTTTCGCAACCTTTTCTTTTTTCCAACCAGGCCGCCGTGGCCAAGCTGGTGACCATGCATCTCAACAGCCAGCTCATCCCCTGCTGCTCCACCACCACCTCCTCCTCCATCTCCTCCTATTCCTCCTCCACCTCCCCGCCGGGCTCCAACAACAACGGGCCCCGGGGAGGGTCCCTGCAGCCACCGCCACCCCCACCACCCCTCCCCCATCAGCTCCGGACCCTCCCCCCCTACAACCCCTCGCCGCTGGACAACGACCTGCACTTCCACCCGGTGCGCGGCTCGGACGTGGTGCTCTCGGCGGACCGCTCGGCCGCCTGCGTCCACTTCGCCGAGAGCGTGCGCACGCTGGTGTTCGGCGACCGGCCGCTACGTGCCGGCGAGACGGTGTGTAATTATGGACGTTTTTGATTTTACTATATATGATATGATATATGATATAGAACTTTATTATCAGTTTACACTGAAATTTGTCTTTGGCGACACAACAGCCATGTATGCGGAACATAATATACAAATATTTGACACAAAAACAGGATTACATATATAAGGATACATAAGGATAATACAGCCAAACTCCTGATTAAGCCTTAAAGTCGACTGATGGACAAAGGACCTTTTTAGTCTGACCTTATTGTATGCTGGAACACCGTATCTCCTTCCTGAGGGGAGCAACCTATATTCTCTTTGCAACACATGGCTACTGTTAGAGGTAATATTTCTTGCCAACCTTAGAATGCTGTTATCATACAGTACATAGATGTACATATAGCCTCTGAAGTGGTTGTCCAACTATCTTAGAACAAATTGTTCAGTTGTTGCAGCAGTTGTGACTTTAGGGCTGCAGACAAGCATCCATACCAGGTGGTACTACAGTACTGAAGAATAATCATAATAACAGAAGTGAAAAACAAAAGAAGAATCTGTCTACTAGCACCAAAAGATCTTAAAAGATCTTAAGTAAGTTTAACAGATCAGGAAGATGCAGGACTGCCAATGTCAGGAATCAAACGTAATACTTTAATGTAGATCTCATCATCACAGAGGAGAGAGACTTGTGTCTCTCCCTCCAGAGCTTCCCCTCATCAGCCGCCCACACCAATGTTCCTCACACATTTATACAGGCAGGAGATGTACAGTACAGAGAGGTTACAACAGATGGTCACTCCTTACATGGTCTTTATTCTATAGTGGACACACACACACACACACACACACACACACACACACACACACACACACACACACACACACACACACACACAGTCTACATATTTGAAATAGGTTTGTGTGAGTTGGAATCAGCCAAATGCAGCAGATTATGCGGAGGTCACATATTTTCAAAAAGGTTGCATAATCGCATATTTCCGGACAATATTTTTCGGAATACCTGCATATTTCACCGCATAAAATCACCCGCATATTTTCCACCCTTTCACATATTTCGAGTAATTCGCAACTTTCTGCATATTTTGCATGTCACATATTCCGCAACTTTCTGCAATTTCACAGCATAAAATAACATAAAACCCTGCATATTTCATCGCAAAATCAAGGGATTTCGGCTGCATAATCAATGATTTTAGTCCACATAATCAAGGATGCCCACGTTTTTCTGGAGGGTCTAGTAAGGGAGGAACAGGTGATGATGTCAACCCTGCAGAGGGGTTTAAGTTGCATCTGCTAATACATTTAATAAATCAACATCACAATGACTGTTATATGAATGTTTTACCACCCACAGGTGTACGTGGAGGCGGGCCACGCGGGCCTGCCGCACTTCGGCGCGCTGCTGTTCGGCCTGACGTCGTGCGACCCGGCCTCGCTGCGCGACGGCGGCGAGCTGCCCGCCGACCCCGAGGTGCTGCTGGACCGCAAGGAGTACTGGGTGGTGTACCGGGGCTTCCCCGTGCCCTGCTCCGGCGACGTGCTGAGCTTCAGCCTGCTGCCCGGCGGGGAGGTGACCCACGCCGTCAACGGGGCGACGCGCGGCCGCCTGCTCTGCGTGGACTCCTCGCAGGCGCTCTGGGCCTTCTTCATGCTGCACGGCACCGTCAACAGACTCAGGATACTGGGTAAGAGGCAGTGTTGTTTTTGTCAGCAAATTTTGATTTAGTTTTAGTCATGGTCTTTTGAATAAAATGTCATTTCGTTTTAGTCATAATTTAGTCACCTGAAAAGTATTAGTTTTAGTCTAATTCTTTTAGACTTTTTTTTTTAGATTTTAGGCAACTAAATCTACAGTTGATTTAGTCAACTTGAGATGTATTTTGTCAGGCCTTGATGGCATCGTAATGACGATGATTTTACACTCGGTTGTGTGCTGAAAATAGCAGATCTACAAGCTCACAACGTGTCGTGCTGCTACGCGTTGTGAGCTTGTAGAGCTGCTATTTTCAGCATGCAACACCTGAGAGCAACCAAACATAAAATGACTCTTCTCCACTAGTCCCTCCCTAAAGTTTTAGTCTAGTTTTTATTTTGTTGACGAAATTGTCAATATATTTAGTCTTAGTTTTAGTCATCACAGCTTAGTTTTTATTTAGTTTTTATTTAGTTTTCGAATTTTTTTGTTATAGTTTTAGTCGACGAAATCAACACGGGTAAGAGGAAAACTAGAATTTCAAAAGGACTCTCACCCCCCAATTTGGCAGAAACCTCTTTTTTTCCTCTTGTCTCCTTTTTTCAACTTTTTGTGTTCATAAATGAATACTACGGCCACAAAATCATCAACAGTAGCAGATCCACAAGCTCGCACCACGTTTCGAGCTTGTGGATCAACTGCTTTTGCTGCTTTTGAAGAGACGTCCCCAGTCTATGCTGTAAAGCAGTGGTTCTCAACCTTTTCTGCCTCAACGGCCCCACTTGAAAATCTGAAAATCCCACTAGGACAGTGGGCTCATCACTGGCAGGTGAGCCATTAAGGTACAACAGGGGCAACACAGAAATGTGTGGAGAGGAATTGATTGGCATAACAGCTCATTTGGGGAGTAAAAAGGGGTCCAAATAATTGCCCGGTCTTACAAAAGAAATACAGAAAGAAAGAAAAAACAAACTGCAAGTGCCCTCTCTGCACCTCTGTGGTCCACCAAGCCAGACAATGTTTACACACAGTCAGAGCCATTCAAGTCCAGATGAAACAGCGGTTGGACATGTATCTGAACTTCCGGATGGCGAGCTATTTCTGAGTGAAACAGGAGAGGCAGACTGGAGATAACGTGGAGAGGAATTTGATTTGAACGCTGAGAAGTGGGTGTAGAGTAACCAACGTGGAGAATTACAATTGAAAGTTACAGATGGATGGGTAATGTAATAATTATATAATCGGTTGAAATACTGCAAGCACACATATTGTTGTTGTGTGGGGTATTAAATTCCTCCTCTGCATTAGCAGCGTGGGGACTATTTTTAACAGCACCCGGGGAGCAGTTAGGGGTGAAGTGTCTCAACTCAGGGACACTTCAACACAAGGCCTGGAGGAGCCAGGGATTGAACCGTGAGCCGACGACCTCCCCATTCCCAGAAGGCTGCGCTACCTCCCACACCATTGGGTTTTTATAATAGGAATGCAAAGAAATCTTTGTGTTTTGGGCATTATTGTTAAAATTTGTGCACAATATGATCAGGAATGTGTGATCTCACTGATCTGAAAGGGCTATGAATGGCAAGTTCATATCATCTTGACTTGACTTTTCCTGTATTCGTTTTGGGGCTTTTATGCCTTTATTTGATAGGACAGTAGACTGACAGGAAATGGGGGGAGAGACGGCGAGTGACATGCGGCAAAGGTCGTCCGGATCGGGAATCGAACCGGCGATGCCATCAGGCATCGATGCCTATGTGGCAATGCCTATGTGGTATGCACCTGGACCAGTAGGCCAGCGGGCGCCCCAACTTGACTTTTCCTAATACTAATTAATTGGTTAAATTAGAAAACACAAAGACACACACCTAACCACTTTCACTTCAGAATTGCTTGGAAAAAGCAAAAACAGCCAATCTACAAACTCACAAGGATTGTGAGCTTGTAGATCGTCCATTTTCGCTATGTTTGCTATCACTCTTGTACTCGTTACAGTGTCCTTCACTGTGGCCTAATGAGATTCTCAAAGAATGAATGTCCCCCCCCCCCCCCTCCCCCCATAAAACTGAACGAGGGGAGAAAAAAAGGTCACATTCCTCAATCGTTATCTGTCTTGTCTGGGTTTTTTTTAAGAGCGCTGCCAATTACATTTCATTTTTTCCCAGACATAAAGGAATGCTCTGGCGTAGTGAATCATGTCCATGGACTCCCGGTTGTGGTGGTGGTGGTGGTGGGGGGTTGTTGGGTGACCTCTGACCTGTGATCAGTCCCATCGTCCCACTGTTCTCTCTCACACACAACCTTATTAGTCTCACTACTCCTAGGCTTTAGTTTAACTATTCAAAAATATCAATATCAAAATAGCAGATATACAAGCTCACAACGCGGCACCGAGTGCCGCATTGTGAGCTTATTTTTCAACTGTTAAAGCACAAAATAATACGTTCCCAGTCTAAATGGGTTAAACCCCCTCTCCCTATGAAGAACATTCATTGGGGGCCCGCAGTGAACCCTTGTATCCAGGGCCCAGATTTTTTTTAATTTAACTCTGAGAATGTAAACACGTGTAAGGGTCCATTCTCACATTCTCAGAGAGAGATAAAGATTTAAAAAACCCAAAACATTTCAAAAAACAAGTAGCATTCTGAAGTATTCAAGGTTTCACTTCTAAGACCACAATGGAAGTCCCCAGGACCTTGTTTTTTGTGTCTAGTGGTAGCCCAAGTGTTTTACTGTAAGTTCAAGTTAAAGTTGTATTTGAAAACATCATAGCATAGCAGTATGAATTAGGATGTTTCTTACAATTAAATTCAAGAGGACAAGAGGACTGCTCTATTAAGGAAAAAAAACCTAAAAACTAAAACAAATCATCAAACATCAAAATAAAAAAAGTGTCTATTAGTTCTTGTAAAGCTCTTATGCTCTTGGGAGGAACGACATCTGGTGCCTTGACGTGTGACTCACAGGTTGTGTGAGTGCTGTCCTCCCATTCCTTAGGTTGTAGCGACTTGTATTTGCAGACAGGCTCTGGATCATTGGACTGGTCCCTTCTCTCAGTAGTTGATTGAATTCTCAGTGGTCTCCTCTCTCCTCGACCTCCAGAGTAGGGAGGAAATTAGTTTGTCCGTGCTGCTTACAGTTTGGACTAATAAAGTATTCAATCCATCAATGGAAAGCCTTCTGAAGTACGGTATTCAAGGATAACAAATGTCACGTTGAGGGGTGTTGAGATCATGCCTGATTCAGACGTAGTTGTACGCTTGTGTTTGTGCAACCGACGATATTGCAGTCTACAAGCTCACAGTGTTGTGAGCTTGTAGATTGGCTATTTTCGAGAGTTCGGGTGAAAAATGCCAACATTAAAAAAAAATGAGTATTCGTAAAATTGACCATACAAACGTGTGCGCACGCGCGTGTGTGTGTGCGTGTGTGTGAGTGTGCGCTTGTGTGTGTGTCTCACACGCCTACCCACAATGACCATACATGTTATTTAGATAGCATTTTTTATATTTCTTTGGTTTTATAAGGTGTTTTACTGAATAAGTGCGTGGTCTACCTATGTTTTTCTTAAATTATTATTTCTTGCATTCGATATATTTAATGTATTGATGTATTACCATGTGTTGATGTTGATGTATTGATGTATTACCTTGTATTGATGTATTGATGTATTACCTTGCTTATTGTAAATTGCTCTGGATTAAGAACGTCTGCTAAATGCTTAAATTGTAAATTCTCTCTCTCTCCCTCCCTCCCTCTCTCTCCCTCTCTCTCTCTCTCTCTCTCTCTCTCTCTCACCCCCTCTCTCCCCCACCCCAGGGACCCTCCAGTGCCCCCCTCCCCCCACCTCCCCCAGTGGTTCTCAGAGCAGCAGTCAGGATGACAGTGACAGTGACCTGGTCTTCAGTGTCAACACCTCCTCCTCCACGTCCGAGTCCTCCCTGGGTACGCTCTACAGTCTACACGCACGCACACATGCACATACACACACACATACACACACCTCCACCTCCGAGTCCTCCCTGGGTACGTTCTACAGTCTACACGCACGCACACATGCACACACACACACACACACACACACACACACACACACACACACACACACATACACCTCCGAGTCCCCTCTGGGTACGTTCTACACGCACGCACTCCGACTCGGAGTGTGTGTGTGTGTGTGTGTGTGTGTGTGTGTGTGTGTCACTAAACGCAATTTCTTGTGTTTTTACAACATTTGATGTTTCTATGATCAGTGGTGCTCAAACTTTGTAATGTCAAGAACCACTAGAAATACTTTATGTATTTGACCACCGACCCCCATCTAAAAATATTTTGTTCCAGGGACCCGCCCCAGAATCAAAGACTTACACAAGTTTGCTTTAAAAATATATATATTTAAAGATTTGCACACATGTTCACGATTTTCCTCAAAATAGATCTACAAGCTCGCATCGCAGCACTCGGTGCCACGCTGTGAGCTTGTATATCTGCTATTTTTTAAATAGTTAAAGCATAAAATAATGGATAAAGTGCATGCACATGCACACTCTGACTCTGAGTGTGTGTGTGTGTGTGTGTGTGTGTGTGTGTGTGTGTGTGTGTGTGTGTGTGTGTGTGTGTGTGTGTGTGTGTGTGTGTGTGTCACTAAACGCAATTTCCTGTATTTTTTACAACATTTGGCTTGACTCGTGGCATCTCTAAAGGGCCCTGGCAGATGCAAAGCGTCAGTGACACTTGCGTCAATGAGAGACCATTTGTTCACCATAATTACAACCACAATCATTAATAATTTGAACCACACTGATCCCAACAGAACAAGGGAGTAGCATACTGTGTACAGGCACGCACGCACACACACACACACACACACACACGCTGGGACCGTTCTATTCTGTTCTATTCGCTGTAGTCTCTCTCGTTCGCTTCTTCTCAGTTCCGTCTGCATTCCCACCTAATCTCGAGTTCCCAGAAGTTCTTTCTTTTGCCACTAGGGGGGCGAGAAGAACTTCTGGGCTGAAACCAGTATTCTATATCTCTGGGCCCGGAAGTCAGCCCAGCTCAGAATCTGAGCTGCACACGTATGGGTAACTGGAGGCAAAGATGGTTACCCATGTCTCAAAGAAATCGCAGTGGCAATGCCCCTGTGCAGCCCACGTATGGAGGCGAATCCTCCAAGACTGCACTACGACTGGCAAAAGCTGAGCTCTTGAACTTTATTATTTTTGCTGTTTGAGGCACATGACGACCCCAACTCATTTAACAAAGGAAGATGGGACTGCTCTAGTTTGTGTTTCTAAAATGAGAATTTAGACTGATGAAACAAGAGGAAAAATTAAAAACCATTGCACACTGCAATTCAAGTTTAAACCTGTCAATGTCTGGATACCATATTCAGTAATATTGCTGCACGTTGAAGCTTGAAAACATGAGCGCAGCTTCGACGGTTTTGACATAACGCCTCCAGTTTGACTATAGCTGTTAAAAAACAACAGGTGCATTTCTTGACACAAGCACCTGGCACCTTTCTGTGTGTCAGCCTACTGTAGAAAGTAGAATTGTATTGATTCACAAGGTTATTATATTGGCACCAAACAAGTGATTTTTCTTTCTTTTTTTTATCCCACTATTTTGTAACCCATTTTTTCACCCAGTGCCAATTGACTGACCTCATGCTTCCTTCTATGCATGAGTAGTCCAAGTTGCTTCTTTTCACCTGACGGGGGATTTCCCCGGTTTGGACGTTGCGCGTGGAAGGAACATGTTTTTCCAACCAGTTCCTTTCCCCTCCAATAGGCGCCCCGGATGGTCAGGGGGAGGGAGGCATTATAGAGACCAGGATTACTGCATGTTTTTGTGAGGGTATCTACCCTAGGAGACACGGGGAGAACGTGCAAACTCCACACAGAAATAAAGTGACTCTTATGTCTGTACAATTTAAGTCAACGAGAAGACGTTTTGATCAATTACTAATCAACAGAGCAAGATATCTCATATGTCCCCAGTTGTTCTAGTTACATCATGACAAAGTACTGTAAATGCTTTCCCTACAGTCTACACAATCCAAACTTATAGCAAAGTGTCATTGTGCTTTAGTGGCGGTGATATCATATGACACTACCATCAGGGGCGTCACAAGGGGTAGGAAAGTGGGACTACTAGGGCCCAAGGTGGTGGAGGGGCCTTAATCATTTTATACTTTAGCTATTGAAAAATAGCAGATATACAAGCTCACAGCGCGGCACCGAGTGCCGCGCTGCAAGCTTGTAGATCTGCTATTTTTGCTTCTGGGGGGTCCCTGGAACTCAATATTTTGAGATGGGGTTCCGTGGCCAAATACATACTATTTTGGGGGTCCTTCACATGAAAAGGTTTGAGCTCCAGTGACATAGAAACATAGGTTTTTCAAAAAACCTCAGAAGGATTTGAAATATTCAAAGATTTTCATGATTTTTCAAAAATAGCAGATCTACAAGCTCGCAGCGCGGCACTCGGTGCCGCGCTGTGAGCTTGTATATCTGCTATTTTTCAATAGTTAAAGCACAGGGGCCCGCAGTGAATCCTTGTACCCAGGGCCCAGAATTTTGTGCGACACCCCTGACTACCATGTATATCTATCCAGGATCTCCTGGTTGGTCAGTAGGAGCACACTGAGAACACTAGCAGGAGCACTCATCCAGTGTCATTTCCACTATGCCTATCCTGCACCTCGTGGTGTTCTAGCACCTCAATGGCATTAAAAACAGAACCGCAGACCTCTCAAAACAAACTGGTCAGGTTACTACTGGGCCTCACACACCCACAACTCACCTACAGTAACCCCTGCTCCTTATGTTAGGGTGGCATGGCTCAGGGTAGAGGGACAGAGTACAACAACTTGCAATGGGCCTGGTCTTCACGATACAAAGTAACACACACATAGGCACACCGATGATCTCACTGAACCCAGTTTTGGCACAAAGTCATAAAAAGGGTGACCCCTGACCTGACCCTCCTTCAGAACCACTCTAAAAGAGCACCTACAAGTGGCTGCAATTTGTAACTGCCCCCCTGTAAAAAGTCTCAGCTTATAACCGGAAATGTTTACTATACTACTATATGAATAGAATACACAGGACCTCAGTAGAAACAAGCCCTGGGGGCTTATTGGGTTATCATTTTAGCATTCTTTTGTATAAATCTGTGCCGCCGTGCCTTTTTTTTAACCCGCTAATAAAGTATCCAATCAATCAATCAAGCAATCAAAATGTATCAATGAATCTAGGCAACTGAGATACTGTAGGTCTGCTCTCGTTACGCTGCTATAACCTATAGCAATGGGTATTCAACGTTTTCAGGCCAAGGACCCCTTAGTTGAGAGAGAGATGAAGCAGGGACCCACACAACCTTTTCATAGATTCCATATAGTTTCATCGTTTGAAAGCACGATCATCAGTGTATTTTGGATTCATGTCAATTTGTGTTTTCAGATATTTAACCACTTGAACTGTCAATACTTAATAAACTTGATCTTTCACTCTGTACTTAGTCTGCTCTTTTTCACCTCTACACCAAACCTCTTTGCCAAAAAATAGCGATCTACAAGCTCACAACGCCTCACAGCGCTAGGCGTTGTGAGCTTGTAGATCTGCTATTTTTGGCTAAAGTTCTCAGAATATGGACGCTAGGGTTCAAGTGGTTAATATAGAAAAGGAGGAAAAAAAGCTACTATCACACCAAGATTTGGAGGACCCCCTGTAGTAACTCTGAGGACCCCCTATGGGTCCCAGACCCCCTGTTGAAGACCCCTGAGCTAGGCAACTGAGATACTGGGCTATAGCAGTGGTTCTCAAACAGCTGATGAGTGACTGCATACAGTTAATGTACTGTACCGTATGTACAGACGCGCAGAAATGCAGTTGGACAGGAAAGGAAGGCACTCAGGCACGCAGGTGGAGCCACGGTCGTCTGAGATGTGGTTTGTGTTGTTGTTGCGTCCACAAAGCGGCTGACGACAGGTCCGCTCGCCGCCTACACAACCATAACAGTGTCAGACACATTGGCCAACGCTGTGTGCTCGTGTTGACATGTGTTTTGTTGATGCCAGTGAAGCATGTCTGTCTGTCTGTATGCATGCACTGGTAATGGCTTTTATGTGGCCTGAGCAATGCTACAGGCCATCTACAACAACAAAGGCACAGATTTGTTTTCAGGGCGGAAAAGACAGTGTTTCTCAATTGATACTACAGTAGCATACTGTACTATAATGTCGAAATACTCTGTTACAAGTGAAAGGCCTGGATACAATAGTTTACTTGAATAAAATTACAAAGGTATTGGTGTCAAAATATACTTACAGAACCAAATAAAAAGTAAAAGTATTAATTATGCAGAATGTCCCATTTGCCTTTTTTTAATTGTTTTAAAATAACCAATCTACACGTCACATTTCAACACGTTGTGCGCTTGTAGATTGGCTATTTTTGAATAGCCAAACTATAAAGTATTTAGTATGTAGTTAGTCTCGCGTAGCCAGACAACTATTCCACAATCTCTGAATGCTATATAGAGTCTGGAATAGCAGCTCCCTAACGGCGAGTAATGGAAACGGGCATTACCGTTCAAGAAAATATATTTTAAAATGTCATTTCTGCTAAGCAGCAAGCTAAACATGTTTAAATGATTTTTATTTATATAATGATAAATGTTTGCGATGTGAGACTGAAACGGAAGTGACGAAGGGGCTTCACTTCCGCTTCATCTCTCACTCATCGTTTCTATTTCCCTTTACCAGACTGTATGCCGGGAGCATTTGACCAAATCACGGAGGCAACAGTCTGGCCACACGAGACTAGTATGTAGTATAAGAAAAATAAAAACTAGGTAGCAGCCCTGTTTCATACTGTATGTGCAATAGGTCTGGATGCCATTCAATGGTTTGTAGTCCTTAGGGTGGTTTTGTTTCTAGCCTTCTTTTATCACAACAGTTCTTGCTGCTATGTTCAAACGTTGTTGTATTTCCCCCAGTAGGTATGGGAGTTTTTATCGTGGGTCATGTTTTCAAACTCACTGGGTGTGTGTAATCTGTGGGAAGTATGTGTCTCTGATGTCTCTCTCTCTCTGTCTCTCTCTCTCTCTCTCTCTCTCCAGTGACGGCCCCCAGCTCCCCTATGTGCGTGCCGGCCTCTCTGCCCGTCCTGGAGCCTCTGCCGCCCCCCGCTGGCAAGAACGGGGAGTGCACGGTGTGCTTCGACCAGGACGTGGACACGGTCATCTACACGTGCGGCCACATGTGTCTGTGCAACGACTGCGGCCTCAAGCTCAAGAGACAGATCAACGCCTGCTGCCCCATCTGCAGGAGACCCATTAAGGACGTCATCAAGACATACCGGCCGTGAACGCTGCCGTTTCGTTGAGACAATCCCCCGCCGGGTCGCTGACTTCAGTAGCCCCGCCCCCCCTCCGCTGTAGCTTCTGGGACGAGGTTCCCGTCGCGTTACGCTCCGCTCCAGAGGCGAGAAGGCAGGACCGACGGAAATGTTCAGTTCTGACCTTTTTTTCTTCCCCGAACATCATATCTGCTGTAGTTGTCGGGGCAGAAACTGAGTGTTTTTTCGTAAATTAACACCGTATTTGATCGTACTACGGCGTTCCGCAAAAGCATCAAAAGTAGCAGATCCACAAGCTTGAAACGCGGCGCGAAAGTAACACTCAAAAGTAACACTTTTGGACATAATTATGAGCTTTCCCCCTCGACTGAGACGATATCCAAAATGGAAAGGTAGTCCTCCTGAAATCATACAGCAGTGTTTCTCACATGTTTTCATGTCAAGTACCCCTAAATTGATGTATTTGGCTCAAAGGTCCTGCTTTTTTTTTTTTTTTTACGGAAAATAGCCAATATACAAGCTCTATAAGAGTTGCGAGCTATTTTCAAAAATCCCTAAGAATAGAGGGTTTAAGTGTTTAAACCGATCTGGATGATATATGAACTAATTTAGTGGGGGACCCTCTGGAACCCCCTCAAGGAACCCCTAGGAGTTCCCGGACCCCACTTTGAGAACCACTGCTGTATCCTACAGATGTCTAATAGTTCCCACATAATGGAGATTATCGACGGGTTGAAACCTTTAAAATAAAAATAAAATTGCCAGTTAACATAGAAAAACAAAGGTGAGAATTTAAACATTTTCGCCGGTCCCTCAGCCCTCCTCAGCAGGAACAAAACGCGAGCGGGACCAGCTCATCCCGGACCGGACCTATAACAGCGGAGGGTGGGAGCGCTCACAAACAGGGGGATTGAACTTCAGGCAAATGGAACGCCCCGGATAACCACCGCCCGCTCCACCCTTCTCAGGCTAAACTGGACTCCGATTCTAACCCACAAGCATCCACCCCCCCCCCCTCCAGGAGGACATACAGTTGTAGTAGTGCCTACTTTTGGCATTTTCTTTGTTCTTGCTGTTGTTGCTGCATTTTTTGGACTCAGTGATACCAAACTGGGTTGAACTCATGACTGTGTGGAAACGCAGCAACGAGAACAGAACTCGTGAGAGCTGGTATAAGCAATGAGACTTTTAAACCGTGCTTTCTGCGCTGAAAAAAAAAAGGCCGATCCGCAAGCTACAAGCTTATTTTCGGCATGTGACGCCGTCCTACAACGGGAGCACAATCGAGGCATTATTACAGTAGCCTACCACAGCACTGACTGTCTGTTAGACTGCCTACGAAATACAGTAAAGCCATGTTTTTAAATCGAGGCATTACAGTAGCACAGTACTTACTGTACACCACCTACAAATACAGTTACAGCCATGTTGTTGTTTTTTTATATGCAAGCAGGTTTGTGGGACATGTTGTTCTAATTTTCCTTTATGGTTTTTCTATTGGTTCTCTTGTGCGTCCTCTGACTGTAAATATGTTTATTTTTGGAGGTAGAGGAGGTGTTTTATTTTCTCTGTGAATACTTTGTCCTTGCGCTTGCTCGCTGCGTCCCAGATCTCTCTCTGTGCTTCAGCAGCAGAATATTATGCTGACTACTCATTGGTCGGTGGATCTATACGACTCCTATAGTGCCTTACATCATCAGATAGATCACTGTTTCTCACAACGCGCGGTCCGGGGACCGCCAGAAGTCCAAATGGAGTTGTGGTCCCATTTTGTACACACTCTCCGAGTTGCTGACCCGTTAGCCTTGCATAGCCAGACGAATCTGCCATTGCAAAGAGAAATTGTCCTTATAATATCCATGCAATTGTATTGTCTGGCTATGCAAGGACTTGTAAGGGTCCATTGTAGAGATAATAACAGATACCTATTTCCTCCCACAAGGGAAATTCTGTATTTTCAGCCCAACCTAGCTGATTCGCTGCCCACAAGGAGCACGTGAGCAATTAGGGGTTAAGAGTCTTGCTCAGGGACACACATCGACATTGCTGGCCTGGCCTGGAATCGAACCTGGGACAACCAGGGGCTCTGGTTCCCCAGGCGGGCTCCCTAACCATTCTGTTATGCCCCCATCTACTGAAACCCATTTGTTCCCCCCCGGCTACCGATTCCCATAACTTGCGCATCGGTCGATACCGAGTACCGATCCGATAACTGTGTGTAATTTAAAAAGAAATCTTGGACAGTGGTTCTCAAAGTGGGCTCCAGGGACTCTCAGGGTTCCTTGAGGGGGGTTCCAGATGGACCCTTACGGGGTCTGTAACTCTCAGAGTTATGGGGGTCCTTGAAATTAAAAACTTTGAGAATCACTGATCTAGGAATAAATACACATTTTAAGCAGTATATGCAGCATCAACTGAAGCATTCAAAAAGACAAAATAATAATTGATTACTGTAAATGAAGCAACATCACGTGATTACATTGCAATCAGATCGATATACGTAGACTGGCATACTCACCCATACCGATGCCAGCGTTTTATGCAGAATCGGCAGCTTTTCCGATACCGCTATCGGTACCGGAACAACTCCATTGTGGAGCGCTGGGAGTCCCCTGGGTGGGACGTTGGAGAACCTGTGTCTTTAGATAATGTTTGTGGAGTTTCTTGTGTCCAAGAAGACAGTCAGTCAGTCGCTCAGTTGACAATCCTAGCCATATTTTATAATGTACAGTGCTGAGGAGGCTTGTTGTGGATCAAAGCACACGGATGTCAAGAAGAAGAAGAAGTTATGCAAAGTCGTGTATAAATGTGTATTTGTAAGTGAACGGATGCAGTTGTGTGGCAACTAATGAGCTCAGTGGCATTTTATTTTTAAGAAAAAATATGATTTCTTTTTTTGGAATGAAATATAATAGAAGATTCTGTTATCGTTGCACATGAAACAATATTAAAAGAGTGAGTTGAATTCTAATGTGACCTTGTTTTCCATAACAACAACCAGTAATGTTACTTTTAAGGTAACACAGAGCATTAACTTATTAATAGCAAATCCCATTCAATGATGTTTAAAAAAGGGGGGAGATGCTTTCAGCCACATGGAAATGAAAAGGGGGAAAAAACTAAAACATGTTTCATTTATGTCTTCCTCTGAAGCCTGGTTCACACCACAAAGATTTGCAACGTGTCAAAACCATGCAGCGGTATGAATTACCCTGTTGCAGGTTGTGCATTCCCAGCTCATTGTCTCCCAAGTGATTCAACCAATAAGTTGCAGCTCATTTCTGATCACATTTGTTTTTGGGTCTTTTATTGAAATGGGGAGAGAGATGGGGAGAATGTCGGCAACGGGATTCGAACCCACAACACGCTGTCATGCATCAGAGCCTATGTGGTATGCACCTGGACCTATACAAGAGTAGGCGTTACGATATTTTAATATAATGTGTTGACAACATGCTCTGGAAACGGTAAACTACTCTGCTCCTCGCATTGAAATGTCTGTCACCGTCTCTCACTGTCCAGTTTAGGGACGGCCCTGTCTGTTGTTCATCACATGTTGCTTTGGAAGCAACAATCGGTTGAAGCTCGGCACCTGGGTGTGGACTGTGCAGCTGCAAACCACAGTTTTAGTATTACAGTATGTTGCAAGTCATTTCAAGCAGTAAGTCATTGGCGTGGCAAATCATTGGTCTGGACTTGTAGTGGACTTGTATTTCTCATCGCTAAAGTTCCTTTGGCAGTGTAATGCTGACTTCTGAACTTGCTAATGTATGGAGAGGTCATAAACACACAAACTCATTCATAAAAACCAGCAGTTTACATACAGACTTTTATTACTGGTATAAACTTTACTTCTTTTACAGACTCAGGTCTGCAGTATAGCTGCAGTTAGAATCATTATTTAGACACACACTAACACACACAAACAGCAGGATGGACGATACCATTTATTCTTCGCTCACCCGTGATCTATTACACATAGTTTTGTACTGCTTGTGAAACTTTACCATCATAGATCATAGTATTCTGTTACATATAGGCTACAGTACGAGGACAAAACCTGCACATCAATAACAACAGCATGCATCAGATCAGATGTATTGGATTGACAATTTTTTTAGAAGGCGTTTTTAGAATCGGCCTGGGGTCTAAATGGTTTAAAATGTGACGGGTGCCTTTTTATGTCAGTGGTCCTCAAACTCTTTAGCTGGAGAACTAAAACAGAAACATATCCTGAGATACAGTATGAACTGTTTATGCAACGCTGACCTAAACCTCAACCTGCATGGGGCCTTTTCTGACCCCAAAGTTAATCATCTCTCCTGGGTTCTCCGGCCTCTACGTTGGCTGAGAAGACACCCACCTGTTCTGGATGTGTTTGTTGGCCTGGATTGTGACGTTGACCTTTGACCTTTTTTTTAACCCAAAAGTTAAGTATTTATTTTATTGCTGGCATATCGGACAGACAGATACGAGGACAGAGTAAAGTGAAGTTCTGTAATTCTAGGAACACTAGACCTTACCCGTTCGAAGATATGTGCTCCAAAATATGTGCAGAGTGTGGGTTGTGGGGAAAGTTACTGTAACTGGTGCGTGCGTGAGAATATGTGGGAGCATCATAGAGGAGTGTATATTTATGATGGATACAAATAATTTAACAGCAAATTTAGGTGAATAGAAGTATGAATGCGCTTGCTCCACATAGTTTTTTCATACCCGTTGGAAGATGAGACACACATCAAACGCACCTGGTAAAAGCGAGAGAGAGAGAGAGAATGCACATTCCTGTGAGAGAGAGGGGTGTGTGTGTGTGGGGCTACAGATCCCATGGCCTGGAGGAAAAGACCGTAACCCTGACAACAGGCTAAGAAAACGCTAATAAACAGCTTTAATTTGGGAGAAATGAAATTCGGGCTCCGTCACCGTTGGTATAATGCTAATGGCCAATACCATGTGAACTTTGGGATCAGTTGCTGAAGCGAGTGAATAGATAAACGTAGATAAGCGTGAGCGTTAGAGCGTTAGAGCGTGAGTGTGTGAGTGCGTGAGTGAGTGAGTTTGCTGGTTTAATAGATGTGCTACAGGTTAGTACAATTTACACATTTAGCAGACACTCTCTTTATCCAGAGCGACTTAACGTAAGCAGGGTAAACGCATACATCAAATGCATAGAGACAGTGTAGTAGTGACTCAGTAATCTGGGATCATGGGTAAACCAAGAACCTAGCATCAGTCTAAACAACATAATATATAAGAAAGTACTGTATAGTCCTCTCAGATCACATTTCCTTTCTCAGACTTAACAACAAAAGATACTTGAACTTAAGCTAACCTAGTTCATATTGTTGACATACCTCAGGCACAGTAGCTACACAATCATCTGATGACAGCTTGTCAAATACTTGGCAAAATAATAAAAGACAAGTGTTTCACAGTAGGCTACTTAATTAAGTAAATGAAAGTAGCCCCATGGAGAGAGACAGCGATTATTCTTACATTTCTTTTCTAGACTGGACAAGTGAGACTGAAACCGGCTCTATTCTCATTTGTGTCCCATATAAATTGGGACTTAATGCCTTAATTATAACGCCCCATTGTACTGCAGTGTCATGTGCCAAAAATAACCTACTTACAGTACAGTACAAGCTCAAAACGTGTTGCGGGTGCAGTGCCTTTTGAGCTCGAAGATCAGCTATTTTCGGCACACAATCTGGCTTTTAGGAGCAGCAAGTGCTCTGTTGCGAATAAAACTACCTCACATTGGTTTATCTGAGATCAGAATAATTAAAAAATATGTCTTAAGACGTGTACATGGGTTTTAACTAAACTGAAGTACATGTGAAGAAAGATTATAATACAATGTATAGGGAACCCCTATACCTCAAACACTGTCATCATACTGTATACACAGTAGGCTATGTCTAAAATTAGAACAGTAACCTACATTAGGCCACAGAATCTGTCGTTCTAATAAAAAAAGTGCTGACTGGAAGACTATCAGGCTGGTATCCTGGGAATGTTGGTGAAGAGAAAATAGGTTGAACTCTTTTTCATGAAGCTCTTTTCCTGGCCTTTTCTCCTCATAAGATGGAGGTAAAACTGGTAATGCGGAGGAGGCTGTATGAGCCTTTACCTATAATGTCAGGAGGAGGTGAGTCGTCTTTAGTTCACCATTCCTTTCTCAGACTGCAGAACAAAAGAAACCTGAACTCAAGAAGAAGGAAGAGGCTTTACTTGTCACTCACCCATGCAGTGATGCACCTGATAACTGTTACTCACACAGTGTTTTCCACACCAACACCAAACAACATTGTAGCAAAGAAAAGAATAATAATAATTATTACTTGTAAGACGCCTCCGGGCGACAAGCTTTAGGGCGAGGTCACCATGTCTTGGCCATCTGGCCAGTGATGTATATCGGACCAGTTACCCATATCTGGTACCCATATATGGCGATCCATGTACTGTATATGGAGATATGCTGTGGGAACGCAAACATGCTTACTCGGTTATTCGTTATGTGAAAAGTCCTATGACTTCTGATGACATCTGACATCATACATACAATCCCTTTTATGCCCATACATGGGGATGTCTTTAGAACCTTGGCCATCTGTCTTGGCCACATATGGATTCTGTTAGTGTGGTATGTGGCTGATGTGGCCTCCATATTATGGGCATTCCCATATGATAGATATGGCTTAATATTGATGACATCAGGGAACTCCATATACAGTATGGGCATAAAAGGGATTCTGTTAGTGTGGTTCCCCTGACATCACAGTGACATCAGAGCATGATGTCAGAGCGACCCTACACGGACAGACGGACGGACGTCTACGGACAAGCTGTGACGGTTCTGATAGTAAACTGCAACCTACGGACCTATGTTTTTTAAATAACACACATTTTCCCTTCACTGTTACACACAAACATCTCTTGGCCTTTCAAAGCCAAGTGTTTAGTTGAACAAGAAAATCTACTTTCTGGTCTTTGTACAGTAGCATAGCATCCATTCCCCTTTATGTTCTATATATATACAGTAGATGCTCACCATCTGTTGACTGTGGAAATGACAATAGGCCTAAAACATGAACCAATGAGCAGTAGGCCTACACTTGGGCTGAACAGACCCCTGCCCTGCCCTAGAACAGTGGTTCCCATAACTTTTTAGCTCAAGACCCGGACACAACCTTGTGAAAACAGCAGATCTACTGTACAAGCTCACAACCCGTCGCTTCGTGTCGTGTTGTCAGCTTGTATATCGGCTATTTTCACTAGTTTGTTTTTCTAATTATGTAATTTCTTCGATTTTTATTTTATTTCTTCACAAAATTACTGAAAGAAAATAATAGAATAGAATGTTTTTATTTTTAAATATTTGTAAATAATAATAATTAAAAACAAAATGTAAGAAAAAAAAAGTTACCAAAATGGGTCTGCAACCCACAAATGGGTCCCAGACTCCCAGTGGCCCTAGAAGGACAGGTATATTGATAGGTCTACTAATCTCTCATATCAAGACAGATTCTTCTCTGATGCTACGCAGGACAAAACATAGAGGGCGCTGTTTTTCATTTGACGATGGGTTAAGCGGCAGTGCGCGGGCGGCGGGCTCTTTAAATCCTCCTTGTTTACCCACCTGGCGCTGTGCAAGAAGACACACTGACATGAGCTTGACACAAGCTCATTATCTCTGTATGTAAAAGAGAAATAAACAACTAAATAATGTAACGTTACACACATTATGGTTGACATGGAGGTTGAGCAGAGTTGCCAGTTGCAGGGAGGGAGTGGAAACGGCTCATTAGGCTAATTAATGAATCAACAACCTGCGTTTCTCAGGTGAGTGAGCTACCGTTTCCGTGTGTGTGTGTGTGTGTGTGTGTGTGTGTGTGTGTGTGTGTGCGTTTGTAAATAAATCAATAAAGGCCTGGCATCACATACATACTAATTAATTATTAACCCCTCACCTGACAGTTCCTCTGGTTAATGAGCATCAGATGGATCTTATCAGTTCACTGATGCTAATTTGAGGCAAACTTATTAAATATATGACACTGCTTGGTGTTTGTCCTAGATTAGCAGTTGAGTCATTCCACGAAACCGGTATAAATATGACTAGGCCTACTAAAAATGTAAAATAATCCATAAATGCTATTCACATAAAACCAGCAATGTACTCTATTGCTGGTCATGTTTAGTATTTTAATAGATAGATGATTTATCATTAAAATCACATTATATAGCTCTGTCCCCAACTCGCACTCAACCGTGTTACAAAGTCATTCTCCTCTCTGTAAAAAGTATGAACTGCTCCTTTAGTGACATCAACAACATGCAATGGCATTCTACAAGTCTTCTGAGCAAGATGCTGCAGAAAGAGGACATTTCCCAAATTTTTACAACTAGTTATAGTCATTTATACTGTCATAGTGTTGTCGTAAAGCTTAACAACTCAACCCCGTTACATGAAATAAAGATAGAAAACAATCATTTGTGAAAACTATTGTTATTTCAACAATGTATCTGATTTCCTAATGTCATGCATGCCATGTGGTCTCTTCTTAATCACCACAGGTAGAGTAATTGCCATCTTGAGTAAAACAAATCTCAACCCCTTCCACTCAACCCTAACCCTTTCTTTCTAAATGGATTATTCCATATAAAAATATTTATTTAATGCCTGAGATGGGAAAATATGTTTTTCTGCATGTTAAATATGTCCTTAATGGTGTGGGCTATTCAGTATAGTAATTCATTTCGATCAAATTTTCCCGAAAAAAATGTCCAAATCGTACCGGTTTCGTGGAATGACTCAGTTACATCCTGGGGAATATTTCTATTTAGTTTCTCAATTTATTTAGCCATACTAGTAATCACGTTTCTAGGTGTAACCCCTGTTTTATTGTGTACAGGATAGAGTGGACAAGATAAACCAATATGTGTAGGGAAGAGAAACATGTTTACTTAGGGTTAGGGTTATACTATTTATTCAATCATGAATTACTTTTTTAAGGTAATTTTAAAAATGACTTGGTTTTGGTTTGAAGTTTCTGAGCTGGAAGAAGCATGACCTTTGTCACCTGAAAATCTAAAAACAAGTCCTATATCTATGTACATGTCTATATTGTACAGTGTGCCTATAAGAGCTAAAATTTAGCTGAACATTGAACATTTAATGTTCAATCTGAGCATTGTAATTTCCATTTGTAAGTGCAGTTCTACCATTGGTATATTGATCTAAAATATCCAAAGCATTATGAGAAATCTAAAGTGTGTGCACAACTTTCTTTCTTTCTTACTTTCTTTCTTTCTTTCTTTCTTTCTTTCTTTCTTTCTTTCTTTCTTCATGCTACCAACAACAAGCATCTGTATGGAGGGCTACCAAGGCTGAGTGAGAAGGTGGCATGCAGTCAGAATGATGGGTGGTCACTGCATCCACACAGGGAGCTCCCACCAGGGGAGGAAAGAGTCCAACAAGCCAGTACAGTATGGAGGTATAGAAGATGGAGATGGCTGGAGGGCTGGTCCAAGGATGAGCTAGAGAGATGGGGGCTCTCTCTCTATCATGGGTTCCATCATGACATGGCCGTCATCACTTACACTTACTCAACTGATGAAGTCAAGTAGAAGACGGCTCAAAGTAGGAACCCCCTTTTACTTCTTCTTCTTCTTCTTTGCTGCTGCTGCTGCTTGTGTTATACTGTATGCTGTGTGTATGTGAATACTAATGTGATTCGAGCTGTTATGATTGGTGTCATATCGGGACACCCAATGATTGGGTGGAAATGAAACATGTTCAGCGCCTCTGGAACTGAAGACTGATGTGTGTCTACAGTGTCTGTTGCTGTTTCTGCTGCTCAATGTAGTGTGCAAGCAACAGGGAGCAGTAGCCTACGTACTGTACATGTGTAAATTACAGTAAATGGTCCTACAATATGTGCGAGTTTGCTATTTCCTTTTTAAGTTCAACCTAGAGGTTCTGGGCTTTGACGTAACAGCCATCAACTGCATATTATGTTCATTTGGAATAGAAGACTGATGTGAATCTGCACACACTATGGTTGTGTTGTGTTGTGTTGTGTTGTGTTGTGTTGTGTTGTGTTGTGTTGTGTTGTGTTGTGTTAATGTGAATTGTGAACCAACAAAGCCACCCTTTGTTGGTTCATTATGATTGTCTTGGTGGCAAAATGTAGGCCTCTTCCTCATGGTCATTGTTCCTCCTTTGTTAGTTGCCCTGATATACCAGATATAGGCCTACTTGTCCGACTTTCTTTCCGGATGAACTTCATTTTGCCGTGCTACTCCTCCTCCCACAGTTTGTTTGTTTGTCTCTTTCTTTCTTTCTTTCTTTCTTTCTTTCTTTCTTTCAAAATGATCAGGGGTAAAGCCAGAGATGGTTTGTTTTGGGCTGAACAACATGTTTGAGGCAATGGTGTTGTGAGATTAATGTGCATGTAGCCTGGCTGTGAGTTTGCTATTTCCTTTACTTTTCAAGCTAGAGCTGCTTTTGTGTTTGCTTTGACCTAACTTATTAAAAGAGGTACAGTACCTCTCGCTGCCACTTGGGGCTGCTAACAACACTTGCAAGTTGCATTACCTTTAACACACAGTATCATTGCATCCTTGACTTGTTGTTATAGCACATTTAATTAATATTAAAACAGACTTTTGACAATGACATCCAAACATCATTGTCCCGTTAGAAAATGCATGCAGTTTAAAGTCATGGTAAATAAAACCTCCGGGCAGGTGGATTTTGCTTTTGGGTGTGCATTTGAGAGGGGACGCAACAGTCTATAAACACAACAAGAGATAGGCTATCTGTCTAAACACCTGAACGACGTGGCCATTGGCCAGAGCGCTCTGTCTTCTGGTCTGTGGAATGTAAAATAAGAGCACTGTTGACCCATAATGTACTGTTTTCACTGTTGCTACACTTAAAAATATAAAAGTGTGAACCCATAGTCATATTCATAGCTATGTAGGTACAGTATTTGGCATACAAATTGAGGTATGACATTTTTTTATTATTGCACAGCCCCATAGAGTAAAACAAAACAGAACATGTAACTAATTCAAATTTTACAATTATGTGTAATTGTGTCAACCCCTTTGGCTTGCTCAGTGACCCCACTGGGACACAACCCTGAAAAAGGGAAGAGAAGTTTCTCTTCATCACACTTTTTTTTTTTTTTTGAAAATCACTTTTATTTTCCTCCTTCAGAGTTTTACACACAAACATCTCTCTGCCTTTCAAAACCAAGTGTTGAGTTGAACAAGATCGAAGGTCAACTTGTGTCTGGCATGGATCCGTCTAGCATTGCCCTTTATTCTTGATCATGATGTTGGTCTTCATTTCACTGTGGAAATGAGAGTGAAAAATTAGGCATGAGTAGTGTTGTAAATCACCGGTTCCTAAACTTTTTAGCTTGGGACACAAACTAGTGAAAACAGCAGATCTACAAGCTCACGCCGCGTTGTGTATTTTCACTACTTATTAAACATTTGTGTTCTAATTAAAGGAATGTATGGAATTGCTTTGATTTCTTCTTGAAATTACTGAAAAAAGAAGAAAAAATAACTTTGATTTTGCTTTAAATTCATGACAAAATTGCTTTTTTTGGGGATGTTTTTTGAAAATATTTTTTAAATAATAATAAACAAAGGGACCAATAAAGATCTGACTGCGACTCACAAATGTGTCCCGACCCAGTGTTTGGGGAAACAGTGGTGTAAAGTAACTGCGTACATTTACTGCGTAGATATTTACAATTTACAAGTACAATTTTGAGGTACACATTACAAAACATACATTAACCACTTCATCCCTATATACATTTCTGTCATTTGATCTAAAAGCTCACAATGTCACATTGCGAGGCATTGTGAGCTTGTAGATCTGCTATTTTCCAAAGATCTTCATACATTTCATACATATGATAACTTGTGAAATGGGACATTCTGCATCATGAGTACTTTCTACTTTTGTTACTTTAAGTTAGGGGTGGGCGATACGGTGATACATATCATTGAGACTATACAATGTCTCCACGTTATGCCTTTTCAGAGATATCGTATGTATCGTGATAAAATGAGATTCATTGCAGAATTCATTTTGTTTAAAATCAGTTGTTCTCTAACCTTAAAATGTCAAGGTCTCCCCTTAACTCTGACAGTATACACATGAAACCAAATGGACCTGTAAGGGTCCATTTGGTTTCATTTGTATACTGTCAGAGTTACATACTTGAAAGGGTCAATTTAGACCTCCCAAAAGGAACCCAGAGTCCCTGGACCCCACTTTAAGGACCACTGGTCTAAATGGTCTGTTACTCCTTTTTCTTTTTAGTTTTTGTTACCTTGTAGTGATTTTACTGTTAAGTAACTTGAAAAATAACCATAACACCAACATGAAAAAGAATCGTGATAAGATCGTGTATCGTGATACAGCCTGGAAAAATATTGTGATATTGTATTTTTCCATATCGCCCACCCCTACTTTAAGTACATTTTCATACCAATATTGGACTTTTACTCAAGTCAATCTTGAATTCTAGACTTTTACTTGTAACAGAGTATTTCTACATTGCGGTATTGATACTTTTACTTTACTAAGTAAAGAATGTGAGTACCTTTTCCACCACTGCAGACAAGTAAACATGACACATGCACCAAAAAGAAACAACAACACCCCATCAAACGCAGGCCTACCTGTTATGTTCACACAGCATGCATTCGTTTGAATATTCATTGCCGTCGGTTGCACAAACCGGATTATAGTCACGCGTGCACATCGGCAAATGATATTTCCCACAGTCGGGCTATTGGAAAAATAAAAACAAAGACACATTATTATATTCTTTCTGACAACAAAGTATGTAGGATAACAAGAATAACAGCAGCTGTCATTATAATACTGTATATTTTTCTAACTCACCTCTATGCCATTCTCGTCTTGTGCCAAAACTATTAAAGAGAAGAGAGTTATTGAAGATCTTTCTGTTATTATCAGCCTATTACTGACAGCATATTATTTTGGTTGACAAGTTCATTGACAAAATTCATAGAACGCTTATTTGTACATTTATGTGTCAAAAGCATAAAACTCAACAAAGCTAGAGAGATTATTTCCATTGAGGTCCTTTGAAGGATTGACAGCATGTTGCAAGTGTTCACATCTAAGATGACATTTCTATGTATTATTTAGGCCAGGGGTTTTCAAAGTGGGTGACGGGGCACCCTGGGGTGCCGTGATGCCAGTCCAGGGCTGCCACGAGATAATTTGATAATATTTGGAATTCATCAATATCACTACATCAATATCACTTCACTATGCTTAGTAAAACACACCTGATTTGCACTGCACTCGATCAGTTCTTGTTCCATCTACGACAACTCTCTTCAAAAATGGCAGATCTACAAGCTCACAACGTCCCGTTGTGACGCGTTGTGAGCTTGTAGATCTGCTATTTCTGGTGAACCTTCCCCCCAGAATAGGCGTTCAAGTGGTTAAATGTCAAATATAACGTTATTTTCAGTCAGTTCTGATGGAAACGGATATTTCTCCAATATGATGTAAGATTCTAAAAAATAACAGTGTAATTCAGGGGTGCCATGGATGAAAATGTTAGTCAAAAAAGTTTGAAAAAAACCCTGATTTAGGCCATAAGCTGGCATTTTACGATCAAGGTTTGTATATCCAAACTTACCGATTAAGCACAGGAGTCCCAGCGCAGCAACGAGTCTGGTAAAGTTCCACATGTTTGCTGTTGCAGTGTCTCTGTTGTTGTGACTGGCGTGACGCGATGTGGACTCTTTTATATTTGACCTTTACCTCCTCCTCCTCCTTCTTTATCTCCACATATACCTCCCTTTTCCGCCAACAGCGTTTGTTTCCCAAGCCTGTGACGTAACGGAGTTATTATCCACAAACCAGTCTTGCCTCATGCCTTTGCTTGTTGTGTAAACCCCCCACATGACAATGTGCAGGGCTGCAGGCCTACTGTACGTGTAAACAAGACATAGCAATAAAGATCACCTATCTCTATCTCTCTCTCTCTGTTATAGTGTTAAACTCTTAGAGCTCAACAGCACCGGAGCGCAACCAAACATAAAAATGTTACTTTTAGTTCTACCGGATCTCTTCTCCACCAGTCCTCTCTAACATTTTAGTCTAGTTTTAATCTATATATTTAGTCATCATTTCCTTTAGTTTTTGCCAGTTAAAGAAATAGTCGATTAACATTTTCGTCATGGTTTTAGTCAAAGAAATTAACATTACTAATACTACTGTATAATGGAAATTATGAAATACTTGTTGTAATATTCAGTTTTCCATACTTGAGTGAGTTACAGGCGCTTTGTTATTTCTACGTCTCGTTATTTGTCTATATGAGTTTCAGTCAAATGTAATCAACTGAAAAGCCTTTCAGAACTGTAGATTGAATCATCAGGCTGCATTGACAAAGGTGACTGTAAGTGATTGAATCAGACGGACCTTTGTGCTCTACGAAAGAGAGGCTATTGTTGTTGAGTCATGTCAGGACAGAGGAAAGAAGGAGAATACATTTGAACATTGAATTGAATTGAATTAGCCTTTATTGTCTCTGAGGAGAAATTTGTCTTGGGCAATAAGAAGAAACAGCGTCGTACACAAATACAAAAAATACATACATACTGTACATATATACCTAAAATTCATACAGCACTTATCGTGAACACCCCAGTGTGCAAATATATCAAGAGACTCCAGTCCTGTATCACAGTACTGCACTCTCCCAGCATATAGGCGTTTCCTAGTTCCCCCCAGTGATTAATTATCTGTTATTGAGTGCTTTGATTGACAGTGGAACAAAGGAGAATTGATATCTGTTGTGCTTAACATTGAATCACCAATGCACCACTGGAAGGCTCTCTCTGCCTTGTGTGTTCTTGGGGGATTGCAGCCACTTAGAGGTCTCTTTTTGTTTGGTTTGCTTCCTACTTAGTGTCCTCCTATGTCTCACCAGACTGTTCATCTGTGTGGTGTCCATACAACCGTCCTAGTCCACACTTGGCCTCTTTACTCTTAAACGTAGGTGCACATGCTTATTCAATTCATCAATGAAATACATCTCAAAGAAAAACATTTGATCCACAATTTAAAAAAATTACACTTTACAGTTTAAAATGTAAACTGTATGTTGTTGGAATGTGCACAAGGCTTGAACCACAATCCTGGTATGTGTACAAAATATTTTATTTAGAACCTAATACCGGAATCCTTCTTGTGCAATGTCATTATAGGGTAGAGAAAAATGGATACATTTACCAAAGTGATGACAGCTGTCCCACAAGTTTCACATGATGAAGAACATGTGTCATCATATTTGTACTTTCCTCCTTATCTCAGACTGTGTGTTCAGCAAACATGGCTGTCTGTTCCTGTGCTGTTTGGTTTACTTCTGTAGCAGTCCTGACCCACATGTATTCCGGTCACATAATGTGGTCTGTGTGCAAATGTTTATATTTTCTCTGTCTCTAACCACTTAAACGTATATGTAGAATAAAAATTAAAACAAGATGTACACAACTCTTTGCTCGAAAATAGCCAATCTACACGCTCACATGTGGCTCTATTTTGGAAAAATAAAAATAAATAAAAAGTTTGACTATAACATAAATAAACCTTGAAAAACTAACATATGTGTGTGTATACACATAGGCTCTGTATCCATTAGAGCAGTGGTTCTCAACCTTTTCAGGCCGCGACCCCCAGAATAATCATATCTTAACTGGGGACGCCCCACCCTGACGAGCACTAAGAGTTGAGGCATTGTGAAAATAGCAGATCTGCATGCTCACAACGCCTCGCAAAACGCGAGGCGTTGTGAGCATGTAGATCATCTATTTTCACAATTTCTGCCTCTAATATTTGACAATTTGACCAATATTTAACTTGTCATTTTAGAGGTATTAAAAAGTCCTCAAATTGTCACTTTAGAAATGTGCAGATACACTTAAACTTGATGCTGGTTTGTTTACTGTTGAGTGAGAAAACAGTGTTGCACATGAAGTTAATCATCTGGGGACCCTCACTTTATTCTCTCCAGTTAATTCTGCATGTGTACACACCTATCTGTGATGACGAGCCTATGGGAGTATTGCTGGTCCTGGTTGGTGGTGGTGTGTGATTGGTGAAGCTCTGAGCAGTGGCCTCAACGGATTGGCCAGAGGGAGAAGAAAGCACAAGACAGTGCATGGGAAACTTCGTCAGAAAGCCAGGTGACAGACAGACCTGTTCAAATACATAACGTCATCTGAGATGACTAACTGTGTTTGAACACTGTTCACCTTGTAGACCAGTGGTTCTCAAACCTTTTTTGGAGCGGTGAAAGCGCTCCCAATAGACAGGTATGTCTGTGGGTGGGTGGGTGGCTGGCTATGTGGCTGGCTGGCTGGGTATGTCCGTAGCCTGGCAATACCTTGAGTGGCCACACACAACACACAAGTTAAAGGAGGGGCGCTGTTGTGCAGGCAGGCACACACACACACACACACACACACACACACACACACACACACACACACACACACACACACACACACACACACACACACACACACACACACACACAGGGTATAGCTGCTCAGATTCACCGCTCCACTTCGAACCAAGGTTTGATTTTTGTTTGTGCCAAAGGACCCCCAAATCGACATGTATTTGGCCACGGACCCCTCATCTGAAAATGTTTTGTGCCAGGTACCCATTAATGTACAAAGAAATATATCGTCGTTGTCGGGTGGAAACCTTGTATGTCCAAAAAACGATCATTGTGTATTTATCATTTAAAAAATTATTACAATAGTGAAAATAGCTGATCTACAAGCACACAGCGGCGTTGTGTGCTTGTTTATCTGCAGTTGTTTATTATTAGGATTATTATTTTTTTTAATTTGTATTGATACATTTTTCCTCACTCTTTCTGCTGCTGTTTTATAGTTCACGGCTGTTCTTAGTCATGGCTCTCAGTTCCCATCTGATGTCATGTGGGAGTTCCGACTTCTCCAAACCGTACTGAATAACTGCTAGTTTACATAACGACTTCAGTGTTGGATTTAAATCCAAGATATACAGGTCAACAGAGGGTGTGTGGTAATTGTCGTATCCCCCAAAGAATATGATACAATCTCTCACCATGCAACAGCCCATGCTACATGTATGCATCTGAGATGGGCCTTTCCCCTTGGGCCCAACCTTCTTCCAGGAGAAGCTCTGTGGATTGAACTTCCACAGATCATTGAAGGTCTGTTCCCTGTTGTAGCCACCATATATGTACAGCTCTCCATTGTAGGCAAAGGATGAATGAGACCTGCGTCCTTCAGGAAAAGCCTGTGCAAGAGACGTACTCAGCCAGCAGTTGTCAAACACTCTGATGTTGTTGTAGTAGACATTCTCATCATAACCCCCAAATACATACATCTTTGTCCCGATGATGGTGGCAGAGTGACCTGAGGAAACTGGTGGTGGTGTTCCTCTGATGTTAATTAAGGACCAGACCATTATGGTGGTGTCCAACTTCCAGATGTCATTAGTGCGTCCTCCAGTCCTGTCGACCCATCCTCCATGGATATACATGATCTTCCCCAAGACACAGGCTGAGTGGAAGTACCTTGCCTCTGGAACAGTACCAGAGATCTTGGGCTCCAACCATTTGTGGGCGTCGACATCAAAGGCATAAAGCAGGTTGCAGAAAGCAGTCCCACCCCAGATATAGATGATATATCCTATAAGCACAGCTGTGTGGCCATAGCGTAATGAAGGAACCTCAACAGTACGTCCTCCTCTTTCATTGGTCACTGGGGGAAGCGTCATCCAGCGTAAAGACACTGTGTTGAAAACCTGCACTTCAATCTGACCAATGGTGCCTAAGCTGTACAACTTGTGCTCCACTACAACAGCAGCAGGTACATAACGTCTTGATGCTCCATTCAGATTCACTGTCCAGCATAACATCTTTCACACCGTAATCTTAGTTGCTCTGTAAAACAATGGAGTCCTAATGTGTGAGTTAACGTTTATATTGGTTCAGTCACACAAACGTCACACAAGGTTTGACAAATGCACAAAGCCGATGAGTTGGGTCAGTCAATAAAGGAATCTGATTACTGTTGATCTCCCTGATATAGAAAATGTAATCCTCACTCTACAGCAGATGGTCTGTTCAGCACTGTTGATTAATAGTAAAGAAGCCTCTGCAGGAAGTTGGATCCGTTGGTAAAAGTTGCTAAATGAGCTTTTGTTTATTTGATGATTCATTTTAAAGGACATGGTTGTGATGACGACGTTGTGATTTTGTTGCGTAATGATGTCATCACATAGAATACTCCATCTGACTGACATCTGGTGGATGATGTCAACTGAACATAAACACTTCTGAAAATGGTTCAAACTAACAAATGAGGTCAAATGCTGTGCTGTGTGTGAGCTTGTAGCACCGTTTCAGCATGCAGCTGTTACCATTGCGGAACGCATGCGCAGTACAGGCAGCGGCATCAGTGATGTCAGTTATCTCCAAATTTGGGCACTGTTCAGTATCAGTGATGTCATACAGAGAGCGGACCGACAGACATTCGGACGTTTATTAGTAGTTTTTTTTTTATTTTTTATATATTTTATTCTTACATTTTTCCTCACTCTTTTTCCTGCTGTTTTATAGTTCACGGCTGTTCTTAGTCATGGCTCTCAGTTCCCATCTGATGCCATGTGGGAGTTCTGACTGCTCCAAACCGTACTGAATAACTGCTAGCTTACATAAGGACTTCAGTGTTGGATTTAAATCTAAGATATACAGGTCATCAGAGGATGTGTGTTTAATGTTGTGTCCCCCAAAGAATATGATACAATCTCTCACCATGCAACAGCCCATGCTACATGTAGTCTGAGATGGGCCTTTCCCCTTGGGCCCAACCTTCTTCCAGGAGAAGCTCTGTGGATTGAACTTCCACAGATCATTGAAGGTCTGTTCCCTGTTGTAGCCACCATATATGTAAAGCTCTCTATTGTAGGCAAAGGCTGAATGAGACCTGCGTCCTTCAGGAATAGCCTGTGCAAGAGGCCTACTCAGCCAGCAGTTGGTCTCTGTGTCAAACACTCTGATGTTGTTGTAGTAGACATTCTCATCATAGCCCCCAAATACATACATCTTTGTCCCGATGATGGTGGCAGAGTGACCTGAGGAAACTGATGGTGGTGTTCCTCTGATGTTAATTAAGGACCAGACCATTATGGTGGTGTCCAACTTCCAGATGTCATTAGTGCGTCCTCCAGTCCCTTCGACCCATCCTCCATGGATATACATGATCTTCCCCAAGACACAGGCTGAGTGGAAGTACCTTGCCTCTGGAACAGTACCAGAAATCTTGGGCTCCAACCATTTGTGGGCGTCGACATCGAAGGCATAAAGCAGGTTGCCGAAAGGAGTCCCACCCCAGATATAGATGATATATTCTATAAGCACAGCTGTGTGGCCATGGTGTAAGGAAGGAACCTCAACAGGACGTTCTCCTCTTTCATTGGTCACTGGGGGAAGCGTCATCCAGCGTAAAGACACTGCGTGGAAAACATGCACATCAATCTGACCAATGGTGCTGTCCCAGGGTCCTCCTAAGATATACACCTTGTGCTCCACTACAACAGCAGCAGGTGCATAACGTCTTGATGCTCCATTCAGATGCACCGTCCAGCAGAACATCTCAAACGCCGTAGATCAGGCTGTGTTTGTTAAGTCTTGCTCTGTAAAACAATGGCGTCTCAATGTGTAAGTTAACGTTTATATTGGTTCAGTCACACAAACGTCACACAAAGCTTAACAAATCCACAAAGCTGATGAGTTGGGTCAGTCAATAAAGGAATCTGATTATCTCCCTAATATAAATAAAATGTAATACTCACTCTACAGCAGACAGTATGTTCAGCACTGTCGATAAATAGTCAAAGGAGTCTCTACAGGCAGCTGGATCCGTTGGTAAAAGTTGCTAAATGAGCCTTTGTTTATTTGATGTTTCATTTTAAAGGTTGTGATGACGACATTGTGATGTTGTTGCATAGATGAGATGACTAACTGTTTGTACACTGTTCACCTTGTAGACCAGTGGTTCTCAAACCTTTTTCTGTGCCAATGACCCCTAAATTGATTCGGCCGCGGATCCCTCATCTGAAAATGTTTTGTGCCAAGTACCCATTAATGTACAAAGAAATATATCGTCGTTGTCGGGTGGAAACCTTCTTTGTCCAAAAAACGATCATTATGTATTTATCATTTAAAAAAAGATTACAATAGTGGAAAATAGCTGATCTACAATCTGCTATTTTCACTAGTCTTTTGCGACAGTCTTGTATGATGAAGCAGAGCTTTACTTTACGAATAAACATCCAAATGTGAAACCTGGAGATGCAAGGTTTCTGCGCGACAGTGACAATGCTCTTGCGTAGTGATTCATGTCCATGGACTCCCATTTTTTATTTTTTGGCGGCTGCATGCGCAGTCGGTTATCTCCATCTTTTTTTTTTTTTACATTTTTATTTATATATTTTTCCTCACTCTTTCTGCTGCTGTTTTATAGTTCACGGCTGTTCTTAGTCATGGCTCTCAGTTCCCATCTGATGTCATGTGGGAGTTCCGACTGCTCCAAACCGTACTGAATAACTGCTAGCTTACATAACGACTTCAGTGTTGGATTTAAATCTAAGATATACAGGTCATCAGAGGATGTGTGTTTAATGTTGTGTCCCCCAAAGAATATGATACAATCTCTCACCATGCAACAGCCCATGCTACATGTAGTCTGAGATGGGCCTTTCCCCTTGGGCTTAACCTTTTTCCAGGAGAAGCTCTCTGGATTGAACTTCCACAGATCATTGAAGGTCTGTTCCCTGTTGTAGCCACCATATATGTAAAGCTCTCTATTGTAGGCAAAGGCTGAATGAGACCTGCGTCCTTCAGGAATAGCCTGTGCAAGAGGCGTACTCAGCCAGCAGTTGGTCTCTGTGTCAAACACTCTGATGTTGTTGTAGTAGACATTCTCATCATAGCCCCCAAATACATACATCTTTGTCCCGATGATGGTGGCAGAGTGACCTGAGGAAACTGATGGTGGTGTTCCTCTGATGTTAATTAAGGACCAGACCATTATGGTGGTGTCCAACTTGCATATGTCATTAGTGCGTCCTCCAGTCCCGTCAACCCATCCTCCATGGATATACATGACCTTCCCCAAGACACAGGCTGAGTGGAAGTACCTCGCCTCTGGAACAGTACCAGAAATCTTGAGCTCCAACCATTTGTGGGCGTCGACATCAAAGGCATAAAGCAGGTTGCAGAAAGCAGTCCCACCCCAGATATAGATGATATATTCTATAAGCACAGCTGTGTGGCCGTAGCGTAATGAAGGAACCTCAACAGTACGTCCTCCTCTTTCATTGGTCACTGGGGGAAGCGTCATCCAGCGTATAGACATTGTGTGGAAAACCTGCACATCAATCTGACCAATGGTGCTGTCCCTGGATCCTCCAAAGCTGTACAACTTGTGCTCCACTACAACAGCAGCAGGTGCATAAAGTCTTGATGCTCCATTCAGATGCACCGTCCAGCAGAACATCTCAAACGCTGTAGATCAGGCTGTGTTTGTTAAGTCTTGCTCTGTAAAACAATGGCGTCCCACTGTGTGAGTTAACGTTTGTATTGGTTCAGTCACACAAACGTCACACAAATTTTAACAAATCCACAAAGCTGATGAGTTGGGTCAGTCAATAAAGGAATCTGATGATCTCCCTGATATATAGGAAATGTAATCCTCACTCTACAGCAGACGGTATGTTCAGCACTGTCGATAAATAGTCAAAGGAGTGTCTACAGGCAGCTGGATCCGTTGGTAAAAGTTGCTAAATGAGCCTTTGTTTATTTGATGTTTCATTTTAAAGGTTGTGATGACGACATTGTGATGTTGTTGCATAGATGAGATGACTAACTGTTTGTACACTGTTCACCTTGTAGACCAGTGGTTTTCAAACCTCTTTCTGTGCCAATGACCCCTAAATTGATTCGGCCGCGGACCCCTCATATGAAAATGTTTTGTGCCAGCTGGTACCCATTAATGTACAAAGAAATATATCTCACTCTTTCCTCAATTTCCTCACTCTTTCTGCTGCTGTTTTATAGTTCACGGCCGGAACAGTACCAGAAACCTTGGGCTCCAACCATTTGTGGGCGTCGACATCGAAGGCATAAAGCAGGTTGCCGAAAGGAGTCCCACCCCAGATATAGATGATATATTCTATAAACACAGCTGTGTGGCCATGGCGTTATGGAAGGAACCTCAACAGGACGTCCTCCTCTTTCATTGGTCACTGGGGGAAGCGTCATCCAGCGTAAAGACACTGTGTGGAAAACATGCACATCAATCTGACCAATGGTGTTGACCCAGGGTCCTCCTAAGCTGTACACCTTGTGCTCCACTACAACAGCAGCAGGTGCATAACGTCTTGATGCTCCATTCAGATGCACCGTCCAGCAGAACATCTCAAACGCCGTAGATCAAGCTGTGTTTGTTAAGTCTTGCTCTGTAAAACAATGGCGTCCCAATGTGTGAGTTAACGCTTGTATTGGTTCAGTCACACAAACGTCACACAAAGCTTAACAAATCCACAAAGCTGATGAGTTGGGTCAGTCAATAAAGGAATCTGATGATCTCCCTGATATATAGAAAATGTAATACTCACTCTACAGCAGACGGTATGTTGAGCACTGTCGATAAATAGTCAAAGGAGTGTCTACAGGCAGCTGGATCCGTTGGTAAAAGTTGCTAAATGAGCCTTTGTTTATTTGATGTTTCATTTTAAAGGTTGTGATGACGACATTGTGATGTTGTTGCATAGATGAGATGACTAACTGTTTGTACACTGTTCACCTTGTAGACCAGTGGTTCTCAAACCTTTTTCTGTGCCAATGACCCCTAAATTGATTCGGCCGCTGACCCCTCATCTGAAAATGTTTTGTGCCAGGTACCCATTAATGTACAAAGAAATATATCGAAACCTTGTTTGTCCAAAAAACGATCATTATGTATTCATCATTTTAAAATCACACCCGTGTGAACTGAGCGGTGGTCGTGGAGGCTGCGCAACAGCAAAACAAAATATATATGTATATATATATATAATAAAAAATATTAAAACAATATTAAACAAAATATTAATAATAAAATGCATGTCACTCAGGCCGCCACTGGTATCCATCCATCTGTGTGTGTGTGTGTGTGTGTGTGTGTGTGTGTGTGTGTGTGTGTGTGTGTGTGTGTGTGTGTGTGTGTGTGTGTGTGTGTGTGTGTGTGTGTGTGTGTGTGTGTGTGTGTGTGTGTGTGTGTGTGTGTGTCTGGTCTGGCCTGGCCTGGCCTGGCCTGGCCTGAACAACAGCGCCCCTCCCTTAACATGTGTGGTCAAAAAAGGTACTGTAGGCTACATACAGACAGACAGACACGCAGACAGACAGACATACCCCCACACACGGCCACGTATAGGAGCGTTGTGACCACCGCTCAAAAATGATTACAATAGTGGAAAATAGCTGATCTACAATCTGCTATTTTCACTAGTCTTGTGCGACAGTCTTGTATGATGAAGCAGGGCTTTACTTTACGAATAAACGTCCAAATGTGAAACCTGGAGATGCAAGGTTTCTGCACGACAGTGACAATGCTATTGCGTAGTGATTCATGTCCATGGACTCCCGTTTTTCTTTTTTTTTTTGGTGGCTGCATGCGCAGTCAGTTATCTCCAAATGTGGGCACTGTTTAGTATCAGTGATGTCAGACAGACAGAGGACAGACAGACATTTGGTAGTTTATTAGTAGGATTATTATTATTATTTTTTTATTTTTATTATTTATACATTTTTCCTCACTCTTTCTGCTACTGTTTTATAGTTCACGGCTCTTCTTCATGGCTCTCAGTTCCCATCTGATGTCATGTGGGAGTTCCGACTGCTCCAAACCGTACTGAATAACTGCTAGCTTACATAACGACTTCAGTGTTGGATTTAAATCCAAGATATACAGGTCATCAGAGGATGTGTAGTTATTGTTGTGTCCCCCAAAGAATATGATACAATCTCTCACCATGCAACAGCCCATGCTACATGTATGCATCTGAGATGGGCCTTTCCCCTTGGGCCCAACCTTCTTCCAGGAGAAGCTCTGTGGATTGAACTTCCACAGATCATTGAAGGTCTGTTCCCTGTTGTAGCCACCATATATGTACAGCTCTCCATTGTAGGCAAAGGCTGAATGAGACCTGCATCCTTCAGGAATAGCCTGTGCAAGAGGCGTACTCAGCCAGCAGTTGGTCTCTGTGTCAAACACTCTGATGTTGTTGTAGTAGACATTCTCATCATAGCCCCCAAATACATACATCTTTGTCCCGATGATGGTGGCAGAGTGACCTGAGGAAACTGATGGTGGTGTTCCTCTGATGTTAATTAAGGACCAGACCATTATGGTGGTGTCCAACTTCCAGATGTCATTAGTGCGTCCTCCAGTCCTGTCGACCCATCCTCCATGGATATACATGACCTTCCCCAAGACACAGGCTGAGTGGAAGTACCTTGCCTCTGGAACAGTACCAGAGATCTTGGGCTCCAACCATTTGTGGGCGTCGACATCAAAGGCATAAAGCAGGTTGCAGAAAGCAGTCCCACCCCAGATATAGATGATATATCCTATAAGCACAGCTGTGTGGCCATAGCGTAATGAAGGAACCTCAACAGTACGTCCTCCTCTTTCATTGGTCACTGGGGGAAGCGTCATCCAGCGCAAAGACACTGTGTTGAAAACCTGCACTTCAATCTGACCAATGGTGCCTAAGCTGTACAACTTGTGCTCCACTACAACAGCAGCAGGTACATAACGTCTTGATGCTCCATTCAGATTCACCGTCCAGCATAACATCTTTCACACCGTAGTCTTAGTTGCTCTGTAAAACAATGGAGTCCTAATGTGTGAGTTAACGTTTATATTGGTTCAGTCACACAAACGTCACACAAGGTTTGACAAATGCACAAAGCCGATGAGTTGGGTCAGTCAATAAAGGAATCTGATTACTGTTGATCTCCCTGATATAGAAAATGTAATCCTCACTCTACAGCAGATGGTCTGTTCAGCACTGTTGATTAATAGTAATAAAGAAGTCTCTGCAGGAAGTTGGATCCGTTGGTAAAAGTTGCTAAATGAGCTTTTGTTTATTTGATGATTCCTTTTAAAGGACATGGTTGTGATGACGACGTTGTGATTTTGTTTGCGTAATGACGTCATCACATAGAATACTCCATCTGACTGACATCTGGTGGATGATGTCAACTGAACATAAACACTTCTGAAAATGGTTCGACTAACAAATGAGGTCAAATGCTGTGCTGTGTGTGAGCTTGTAGCACCGTTTCAGCATGCAGCTGTTACCATTGCGGAACGCATGCGCAGTACAGGCAGCGGCATCAGTGATGTCAGTTATCTCCAAATTTGGGCACTGTTCAGTATCAGTGATGTCATACAGAGAGCGGACAGACAGACATTCGGACGTTTATTAGTAGGATTTTTATATATTTTTTTATTTTTATTCTATTCATACATTTTTCCTCACTCTTTTTCCTGCTGTTTTATAGTTCACGGCTGTTCTTAGTCATGGCTCTCAGTTCCCATCTGATGTCATGTGGGAGTTCCGTCTGCTCCAAACCGTACTGAATAACTGCTAGCTTACATAACGACTTCAGCGTTGGATTTAAATCCAAGATATACAGGTCATCTAAGAATTTGTGGTTATTGTTGTGTCCCCCAAAGAATATGATACAATCTCTCACCACGCAACAGCCCATGCTACATGTATGCGTCTGAGATGGGCCTTTCCCCTTGGGCTCAACCTTCTTCCAGGAGAAGCTCTCTGGATTGAACTTCCACAGATCATTGAAGGTCTGGTCCCCGTTGTAGCCACCATATATGTACAGCTCTCCAATGTAGGCAAAGGCTGAATGAGACCTGCGTCCTTCAGGAATAGCCTGTGCAAGAGGCCTACTCAGCCAGCAGTTGGTCTCTGTGTCAAACACTCTGATGTTGTTGTAGTAGACATTCATATCATAGCCCCCAAATACATACATCTTTGTCCCGATGATGGTGGCAGAGTGACCTGAGGAAACTGATGGTGGTGTTCCTCTGATGTTAATTAAGGACCAGACCATTATGGTGGTGTCCAACTTGCAGATGTCATTGGTGCGTCCTCCAGTCCCGTCGACCCATCCTCCATGGATATACATGACCTTCCCCAAGACACAGGCTGAGTGGAAGTACCTCGCCTCTGGAACAGTACCAGAGATCTTTGGCTCCAACCATTTGTGGGCGTCGACATCAAAGGCATAAAGCAGGTTGCAGAAAGGAGTCCCACCCCAGATATAAATGATATATTCTATAAGCACAGCTGTGTGGCCGTAGCATATGGAAGGAACCTCAACAGGACGTTCTCCTCTTTCATTGGTCACTGGGGGAAGCGTCATCCAGCGTAAAGACATTGTGTGGAAAACCTGCACATCAATCTGACCAATGGTGCTGTCCCTGGATCCTCCAAAGCTGTACAACTTGTGCTCCACTACAACAGCAGCAGGTGCATAACGTCTTGAGGCTCCATTCAGACTCACCGTCCAGATAAACATTTTTCACACGGTAGTCTTGCTCTGTAAAACAATCCTAATGTGTGAGTTAACGTTTATATTGTTTCAGTCACACAAACGTCACACAAGGTTTGACAAATCCACAAAGCTGATGAGTTGGGTCAGTCAATAAAGGAATCTTATTACTGTTGATCCCCTGATATAGAAATGTAACCCTCACTCTACAGCAGACAGCTTGTTCAGCATTGTCGATAGCCACGGAAGTCTACAGGAAGCTGGATCCGTTGGTAAAAGTTGCTAAATGAGCTTTTGTGTATTTGATGATTCATTTTAAAGGACATGGTTGTGATGCGTGTATCAAAACAGCGTCCAGGTTCTGACAATGGAAGCTTGTGATTGGCTGAACCGGAGGTAGGGAGTGCTCCGTTGCATTCGCCTGGACCGTGCGGAGGTGCCGATCGAGAGATCACTCCTGTATATGTTATAGGTAATATAATAGGCCTACATGCGATGTTTCATGACATATAACACAAGAAATAATCATAAACATTTTATATTTATAAGGTCAAGTATTATATACTTAATAATTGGGACTTAGAAGAAGTTAAGAACCATTATCATAGTTATAATAGGCCTACATTTTTGCAGTAGTTTAGGCATTTTGGTTTGATAAGGTTGTGGGCAGAACAATTTGTCCTTGTTTGTTATTTGACTATTACTTTATTAATTATAATTAAAGACACTTCATTGTGAATTAGTGATTATAATTAATAGCCGTTGTCGTGATTGTTGTTATAGCTAGATCAGATTGTGTTTATAATACAACGCCGGCGCGCCTCCGTCATCTCCACAGAAAACAAGCGCTCCCCCCTTGTTCCATTGTCAGAACCTGGACGCTGTTTTGATTCACGCGGTTGTGATGACGACGTGATGTTGTTGCATAATGATGTCATCACATAGAATACCCATTAACTATTTTATTGCTTTGAACGGCCATGAACGAGAGGGCGGTCGTTCTTTCTTTTCCCTGTCTGAGAACTGTGATCAGATGAGGGGTGGCGCAGGTCTCTGCAACAGTAGCAGCTCCATTAAGTCTGAAATATTGACCACACATATAAACAATAATGGCGGGAACACTTTTCTGGCCGTTTTCTATGCCTGGATCCAGTTTCTCCATTTGGATGATGTCAACGGAACATAATTATACAATTTAACCGTGATGTCGGAAATGCTTCAAACTAACAAATTAGGTCAAATGCTGTGCTGTGAGCTTGTAGACCAGTTACTATACAACAGCTATTTTAGAAAAATGTTGAAAGTATCAAATAGGATCTAAGTGGTTAATGTATGGAGGCAGCTGTAAGCATGGGAGTACAGGTCATACTTCAGGTAGGAAACATAAAACATGAGTTTGGTCCAGTGGCTCTCAACTATTTATATTTGTCTGTCATTAAATGTTTTTGATGAATCAGTGATGTCAGTCATCTCCAAATTTGGGCACTGTTTCAGCAAGAGCCTCTTACCATGGCGGCAGTATCAGTGATGTCAGTCATCTCCAAATTTGGGCACTGTTTAGTACCAGTGATGTCAGGTATATCAGACGGCAAGGGGGAGAAGACGACAGCCAGCCCCATGGCCTCCCCTAAGTAACAAGAAATCTTGTGAAATAAAATGTCGTCAACCAATCATCAAGGACGATGATACACGAAATAAGAAGAAGAAGGTATATCAGACAGACATCGGACAGACAGACAGACAGACAGACAGACAGACAGACAGACAGACAGACAGACAGACAGACAGACAGACAGACAGACAGACAGACAGACAGACAGACAGACAGACAGACAGACAGACAGACAGACAGACAGACAGACAGACAGACAGACAGACAGACAGACAGACAGACATTCGGTCATTTATTAGTAGGATAACAGTGGTCCCAAACAACCAGGTGTGCTTATGCCAGCCACCGGTGTCACGTCCAACGCATGCACGCACACACACGTAATGGAGAGCACTAGTGGAGACTGCATGTCTGAAATGTTTTCAAAGCAGGCTATGTTTACAGCAAATTAGTTTGCTGCTGAGAACAGCCTTTGTTACATTTGACAGAGTGTGAAGAGGCTCATTTAAGTGAAGAATCCCTCTTAGCAGCAGGATGTGCTGTGCACAGACACGCACTGAAATGACTAATGACTTGTTGACTGTGCTCTTGCAATATGCTTTTCAAGATAGACGTCCACATGGTGAAAGTCAGCCTATTTAAGCTGTTGCTTCTGTCTGTCCCTTCTTGAACAAAACACTGGTTGTGCTTTGTTATTGTGTTGATGATGTATGGAGTATGGAGTTTTCTGTACTTTTTATTTGCTGTTTATAAGAAAAAGAAAGTTGGCCTATTATATATTGTTTCAGCATTGGGAAGTATTAAACTGTTACCAATATTATAATAATAATAATAATAATAATGATATAGGCCTACATATACTGTATATAGTCTTTTTGTACTTTTTTCTAGCAACTTAACCAGCGTCCAGAAGTATATCATGCACAGTATACACCTGCTGCTATGCAGTAAGCATATCATGTACATAAGTATATATTCTATAAGTACATTTACTTATACAATTTTACTTACTACAATTTTGAGGTATGTATTTGTACTTTACTTCAGTATTTCCAATTTCCAATACTTTTCTTCTACTCCACTACATCTCGGATTCAAATATTGTACTTTTACTCCACTACATTGTTTTAAAAACTTTAGTTACAAGTTACATTATAACCACTTCAACTCATACATTTCGGCCATTTGAAAATAGCAGATCTACATTTCCTAGCTAAATGGGACATTCTGCATAATGAGGAGCCTATACTTTCTACTTTTACTTTAAGTACATCAAGTAAATTTTGAATACTGCACTTTTACTTGTCAGTTGTCACAGAGTAGGCCTATTTTTTTTTTCTACATTGCAGTATTGATACTTTTACTCAAGTAAAACATGTGTGAGTACTTTTCCCACCACTTAACTATAGTTTGCCCCCTCCACCCACCATTTGAGGACCAGGGCAGGCCTATGTTATTATGGTGGACATTTGTAATGGTCAAAATTGGACACACGAAGGCGCCATTTCCATGCACATGAACATTAGACACTGAGTATGAATCATACTACAGCACAATGAGCACATACACAAATAGGCTAATAAATAGACACGAATATCCATAAAGTAAAGATAGGCATGGATTTCAGCTATTAATATGGTAACTGCATGGTAGCTTTGATATAGTCCTATTAATTCGTTTTAATAAATTACTAACTCTACCCAACGACTAGCTCTGGACCAGAGCTATACCCAAAACTGGATAGTTCGAGCAAATGTCAGTAATTCCTCGTTCATTTAGGATATCCATAAAGTATAGGCTAACTCCATTGATTGATTGATTGATTGATTGATTGATTGATTGATTGAAGTATTTTGTCCTCTTAGAAGTTTGCATATAGGAAAAGGTACAGTTTCATTCTACAGTTAACTTGTAAAAGGTCAACTAAAAGGAAACTCAGGTAAGCCTTGCGGCTTATTTATATTGAGATCCTTTAAATCATATAACACTGAATGACAGACAACAATGTGGTTTAGCTACACTCTAGACTAGAGTTTAAAAAAATGAGGATTGTAGGCTAAGTGTAGGTGGGAGGTAACAGTCTGTGAGATAGCAAAAAAGATGAATGGCCATATAAAGAAGAGAGAGAAAAAAAAAGAAGCCAACTGTAAACATTTAAAACATGCGCCCGGCCCGGCTCTATTAGATGCGTCTGCAACGCGGACAGAGCGGAATAGCCTACAGATATAATAGATGGTATTAAGAAGAAAAAAACAGGAGTCATAAAGTTTAACCATCCATGTGTGCGCTTCCATTACGCACCCACACCACGCACGCATTACGCACCTTGGAGTGGACGCGCGCTCTGTGCCAGAATCGAGCGGCTGATGACAGAGGAGCTTTAACTTCACATGGACCATGATGATGATGATGCGACGATACGGAATACATTAACCTCCCTGACTTTAATATCATATTTCTTCAGCGCAACATTTCCCCCCCATGCATTAGGCTACAAATTTACATAGTTTAGAATTATGCCCACAATCCATAGCGGTCAGCCTTTTAGTGCGAGAAGAAGAAAAAGATGACTTCGCCGGTCTAAAGTTCCAGATCAGGACTCATGTCATGATGATTTTCTTTATTAAAAAGCTGTTAAATTATCCTAATTAAGTAAACAACAACAACCACCCAGCATGGAGGAGGCTGCTGCGGTGCTCTGACTGCATGCGTGACGGACATGTGATGGATGTGGAGGCTGTGAATGTGAGCGGCGGTGCGGACAGCGGCTGCCTGTCCCGGCAGAACGCGACCGGCGGCGCCGCCTCTCACCCCGCCGCTCCCCCGGGGGTGTCCACGCTGCTGGCCAGCGTGCTGATCTTCACCATAGTGGTGGACATCGTGGGGAACGTCCTGGTCATTCTGTCCGTGTTCAGGAACAAGAAGCTCAGGAATGCAGGTGAGATATATTAGGCCCGATTGATTGATTGATTGATTGATTGATTGATTGATTGATTGAAGACTTTATTAGAAGTTTGCATAGGAAAAGGTACAGTTTCATGACGGTACAGTTCACTGGTACAAGGTCTACTAAAAGGAGATCCATGAAAAGACTAAGCTTATTTCCACAGGAAACCATTTAAGTATCTCATATAATATTGAATGACAGACGAATAGAACACAGTACTATGCAGTAGATATGTAAATAAAATAAAATGAAAGAACAAAAAAAAAGAAAACAGAAAGTCTAAACAAACAGAAAGTACAAAGAAGGGGCAGGGGAGGGGAGGGCCGGGCTAGGTTTGTTTTTTTACCAGTTTGATTGATTGATTGATTGATTGATTGAAGTATTTATTAGAAGTTTGCATAGGAAAAGGTACAGTTTCATGACAGTATGCCTACAGTTCACTGGTACAAGGCCAACTAAAAGGATAAGCTCATGATGAAAGACGAGGCTTATTGTTTCCATTGAGATCCTTTTTATTAAACTCATATAACATTGAATGACAGACAGATACTCTGCAGAAGATATCATCATAAAAACAGTTGTCTATATAGCCTATGATCTGCTGAAACTTGAGAGGACATTCATTTTTGTTTTCTTTTAAAACCAGTGGTTCTCAACCAGTGGTCCCCCGGGGCCACCAGTGGTCCTTGAGGGGGTTCCAGGTGGTCCCCAGCTAAATGATGGAGAGTTGGTAACCAAAAGGACCCTTACCTTATAGATCTTTAACCCGTGACAATGTAAAATGAAACCAAATGGACCCTTACGGGTCCATTTGGTTTCATTTTACACTCTCAAGAGTTAAATTAATTGTTAAATATTTGCATTCATTACTTTACAAGCAGTCCACACAATTAGCGAATGTAGAATATTTATTTTGGTCACTGTTATCTCCAACATCATTTTACCAACATTTTACCAACATCAATACAGCATGGAATTGTGGACAAAATCTTATCCAGCGATAACAAAATATTCTAAGTTTTGGGTCTGAGAGTAGGCCTACATCTCTTCAAAAGGTGGTCCGTGGCTCATAATGGACCTCGATATGAAAAAGGCTGAAAACCACTGACTTAAACCCTCTATGCAGTGAAACTGATAGGCCGCTTAGACGCTTCCCCCCTCGCCAAAAATAGCAGAATATGGATGCTGGGGTTCAAGTGGTTAATCAAAACCATATGCAAAATACTTAAGCCAGTGCTTATTCCAAACCGTTCATGCCCATTAAGGACCCCCTCCCAAATTAATATGAATTTGGCTAAGGACCCACATATTTGTTCTTCTTTTCTGCCAGGGCAGAATGTGTTGTCCAGGATCCAGGGACCCACGAGTTGTGTTGTTAAAATGGCATGTTCACATTTTCCATTTTGTCATGATATTTTGGAAAATAGCAGATCTGCAAGTTGCATCGTGAACTGGTCGATCTCTGTTATTTGCATACAGCCGATACATACAGGCTATATATAGGTGCATAGATATAGTATATAGGCTATAGTTTTAAAGTGGTTAAACTGCTAAAATGCTATACGTCAACACATTTAGCTTGGGTTCCCCCTGGAAACTCCTTTCTCCGTATACCCCACTTTGAGAACCACTGGCTGTAGTAGTCGCCTAGTGCTGCGCTATCATGAGCTTGCAGATCTGCAATTTTTAAACATTTGTGCAAATCCTTTTTAAAGCGATCAATTTTTAACAAAAGTCCCTGGCACGAAATATTTCCCTCTCCTCTCCTAGGAGAGGAGAGTGGACTGGACAAGGCAGCGTTACATCATATCGCCTATATAGATAAGGCACACGTCAATGAAACCAACATCTTCTCACAAAATACTTTACTATAAATACTTGTTAGCCCAGGGGACTTCAACAGGGGGTCCGGGACCCCTAGGGGGTCCTCAGAGTTACTACAGGGGGGCTGCCAAATCTTTGTGTGATAGGATCATGTTTTTTTACATTAACCACTTAAACCCTAGCATCCCTATTCTGAGTGGAACATTAGCCAAAAATAGCAGATCTACAAGCTTACAACGCCTCGCGCTGCGAGGCGTTGTACGCTTGTAGATCGGCTATTTTTGGCAAAGAGGTTTTGCAAAGTATTTGACGGTTCAAGTGGTTAAATGTCTGAAAATACACATTACTCCGACAAGTCTAAGCTGTCTAAGAAATCTATGAACATTTCTAATCTGCGACACAATTTTATGCAATATGTAGTGGGGGTCCCTGCTTCATTCCCTCTCTCAGCTAAGGGGTCCTTGGCCTGGAAATGTTGAATACCCTTGTCTTAGCCTATATCTGTTGGGTTCCACGCTCCTCAACTGTTCCACAGACTATATCTCTCTCTCTCTCATATTGTCATCATCACAGTTAAGGAAACAAACTAATGTGTAATGTGACGCTAATCTCTTTATAAATAACACTCCATCTGGCATCGTCCTTGGGTTTACAGCAAAAGTAAATCAACATTCCATGTGTCCATGCAGGCCAGTGCATTGGGGCCGCTGCACATGTTGCACATTACCTAATAACCGAAATATAAACACCACACTGAAACTACAGAGACAAGCATCAAGCATAACGTGGCCAAGTGGGTGATCCAATGCAAAAATGCTGGCTGGCTCTCATATTACACTATTTAACCTAATGGTTCTCAAACTTTTCAATTAAAAATATAAATAAATAAATAAATCCTCTACAGCCATATATAGGCCTACATAAGGCGCCAAGTCTGTGGGTGCCGCAGGGTTTCAGCACCCCGCGGAGCGCTCCTATAGCCTATTTGCATCAATTGCATGTATGCAAACGGGCGGGGAGTAGCGCTCGATATGGCTTAACCCCCCCGCGGCGTGGACAAAACTTGGTGCCTCTGCATACAGTATATGTTTTTTTTTTTATTATGTAGGCCTATTTATTTACCGTCCGTCTTGTTCCCATCATCAGACAGGAGGAGCCTGTCCTGTGAAATGGATGTGCTGCCTCTGGCGACCTTCAGTCGCCATGAGTGAGCACAGCTGACAAGATACAGCCATGGTAACATCACATAAAATAAACGCCACTAATAATGAACAGAATATAGCCTAAAACCATACATGCCATCAACAATGCTTACATTATACAGGACAACATAAATAATAAGAGTACTAATACACATGCAGAAAACCATAACAGAGAGAGTCTTTATACTTTAATGAACTTAGTCACCCTGTCGCCACAATAAATGAACGTGCAGACCAGTTGAGTGCTCCATCATTTTTATTTGGGTAGTCATTTTTGAAGTGCCCAGGTAATATATCTTTTTGATATAGTTTGTCCTTGTTGAGCACCAACGAGTCCTTCTACCAATAACTGCTGGCTGAAGCGCGCAGACATCTCCTACTTTAATGAACTGTTTGTACAGTTGCCATGACATCTATAATTAATGTGCACTTTTTTGAAGATGAGATTAAAGTCTAATTTGATATATCCTTCAGTGATGTCATTACGTGCGCATCCCGCATCAAAAACTCATTCAAGTCGCCCAGGGACTCATTCATGTCATGGTCCTGGGGTCCTCCATTGGAGTCCATGTTAAAATAATTTACTTCTTCTACTTAAGTTGCTATATTAGTTTAGATAGTTTAATTCGTTTTTTAATGTATTGTGTAAGATAAACACTGTAAAGATTTATTATCAGTTAAACCTGGAACAGCTAAAAACTATTTTCACTAGTGGTTCTCAAAGTGGGGTCCTGGGTCTTTGAGGGAGTTCCAGGGGGTCCCCAGATAAATGATAGTTAGGAACCAAATAGAACTTTATGGGTCTGTAACTCGGTGAACAAATGGAATCCTAGTTCAAAGTTCAAATATTAGCCAAATTGTAAAATAAATATAAGAAATAGGCAAACATTTTGTAAATAGCCGATCTACAAGCTCACAGCGCTCGAAAACATTGTATTGAGGACTCATAAAACCTTTCTGGGACCCATTTGAATGACCACCTGTGGGTCCCGGGACCCATTACATTGAAAACCTAGTAACATCACTGTATCCTACATGAGCCATCATCACAATAGACTGTTTGCCAGCCTTCTGATTGGTCCCTGAGACTCCCTGACTGGCCAACCAGAAAAAAAACATTCACTTTTCGCTACCGGGGGTGGAGTTATGCAGTGGAAGAAAGTCACTTCCGTCTTCACCGCGGTGCCGTGATGCGGAGCACGGCCAGCGTGCAGTACGGCGCTGCGCGGTCATAGCGATTTCGATCATTATAATGAATAAGCTTCAACAGACTAGTTCACATGAACCTTATCAATGCAACTAAGAGTTTCGATTGGGTACATATATTTTAAATGGGCAGAATTACGACAGCCAGCCTATTATGCAGTGGAATTATAGGCTGGCTGTCAGCTTAGTTCCTACCCAAGATGCACTGCGCTTTCTCTCTCTATTTCTGTCCTCTGCCTGTTCCAGAGGATTAAACTAATTAAAACATATATTTTCGGGGGAAAACTCCTGTTTTGCAATGTAACTACTGTACTCTTTTCTTCCCTTTTTATTAATATCACGTAGATGTGTTTCTTTTGGTACTTTAAATAGCTATAATGAGGCTATGAAAAATCTTTTTTCCCCATTAATTTCCAATATAAAAACAACCTGCCCTGGTTTTTCTGTCCGACTGGAATTAAACTAATTAAAACATATATTTCCAGGGAAAACTCCTGTTTTGCAATGTAACTACTGTACTTTGTTCTTCCCTTTGTATTAATATCACGTAGATGTGTTTCTTTTGGTACTTTAAATAGCTATAATGAGGCTATGAAAAATCTTTTTTCCCCATCCACTTCCATTATAAAATAATCTGCCCTGGTTTTTTCGTCCCACGTAGTAACAAGAGCAAAATGGGGCGGGATTTGACATACGGTCTGTTTTCCTCTGTTACATCTACAAGCGAGAAATCAGCCAATGTTGTGGGTTTACAAATTGTCTGTAGTACCCTTTGTGATCTTTAGTCCCGCCCCCCACCAGGCTATATTTTCATCCAAAGGGGAATGTTTTGGCATTTGTTACCCATTTGCTGCCACCTTAAATAAACCATTAAGACCCAAGAAAATGTCTTCTAAATCCTAACAGTTTTCTGGAAAAATGTATGTTGCCAAGTCAGTGAAACCTTTTCACGACAAGGAGACCCAAAATGATATGTATTTGGCCACGGATGCCTTACTGTGATATACAGTATGATACTCCAGATCTTTTTCAGAGACAAGACTTGAGAAAAATTCACCCATTTTCAACCTAAATGCTCATATTTTTGTCTACTCACTCTGTGCCTCAGAGGAGGACTGTGGACAGTTCAGAAACCCTTCTACCAGTCACATGATCAATTGATTGATTGATTGATTGATTGATTGAAGACTTTATTAGAAGTTTGTATAGACAAAGGTACAGTTTAATGACAGTACAGTTCACTGGTACAAGGTCAACTAAAAGGAGATCCTAGAAAAGAGGTTTCCATAGGAAACCATTGAAGTATCTCATATAACATTGAATGACAGACGGATAGAACACAGTACTATGCAGTAGATATAGTAAAAAATAATAATAATAATAATGAAATAAACAGTGCAAAACATATATACAGTAGGTGGGGAATCCAAGCTAATGGGAACGGCAGGCTTTCTATTATTAATGACATAATTGAAGCCATTGTTCTCACCTTAAAAAAATATTCGAATGTTGTGGGAAAATGTCTACATTTCAATACAGCAATTGATATTACAAAGGAAATGTACTTTGTAATTTGTACTTAAAGGGAGATTTCACTTTCAAAAAAACTTTTGTTCATTTTATTGTCTAATCAGGCTTTTATGAACTACCTGGACAGATTTTAATTTGATTGATTCAATATTTAGATATTTGATGTAAATGTTATCAGGCCCTCCTCCTGCAGGACGCCTCCCCATACACACCCATTGTAACCTCAAACTCCATTTTAACCAATGGAGTTGGAACAACTTAAGTTCGGGAGGAGATATGGCCAAGCAGAGGACAATCTACCACCCCTAACCAGCCACCGGTAACTCCACCCATGCCACCCTGTGCCAACCACTCACCCATCTCCTATCAAGCCGACAACTCCTCCTCCACCAATCACAGTGGTATATAAACCCGACTTGAAAAAATTGCGGCGTGCATAGTTTCCAGTAAACGCTGCAATACGTTCGTTTCAAGCTTAGCTCCACAGTCAAACTTTTGAACACTCCTTTTCACAAACAACACATTCTACACCTTCTAGCAACTCCAGCATGGCACACCTTCAACAAATTTACGCTTCCGACGAGGATATATACAACCCCAGTCTCCAACAACAACCCACTACGTCTACTCACCAGTCTGCAGCACCACGACAGGTTAAATCCACCGTTTCCATTCCTTCCCTCCTCCGTACTCCACGCAAACTCCGAAAGCCGTACCCCACTCCTCACCAACGGCGCCCGTCAGCGTCAACACCAGCTCAGCAAACCCACCGCTCTTCTCCCCGCAACCCAAGCGGCGACGTCGCTCGTTCGGCAGCAGCGTCTCGTGACGGCGACATCGCGGAAACGCGTCGCGTCGGGCCGCTCAGTCGCGCGGCCGTGACGTCACTCGGTCGGCGACTCCGTCAATAGATGACGTCACCAGGCTGCCTCGGGGCTTCTCGACCTCCACCACCTCCACACGCCAGTCATTCCAGCAGTCTCCCCATCATGTCCAGTCCAGCTATCCATCAGTTACAGTAACAGCCGCCACAGCAACAGCAGTCTCAGCAACAACATCGGCCAGTATTAATCAATCAGCCTACCACACTCCCCTTATTCCACTCGTGCCTGATCCTCTACAGTCTGTTTCATTTGTTCCCACTTCATATGCTCCTCCCAAACCTGTCTTTTTCTCACTTGCTACAGCCACTCCAGCTCCCGTGCCCCCATCAGCCTTGGCACTCAATACCCCCATGGTTTCCTCCTCCCTCAGACATCAGATCCTCCAAGGTGTGGACATTGATCTCTCCTCCCTTGTCCGACCCACTGCAACAAACCATCAACCCAGATCTGTCGAAGTGGGAGGAGTCTCCATAACCCTCAGTGAACTCACGTCATCTTCCTCAACCATCCTCACCCCTACCGAGTTTGTACTGGCATTTTCCATTTTCCGTGACATCATCAGTTCCTCATACCCATCCCGCCGCCAGGAATTAGATGATTATCTATTCATTTGTATGGATTTGTCCGCCCGCTTTGGAGGCACTTTATTTTACGAATACCATCGCCAGTTCCCCGCCAGAGCCGCTTCCAGACTAATTCAACGAAACACAGCCACCTACTGGGGCGCACTCGACCTGGACCTATACTGCAGGATCTTCGCAGGGAAGTCAACCAACACTTGTAGCCTCTGTAATTGCCCTGCCCATCCCACCACTCAGTGCTCTTTCATCGCACCCACCCCCTGCCCCCCCGCTCCACAGCATTCCTCCAGCCCTGCAATTTCCCATCTCTTCAGCGAGCCCATCATGCCCCCAACCAACACCAGCAACCAATATCCCGCAACCTCCCAGGCCAGAGACCGTCGCGGCCGCCCTCTTGTTTTCGTGGGGAACAAAATGTTGTGTAACAACTTTAATGAGGGCGACTGCGACCTCTCATCATGCAAAATGCTCCACATGTGCACCTTCTGTGCCGGCGCCCACTCCCACATCTCCTGTCCCCAGGAACAAAACAATTCACCAGAACATCAACCATCCCTGTCGGCATTAACTTCACAAAACCAATAACTGCCTCTCCTCATCCTCATCTCCTCATGCCCTCATCCTCATCTTCTCATGCCCCCAGAAACAAACAAAACGCCATAACATCAACTATCTCTGTCTACCTGTGCGGCACTAACTTCACAACCAATACTACTCTACGGCCTCCAAAGGAACAAAACAAGACTTCCCCCACAACGCTGTCATTTCTGCAGTCCCATTGTCAGGTCACAGCCAGGCATGTCCACATCCTGCACACTGGTCACTCAGATGCCCACACAGACAATGCTCAACGCCATTTCCCTCCTGATTTCTTTTGGGGTCTTCTAAGATGCTCAGAGATTCGACCCTGCTCGTCATACTCGCCTCGCTGACCTAATTCCTTCGCTTTCATCATCTAACACAGCACAACCAACCAGTATGGCAACACCACTCCCATCTTCATCTTCTAACTCGACTCCTCAGCCCCTACGAGCCCCACCTTAATTACACATACTCCCGACGTGCACAGCACGCTTCTCCTTCAGGCCCACTTTCCTTCACCAACCACGGTTCTGTTGTCACCCGCATATGGTTCCATTCTCACCTCTGACTGGTCCCCCCTAACCGAAACTCTCCAGAACCTTCTCCAGTCACTCTTTCGGAATCGGAGCCGCATCCACAGCATCAAGCAAGGGAGTTCCCGACCACTTCATACAAATTCTCGTCCGCTCTTCCCAAGCCTACCACAGCTACATCCGTTCCAACTCCCCAGACCACCATAACGCCCAACTCTCCTCGATCTCGTAATCCCACAATCCGATTCTTTTGGGGTCTCTCTACATACTTCAGCACGGACGCGTGCTCTTGACCCCTAAGCCAAAGTACCTGGGTCTGCGACCCCCCGGAACCTCCCCCCTCATGCCTGCCATCCTCCGTCCATGCTCCTGACCATCTAAGCTGCACACTACACGCTTGCGTGTGGTGATGACCTTCGATGATCATGCCAGCACCCTAAATGTCATTCTCGTGCCCATGGCGATCTAAGCTGCACACTACGCGCTCGCGTGTGGTGCTGACCTTAGATGACCACGCACCCAGAGTGTCATTTCACGCCCCTGGCCATCCAAGCTGCACACACCATGCTTGCATGGTGCGTGACCTTAGATGACCATGCTGGCACCCCCATGTCATCCATGCCCCGATGACCAAGCCGGCACCCACGGCATTCATGCCCCGATGCCCGTGCCGTCTCCTCCATGCTGTTCGGGCGTCTTAGCCATCTAAGCCGCACACAGCACGCTTGCGTGTTGTGATGTCCTTAGATGACTATTTCGCACTCAGCATCTTGGCCGCTTATGCTGCATGTCCCATGCCACGCATGCGATGCGCCCATAAACGACCATACTCCAAAAGCTAAATGTTGTTCGTGCCCTTGGCCATCTAAGCCGCACACTGCACGCTTGCGTGTAGTGCTGACCTTAGATGTACATTAGCACTCTGCATTCTTGGCCGTTCATGCCACACATCTCATGCCGCGCATGCGATGCGTCCATAAACGACCATACACCAAAACCTAAATGTTGTTTGTGCCCTTGACCATCTAAGCTGCACACTGCACGCTTGCGTGTAGTGCTGACCTTAGATGACCATTAGTACTCTGCATTCTTGGCCGTTTATGCCGCACATCTCATGCCACGCATGCGATGCGCCCATAAACGACCAGGCTCTCGGTCTTATAATAAACAACCTTAAACCTATATTTTGTCTGATGCTTGGTCTCTCCTAGTGAATGACAGATTTAAAAAAAAGACGGGTGTTTTTGATGAATCTATATCATGGTTAAAATGGAGTTTGAAGTTACAATGGAATGGGTGTGTATGGGGAGGCATCCTGCAGGAGGAGGGCCTGATAACATTTACATCAAATATCTAAATATTGAATCAATCAAATTAAAATCTGTCCAGGGTGTTCATAAAAGCCTGATTAATTTAGACAATAAAATTACCAAAAGTTTTTTTGAAAGTGAAATATCCCTTTAAGTACCATTAACTCATTCCCCGCCTCCCCCGATAGTCCCGAGAAAATCCCAATGTCGTTCCCCGCCAGGCCCGATAGTCCCGAGAATTTGCTTTTATATAATGTAATGTTTAATTACATTCTTCCACAGCCCGTTACAAAGTCTGAGCCTTTTATCTTAAAGGGAACCTAAAATATCACACATCAAAGTAAGTGTGTTTGAAAAAAATACTGTAATAATGTATAAATTGCAATACAAATGTATAAATCTCCCCATAACCCACAGTGAACTGGCAAAAGACGCATTTGAGCTCAAAAGGCTGGCTGCCGGAAAAAAAAAGAGAAGAAAAAAAAGTGTGAGAACAGCTGTGTGTGTGTGTGTGTGTGTGTGTGTGTGTGTGTGTGTGTGTGTGTGTGTGTGTGTGTGTGTGTGTGTGTGTGTGTGTGTGTGTGTGTGTGTGTGTGTGTGTGTGTGTGTGTGTGTGTGTGTGTGTGTGTGTGTGTGTGTGTGTGTGTGTGCTTCCCTCCAGGACCACTATATCTCTGTTTCAGTGGTCCCTGTTGGACCCCCTGATGGTGTTCAGTCCCATAAAAAAACAGTGCTATCAGTGAGATCTGCCTCTCTCTCTCTCTCTCAAGACACAAAACACACAATTATCGCCAATTCGCCATATAAATGCTTCTAAAACGTACCTGATAATGATGATGGTTGATTTGAATCCACACCCTGGGTTATAATCCATATATCCAGGCTATAATATTAGTTTTGTAATGGTATTTAGTCCACAAACTTTAGTCCACAAACAAGCCATGATCGCCTTTGCAAAGGTGGGGGTCCCTGGTCGCCTTTCTAACGGAACCAATAAGGGGTCCGCGGGTCCAACGCTTCGCCGACCTCCCAGAGCAGTGCGGAGTTACATAACATTGTAAAATCAATCAATAAGCCGATCATTTGTTACATAAAGTTCACATGATCCAGTTGCAGGGACAAGTGGTCCCTGTCGATGGGGTCTCACAAAGGGGGTCCCCTGGTCTCCAGCCAACACTTAGGGAACCAGGTGGGCGTGGGGGTCCCTGGCCCACGCTCCACCAAAACAAGCATCAACTACAGCCAACAAGCGATCGATCAACTACAGCCTCGCCTCGTTAGCAAACTGCGTCTGCCCTGCTCTTGCCAGGGCAGTGCAGAGGATTTTTTTAGGGGCAGGGGGAGACATTTTCTAACATGTGCTAGAATGTGAAAATAGCAGATCTACAAGCTCTACAAGCTCTCAAAGTGTCGCAGAGCGACGTGTTGAGAGATTGCTGATCACCTTGTTGAACAAATGTCATAGCAATCCATTCTAGAGGTGTATTCTAGAAGTGTTATTGCGACCGTCAGGGAGCAGTTTACTATGAAAACCTCCACCGGCCGTCCGTCGGTCGGTCACACGTCACACGTCACACCTTTGCCCTGCTCATATCTCCGCATCAGTATATAGGGCTTGTTTGTTTATTGTATGACATCACGCCACATCATCAGCTGTGGACTCTGTGATGTCATCGTATCGCATCAGTATATAGGGCTTGTTTGTTTATTGTATGACATCACGCCACATCATCAGCTGTGGACTCTGTGATGTCATCGTATCTCCATATATGGCCATCTCCGTATATGGAGATATAAGTCGTCCATGCCCAAGTATGGGCTGGTGAGGTCAGACTTTGTGTGATGCGTAGGTTATCTCAATATATGGAGATTCAACATTCCAGGCAATGCTCTCTTCCCTGGTGAGAATTGCCCCTTTATATAGGGCTTGTTTGTGTATTGTATGACATCACGCCACATCATCAGCTGTGGACTCTGTGATGTCATCGTATCTCCATATATGGCCATCTCCGTATATGGAGATATAAGTCGTCCATGCCCAAGTATGGGCTGGTGAGGTCAGACTTTGTGTGATGCGTAGGTTATCTCCATATATGGAGATTCAACATTCCAGGTGTAACTATGGCTACCCGTATGACGTGAGAGGTGGAGGTTGTGATATTTGTGGAGATAAGCGACCAACGGTCGCTTATCTCCCGATTAGGGAGTCTTACTGGTTGTAAAGACTCATGCCCCCTTTGATGTCAATGTGTGTGTGTGCACCTGTAGGCCTACAGAGCGCAATTTACACACAGAAACAGAGAGACAGCGCCCCCAAGTGACTTGTAGCAGACTTGTAGAATACTGTAGCAGTAATAGTATATCAATGTGAACTTGCTGTTTTTGGTCAGACATATAAAAATATTTTTCTCTGCATTTTTCTAAACAGAAAATTCTAAAAATAATTCCTATTACATAATTACATTAGTACACTTATCTGATAAGTGCCTGACGCCATAAATACAAATATCAACTGAGTTATTCGCTCGAAAAGCCATCAATCACAAAAAGGTCAATATCTCCAGTTCTTTCAATTATAGCTGGATTTTGGTCAAAAATGGCTATTTTGAGATGGCTGCAACTATAGAAAAAAAAGCTTTTTATTTATTTATTTTATTTTTCGGTGAGACTAGAGTTTGTCCTGTTTCATTTGAGGTTCTGTATGACATTGTCGAAAAAATACAGAATTTAGGAAAAATGTCAATATAAAACAAATATATCAATTTTTTTATTAAACAAAATGGCAGGAGAGCCATACAGTCAATGTTAAAATGGCGGCCAATGTGTTAAAAGCATGTCAATTATGAATACTTAAAATGTTTAAAAGGCCAGTATTCCAGTACTTAAACTGGAGTACAAATTTGACTGAGCAGCTTGCACTCATAGTTGAGCAAAATTTTACCAGGAGTATCTATACTTTGTCCAGCACTGCCTAGTGCCTACTGAACACTGCACAGTCAGTATGTTATAATTATCTGTTCTAAAAACAGAAGAACCCATAGATCACTGTTAGACAAGACACTAAGCAGCTTCACACCATAGCAATTAATTGTGGCAAAATTGTAACCAAGCTGACCCAGCTAACAACATGAAGCTTCATGTTAATCAGCTCGCTTGGCTATGTACGGTCAGGGGCGTCACAAGGGGGGGAAAAGTGGGACTGAGTTACTTGGGCCCGAGGTGGAGGGGCCTTCATTATTTTATACTTTAGCTATTGAAAAATAGCAGATCTACAAGCTCACGAGTGCCGCGCTGCAAGCTTGTAGATCTGCTATTTTTGAAAAGTCGTGAAAATGTGTGCAAATCTTTGAATATATGTATTTTTAAGCGAACATTTGTAACTCAAATTTTGCTTCTGGGGGGTTCCTGGAAATAAATATTTTGAGATGTGGGTCCGTGGTCAAATACATATCACACATGAAAAAGTTTGAGCACCACTGACATAGATTTATTTTTTTAAACCTTTAATAGAAGGATTTGTTTTAGAAGTTTTCACAATTTTTCAAAAATAGCAGATCTACAAGCTCGCAGCGTGGCACTCAGTGCCGCGCTTTGAGCTTGTATATATGTCATTTTCTCAATAGTTAAAGCACAAAATAATTGAATTGAATCCTTGTACCCAGGGCCCAGAATTTGGAGTGACACCCCTGCGTATGGTCAGTGAACCGGGAGAAGGAACCGGCTTTTAATTGCAATATCATATTACATAACATAGCTGACATACAGAACTGTATGTGCCTCGATGTTCTCCAGTTTATGTTAACGAGACAAAGCTGGCCAGACCAGTTTGGCAGCAGCCCGCACAGCATGTATTGGAAGTCCCACAAAACATTTGGAATATGTGGCACGTCGCATAATATACATCCAGATCATCACAGTTCAGTGGTCCCACACAAGAGGGTACGAGTAATTTGTCGGTTGGATTTGGTCACATATTGTACATCACCCACATAGACATAGTGCTGCATATTTAATGGGTCTAAACCAGGGGTCTTCAACAGGGGGTCCGGGACCCCTAGGGGGTCCTCAGAGTTACTACAGGGGGGGCCACCAAATCCTTGTGTGATAGGATAGTTATTTTCATTTAAAAACTTTTGAACCCTCGAATCCCTATTCTGAGGAGAACTTGAGCCAAAAATAGCAGATCGTGCGAGGCGTTGAGAGCTTTTAGACTGGCTATTTTTCAGCAAAGAGGTTTGGTGTAGAGGTCAAAAAGAGCAGACCAAGTACAGAGTGAAAGTTTCAATCTGCATCACACATTATACAATATGTAGAGGGGGGTCCCTGCATCATCTCTCTCTCAGTTAAGGGGTCCTTGGCTTGGAAACATTGAAGACCCCTGGTCTAAACCTCTCAACCTGAACTAGCCCGCAGGCTATACGCATCATACTGCAGCTGATATTTTTGTAGATCTGTTCTTGTGACACCCTCACGGCTCACGCGGTGGCCCAGTAGCCTGTAAATGAAGCAGTGTCGAGCAGGGGAGCCCAGAACTACTTTTAAAATGACCAGCTCAACATAATCTACCCAAACAAAAGGTTGTACCTGAGGGGGCTTTGGGACATAGTATAAGCCAAACACACTTGGAATGGGTAATAGTGGGGGGGAAAGGTCTTCATCCATGGTAGTGGTAGGTTTTTGGTCTTTGTAAATGCTACTGACTTTTGAAAACAAAGCACTGCATTGCGGGGTTTGTCATACTTTAGAAGTCGTGAAGGGAGGGGAGCTGACAGGCCCTTCTTGATGTCAATCAGTGACAGTCTAGATGCCAAAAAAGAGGGGTTTTGTTTATAAAAAATGATTTATATTTTTAAAAAGTTTTTAGGAGCATGCATGTCATTTGGTCTACCTGCACAGCCTTTGTAATCTACTGGTAGATTACGATCTACCTTTTGGGAACACCCGGTGTAGAGCATAAATGAAGCATAGCATAGAGTTTTTGCAGGACACGTGAGTCTCGCCCGCATCAGCTGTAATCAGCTGTCAGTCATTACATCACACTGTCATACTCCAATCAGAGCTCACGCCCAGTAAGGGAGGCTCCTTTAAATACGGCTTGCAGTCACGTAGTGAGCTTGTAGATCAGAGCAGGGGATCTCCATATATCAGAAAGAGAAATTAAACAGTCTTGTATGGGGGTCCGCGACAAAATGCAGTTTATACTAATTTGGGGGTCCTTGACATGAAAAGGGTTGAGAAACACTGAACTATAGGAGATGCAATGGTTCTGCTGCCAGGCAATTTACAATCTACTGTATTTTATTGTGAGGAAATTCACAATGTGTGTGTGTGTGTGTGTGTGTGTGTGTGTGTGTGTGTGTGTGTGTGTGTGTGTGTGTGTGTGTGTGTGTGTGTGTGTGTGTGTGTGTGTGTGTGTGTGTGTGTGTGTGTGTGTGTGTGTGTGTGTGTGTGTGTGTGCAACCACTTAAACCCTATATACTTTGTTGACTCCCTCCCCACCTTCTCCGCTCCCTCGATTGGCCATAGTCCCTCACAGAGTACAAAACACTGATGTTGGCCTATAAAGCAACCAAGCGTATGGCACCCCATTATCTTCAAAGCCGCTCACTCAGATCAACCAACACAGGGAATAGTGCGGGGCCTTAAGGGGAGACAATGCTCATTTCGTGCAAATCAGTCTAAAAGCGCCCAAAACTTTCCTTGGGCTAGAAATGGCCCCCAAAAACACCCACAAAACTGTGAAAAGTGATGACTCATCACTAAACCATCGTTTTGTGGGGCCATTTCTATCCCAAGGAAAGTTTTTTGTGCAAAACAAAATGCTTGCAATAGATTCAGAATCATGACAAACCCCTAGTTAGACCCCTCAGATTTTTTTCTGGGTATTTCCCTCATGTATAGAATGTCGATGGGAGCCCAACTTGATTTGGCTGCTGTGGCGACCCCGAAGGTCGTCGGCTCGGGCGCCCTAGCTAAATCATTAGAGCATGCCCTGGGCTACATCTGTGCAAAATCTGGCGCCTTTAGACTGATTTGCACGAAATGAGCATTGTCTCCCCTTGAGGCCCCGCACTAGAAGCTGTCAGAACCTTCGCTAAAACATCCAGGACACCGCTCCACGCGTCCCAGACTCCTCTCCTTTCTAGCTCCCAAACTGTGGAATGAACTCCCCTTTGCAATCACCTCTTCAGACTGCACCTTAGCCCGTAGAAATTGCCCTAGCCCTGACGACCTGCAGGCTTATTCAAAGGCTAAAACGTAATTAATTACAGTAGATGGCATGTTATGTAGACAGATGTCCGGTCATTGTAGACCGTGCATCCTATAGTCTGTATTGTTTCAACGTACAGATTCTTGAATATTTTTTGTTCTACTATTCGACTCATGATTGGTTATTTTGTTTTACCTATGATCCTAGATCAGGGGTGGGCATCTTTGATGACTGAGAGGGTCATTATATTTTCACACTCAATCATGCATATACAGTCAAAGATAGCCGATCTACAAGCTCAACATGCGTACCAGAGCCGACACATTTTGAGCTTGAGCTTTGAGACTGAGATGGGATCATGGCACCCCATCTTTAAGGACAATCAAACAACTTAGACTGAGTGAAGAAGCAGAATTGTTTTTAAATCTGTGAAACAGATTTTATTAAAGACGTGCGATTGTGCTGAGACATTCAGGCGACCTAGGCTACCTAGGCGACCTATTTGCCTATTGGCTGTCCCCATGTCACATGGTAACCGAGCTAGTTTCATGATTGGGAGCGGCCTTGCGCTGTTCTGGCGCTGTTCTTCTTCTCGAGTTTGGAAAAAAAGGATCCGTTCCGTTTGTCACATTGTCATGATCGTAAAACTATCTAGTTTTAACGTTCAGAACGTTTTCTTTTTGAACAATAAAAACATTGACAGCCAGGGGGAAAAAAATCCATGAAGGACACGGAATGCAATCGTTCACTCGCCGTTGGAAAATTGACTTCGACTATTCTGGATGTGTGGCTAACGGCTAACGTTCACGTTAGCTAGCGCTAGCTGCAGGCTAACGCTAGCTAGCGCTAGCTGCAGGCTAACGCAGGCATGTTATACACAATTACTCATGGAATAAAACGGCGACCCAACTCGGAATGCAATCGTTCACTCGCCGTTGGAAAATTGACTTATTAGACTATTCTGGATGTGTGGCTAACGGCTAACGCTAACGTTAGCTAGCGCTAGCTGCAGGCTAACGCTAGCTAGCGCTAGCTGCAGGCTAACGCACAAGTCACGGTGTGTAATAAATTAACTTCAACCTCGTGTTGAGCAGTTAAACCTATTTGCTACGTACGTCTACAAAAACGTTCTTATTTCAAAGATAAAGTGCTTACTGAAGTCTCACAGATGTCACAGTATGGTACGCTCAAGCAGAATTACCCGTATCTTTCGTATTGTTTAATAAACAGCATTTTAATCCGATCAGACGTCATTTTCTGTTGTTTTTCAGCCATGCGACCCCATCGGTTGCGAGGTGTACTGCACTTAGATACATTAATACCTTTTTAAGGAAACGACGACCGATCGGATTAAAATGCTCCTCTTTAAATAATACGATCATTACGGGACATTCTGCTGGAGCGTACCCTATGGTGACATCCGTGAGCCTTCACTAAGCAATTTATCTTTGTAATCTGACCGTTTGTGTAGACGTACGTAGCAAATTGGTTAAACTGCTCAACAGCAGATTGTGTTGAATTCACGGTTGGCGCAGCGTAGCGTCTTTACATTTAGCCCAATAATGCTAATCTACAAAGCAATAACTGATTGATTGATTGAAGAATTTATTAGAAGTTTGCAATAGAAAAAAGTACAGTTTCATGACAGTACAAATCACTGGTACAAGGTCAACTAAAAGGAGATCCTAGAAAGCCAAGGCTTATTTCCACAGGAACCACACTTTAAGTATCTCATATAACATTGAAAGACAGACGGATAGAACATAGTACTTTATCTAACTTTAACTAAAGTTTAAAACATACATAAACCACTTTAGCCCTATGTTATACCAAGGCTATTTGAAAATAGCCGATCTACAAGCTCACAACGCATTGCGGTGCGACGCGTTGTGAGCTTGTAGATCTGCTATTTTCAAACATTTAGTACTTTTACTTTTGGTACTTTAAGTACATTTGGATACCAATACTTTTGTACTTTTACTCAAGTACATTTTTAATTCTGGACTTTTACTTGTAACAGAGTGATTCTACATTGCAGAATTGATACTTTTACTTAATTATAAAAATGTAGGTACTTTTTCCACCACTGTGTAAACGTTTGTGTTCTCATGCCAATAAAGCTTCTTTGAATTGAAGATTGAATTGAAGATTGCTCCCCATGTGGCGGAGTACACAATAATGGTAAATAAAGTAGCTTACTCTAAAATAATCCATCCATTCATCCATCCATCTTCAACCGCTTATCCAGCATCGGGTCACTGGGGTAACAGTTCCAACTGAGATTTCTAGAGTTCCTTAATAATAATAATTAAAATAAACAATACTAATGATTATAATTGCGACCGTCAGGTCGCAGTTACTATGAAAACCTCCACCGCCTGTCTGTCTGTCCGTCAGTCTGTCTGTCTGTCACGTCACATCACACTTTTTTGCCCCTATCCATGTGAAATTTTCCACACACAATCCTTGTCTGCCAATCCACAACCTCCACCCTTCCAGGGACCCCCGCAGCTCCAGGGACCCCCGCCAAATTTTTTAAAACACATTTTTGAATACTGCTCCTACAGTTTTTGCCCTAAAATCACACAAATCGCTACACAGTATGTCTACACTTATCTCATAGACATGGTTCTGTCCCATATAGCGCCACCATCAGGTCGATTTTTTAACACATTTTTGGACCTAAACTTTTTTTTTTTTTCAAAAAAAAAATTTTTTCAAACTTTTTTTACACTAACGTCAACACACCAATCCACAGATTTTATATTGACTGTGTGTCAATTCTTGTTGTAATGCAATCGGGCAATTATATTATTATAATATATTTCCTAGCTACAGTAGCTACATTCACAGAATCTCTCTTTCCGCTCGACTCTAGTCTACTGTAGTACATTACACATAACAGTAATGAAGTGCGTTTACTTGAGTACTTTGCGTAAGATACATTTGTCTCTCTGGGGAATGTTGATGGACGCCCTATGTTGTGTAGTGTACTTTGCAGTATAGCTCGGTACACAACCCAGGACAGTTTGTGATTCATACAGATTAGGGAAGACACAGAGCGTCACTACCGAATCGTCATTCCATTCAGAATGAAACCTATCTTCTACTACACTTTGATTCAACGCTAGATAAACATGTCACTTTCTGACGTGATAAACAGTTAAGTCTCACAACCCAAAGATTGATTACAACCAGCCTACAATTAATGGCGTGCGTAAACTGAAGTGGAATAAATCTGCTCGTGAAGTCTGAAATGGTGTTCCACGAAAAAAGATTACCATTTAACAGCAGAATTCCTTTTAGGTGGAGTCCTGTCGTCTAGGTACACATTTTATGCCCCATTCATTTTCCTAGCTCTCATAGTTGTAGATGATTAGTGCTCTCATGTGGAACGCTCAGGGCCACTCCCGACTTTCTGATTGCTTTCAGGGCTGTTGAAGCTTACGTTTTCAGAAAACTGCAGGTCTGATTGGTAGCTTGACTTTCATTATGATTTCGATATTCTTGGCTGGGCTGTCGGCCGCCTATATCACTTTTGTCAGATTTAATGTGTTATTCTTACAAAATGCTTTCTGCAGCCCCTTGAACACAAGTTCAAATAGTAGTCACTACTAATTCATCCTGGGCGCTGCCTTTGCCAAAAAGATTATTTGCGCTTTCTTGATAACAGAAATAAGACCTTTATTCATCCTGAGAGGGATATTTAATTTACAGCAGTTAAGATATAGTTACAGGACAAGAGAAAGTACTGTTCTGTACATGCATCAGGGTAAACCGAATCACACACAAACGAAACAGCATCGATAATGAACAACTAGCCCTTACCCATTCAAAGATATGAGCTCCGAAATGATGTGCAGTGTCAGTGTGTGGGTTATGGGATGTGCACTGTGCACACAGTATATGAGGGATGGAAAGTAACTTTAACTGGTGCTTGCATGATAATATGTAGGAGCATCAATGTAAGAAATACCTGTTTCGTTTATACTGTGTACCGATCTGCATGATTTTTGGACAACATCTGTAACAGGGCCAGACTGGGCAAAATCTGTAGGAGCAGTGTCCAAAAATGTGTTTCGCAAGAACCGGCCTCATGGTGGCGCTAGAAGAGGGCCATGTGAGAGGGGTGGAGGTTGTGGTTTGGCAGCCAAGGAGTGTGTGTGAGTTTGGCATAGATAGGGGCAACGGTGGCGGAGATATGAATAGGGGAAAAGTGTGACGTGACTGACTGACTGACAGACAGCCGGTGGAGGTTTTGATAGTAACTGCGACCTAACGGTCGCAACAAGAGTATACACCCTCAACAAAAAGCATTGCATTATGCAGGACAAAAGAAATACACAGAGAAACCATGTCAACCAGTGTCCTTTTATTAATGGCGTTCATTAACATGTTAACATGTTAACATGTCTAATGGCAAATCTGTGACTAATGGCTGATGTGTGACTATAATAATGGCTAATGAAGCATCATGCTACGTTCTTATTTTCAGCGAGTGGCACTGTTGCATGACAAAATAAAAAATTGAGCTTCAGTCCAATGTAATCCTAGATGGAATGGAATACAGTTATTGTAACAATCCTGTCATTGACAGTCCAGTCAGATGCCAGAACCCCTGCACGTTTTTGCCTTAATATCCATCCATCTTGTGCAAATATAGCCGTATGAATCAAAGAGTTAGTGTTCGTGCCAGCTAGTGGGCTTTGCGGATGAGATTTCTATACCGACAGTGTCTGGAGATGATGGAACAAAGCCAGAGGCTTTGACAGACAGAGGAACGCGCGACCCCAGATATCGGTACTAACGTTGGCAGTCGGCACGCAGCCGTGCAAGTCACAGAAATGCTAATCCACTGGGCAGAGCAGGCTCTTGTCTATGTCTTTAGGATTGTTGATCTCTCACGCTATACATTCTGTCCTTTTTTTATATTTTATTGCATCCGCAAGTGGCTTCCCCTTTTCTCTGCACAGCACATTTTACGGTCTGCCATAAAAATGCCTGAAGTGAACATTGTGTAACATGATATATGCATTGTGAGAAACAATCATATGCGATGGGAGCCACATAAGTAAGTAAGACTCGGAACAACTGTATTACAGCTTGGCTTATATGGTTCGGAAGCCTCTCTCCATGCTGTAATTCAGTGGTTCTCAACCTTTTCAGGCCGCAACCCCCAAAATAATCATATTTTAACTGGGGATCCCCCTACCCTGACCATCACTAAGAGTTAATGAATTACATTTTGTATAACACTGTTCTATTGTGAATATAGCAGATCTACATGCTCACAACGCCTAGCAAAGAGCATGTAGATCTGCTATTTTCACAATTTCTGCCTCTAATATTTGACAATTTGACCAATATTTAATTTGTAATTTTAGAGGTATTAAAAAGTCCTTAAATTGTCACTTTAGAAATGTGTAGATACCCTACACTTAAACGTCATGTTGGTTTCTTTACTGTTGAATGAGAAAACAACTTTGCACATTAAGTTAATCATCTGGGGACCCCCCAGAATAATTTGGGGGTCCCGGGGGGGGGTTAGAAGTGTTGGTGTCCTCCCGGTGGGGGCTCCTCACCGGCAGGCGACTGAGGCGAGCCAGGAGGCAGAAATTGTGAAAATAGCTCACAACATGAGCATGTCGATCGTCTGTTTTCACAATAGAACCGTGATATCCAAAATGTAATGCCTCAACTCTTAGTACTTAGTGTTTTTAAGCGCTAAAACATATTATTATTAATAATAATAATAATGATGATGATGAACCATTAAGACTAACTTAAACGACAACTTTGTTTTTTTGCAACAAGGGTTCATATTTTAGATTGTAATTAGAGAAAAGAAAAAGTGAGTGTTAAAATGTTTTCATTTGCTTCGTTCTATTGTTTTATTGCGTTTACCGTGCTAAAATGTGGGGCATGAGTACAAGTGGCTAAATATGTCTTTTTAGACACAATATCCAGCAGTTTCTTTATTGCTATTTACAGTAACACTTCTAGCCCCCATAAGTCACATCCAACCATGAAAGGTTGCATTGTATCTTGGGAATGGGTTTATTCTGTGTAAAATGACATATTTAGCCACGTGTACGCATGCCCCCAACCACTGAAATAAGAATCTCTAAAACAATAGAAAGAAGTAAATGAAATAATTTTAACACTCATCTTTTATATTCTTTAATTACAATCTAAAATATGAACCCTTGTTGTAAAAAAAACTAAAGTTGTCCTTTAATACGTGCGTAGTGCAGTATGTGACATTCTTTAACTCTCCCCACGCTTTGAACGTTCACGTTCGCCCCAATTCTCAAGAGACCTCCGCGCCAATACGGCGCTCGTTCGGTTCGTTCGTCTGATGACTGTAAGCTGACGAGGGGTCGCGCGGCCGTGTACTGTAAACACATTTTCCGCGGTGATGGTGTAAAAAATCCATTATGCGTTAACATCAACGGAGACCAATTCACTTCCTTGTTGATTTCCTCTGGCCCGGAGGCTCTGTAGCCAGTGACTGGTCTGAATGTACGGCAACACATAACAGGCAAATTCACATTCATTCTCGCATGACGCCGCCCTCTGCTGCCTGGCAGACCAAAGTGCACTATTGCACAATCAAAAAATAATAATAAATAATCAAAAAAAAATGTCTATCTATCTACTAAAACGTCGCAAAGGTAAGCCGCTTTTTGATGGCACCAGACCCAATAAATAAATAAATAATCTGGCAGTAGGAGAGTTAAACAAAACACAGAAACTAGAAAACCTTTGGTCTGCCTCAGCGTCTGGATGGCTCTGAAGCAGTGCAGGGATGATTCTGCTCTGTGTGACCACACAGCATTGTGTCTGTGACACTGGTCCATTCAGGAATGGTCTCTTTTATGACCCACCCTGAACTGGTCATTCTGGGAGCATCTGGAATGTCTCTGATGTGGGATGTGTTTCTCCACCTGCTATCAGAGGGCAGGCGGATGACAGACATGGGTGTCAGGACTGCGTGCTCGTTTTTGCCAACGGGTCTGAGGCCCTAAGCTAGATGCAGAATAGATATTCTGCATCGTTTTTCTTTTTTTTTCTTTTTTTTTCTCCCCAGAAAACTGTTTAGAAGACATTTGTAGAATCGGCCTATATCAGTGGTTCTCAAACTTTGTCATGTCTAGGACCCCCAAAATGATATGTATTTGGCCGCGGACCCCCATCTCAAATTATTTTGTTCCAGGGACCCCCAGAACTCAGAAGCAAAGATTTGAGTTAAAAATGTTCACTCTGAATTTGGGTCTTGCCTTAAGCTAGATGCAGAATAGAATAGATAGACGCAGCTCAGACCTGTGATCCAAGCTCTTGTCTCTCTTTGTGAAGCAGGATGTCTGTGTGTCCTTCCATCTGAAGGCTGGGCATCAATTCACAATTTAGACATTTAGCAGATGCTCTTAACTTACAATAAGCAAGGTAAATAATCAAAGATATGCAGAAAGAACAGTGTAGTCAAGTGCCTCAAGATACTGTAGATCATATGGGCAACTGGCGGAATACTGATATTGATTTCAGCTGTTACAATTCCAAACATGGAAAAATGACCAGCTTTAATTACTAGTCTATATTAGTAGCTAAATGACTAGTATTAAAATGTTATTGTATTTTTTTGCGTTTTGAGCTTGTAGATCGGCTATTTTTGCTATGTATATGCATTGTGGCCCTCTGGAGTGAGTGTGAAAATGTAGTGGCCCTCTCCATCATCAAAGGTGCCCACCCCTGCTGTAGATAGATACAGTAGATGGACATATACAGTACTTTTAATCATTTAATCATAAACATTTATTGCGACCGTCAGGGAGCAGTTTACTATGAAAACCTCCACCGACCGTCCGTCCGTCCGTCCGTCCGTCCGTCCGTCCGTCACACGTCACACGTCACACCTTTGCCCTGCTCATATCTCCGCATCAGTATGACATCACACCACATGTGTACACAAACCTTTGTGTACGTTGCTGTGGCAACAGTCTGTTGTTGCTGGTCTGTTAGTGTACGTTAGCAACCACCTTAGCAACCATGGTTTTACCCTAGCAACCAACTGTTTACCCTAGCAACCAACTGTTTACCATAGCAACCATGTTTTTTTACCCTAGCAACCAACTGTTTACCATAGCAACCAGATACGCAGAGCAGGGATCTCCATATATGGGCATAAACAGGTGACATCACACTGATGTCAGATACTCAGAGCAGGGATTTCTCCATAATATATGGGCATAAAAGGGATTCTGTTAGGGATCTCCATATATGGGCATAAAAGGGATTCTGTTAGGGATCTCCATATATGGGCATACAAGGGATTCTGTTAGGGATCTCCATATATGGGCATAAAAGGGATTCTGTTAGGGATCTCCATATATGGGCATAAAAGGGATTCTGTTAGGGATCTCCATATATGGGCATAAAAGGGATTCTGTTAGGGATATCCATATATGGGCATAAAAGGGATTCTGTTAGGGATCTCCATATATGGGCATAAAAGGGATGCTGTTAGCTGTTAGTGATCTCCATATGTGGGCATAAAAGGGATGCTGTTAGGGATCTCCATATATGGGCATAAAAGGGATTCTGTTAGGGATCTCCATATATGGGCATGAAAGGGATTCTGTTAGGGATCTCCATATATGGGCATAAAAGGGATTGTATCCCAGATGATGCCCTGTTAGGAGATCCAGACTAACAGAATCCATATATGGTCCTACCGACAGCTGCTATAAGCCAACCCTGGCGATAAGGTCTGAGTCGAAGAAATGCTTCTTTCCTGGCAAGAATTGCCCCTTCGTTTGTGTATTGTATGACATCACGCCACATCATCGGCTGAGGACTGTGTGATGTCATCATATCTCCATATATGGAGACATAAGTTGCTCATGCCCAAATATGGGCTGGTGAGGTCAGACTTAGTGTGATGCGTAGGTTATCTCCATATATGGAGATTCAACTTCAATGAGTAACCATGGCAAACTGTCAACTGCCCGTATGTCTTGATAATTGGTAAAACAAACTTTTGGCCTATTTGTGGAGATAAGCGACCAACGGTCGCTTATCTCCCGATTAGGGAGTCTTACTGGTACATACAGTAGGTATTGTCAATAAAAAGAAGCATGATGAATTTATAAAGTACATGACATCAATGGAAATAGAATCCCGGGAAAAACTATACAGTAAGTAATAAGAAGTAAAAAATCCTAATTAAAAAACAACACAGTTAACCCCCTCCCACGTCCCCCCCTTAAATCTGTCACACGTCTGTGATAGAAACCTATCACTGAATGTGCTCTTCTGTGAGTGAAGTGGGTACACTGCCTTAGCCAAAGTCCTCTTCTCTGCCATTGACACAACAAGTCCAGCTCAGTTCCTATCACCTTGCCACCTTGCTAGTGGTGTAATGGTGATTATTATTATTCTTTTTGCCGTAACGGTTGCTATTTTAAACCCATTCAGAACGGGTACACTATATTGTGTATCATTATTTTATGCTTTAACTATTGGAAAATAGCAGATATAGAAGCTCACAGCGCGGCACCGAGTGCCGCGCTGCGAGCTTGTAGATCTGCTATTTTTGAAAAATCGTGAAAATTAGAATTTTGACACGATTCTATAAGTGTCTTTTGAATGAATCCTTGTTGTTTTCTATGTTCAGCAATCTGGCCAGCCATCGTCAAAGAAAAGGTCCTTTTCACTCAACTGGAGCTCAGTTGGTCTGTTCTTGAGAGACTATGTCAGTGGTGATCAAACCTTTTCATGTGAAGGACCCCCAAACTGATATTTATTTGGCCACGGACCCGCATCTCAATATATTTAGTCCCAGGGACCACCCAGAATAAAAATTTTAGTTACAAACGTTTGCTTTGAAAATACATATAAAGATTTGCACACATTTTCACGACTTTTTCAAAAATATCAGATCTACAAGCTCACAGTGCGGCACTCGGTGCCGTGCTGTGAGCTTGTATATCTGCTATTTTTCACTGGTTAAAGCATTCAATAATTCTAGGCCTAAATGGGTTTATAATTAACGCCGTGCAAGGCACTCATCGCACACATTTTATTTTACCAAAGAAAAGGACACCGGAAACCACTGTCTGATAGAACATCTGCAGGAGCTTCCTGCAGATGTTGAAAGAAGCCAGTCTCCTCAAGAAATACAGCCTGCTCTGTCTCTGACCCTTCTGGTAAAGACCCCAAAATAACTCTTCTTTCTACCCATATATGGAGATCCATGTACTGTATATGGAGATACTGTATGCTGTGAGACCCCAAACATGCTTACTCGTTATGTGAAATCCCTATGACGTGACTTGATGTCTCGATCATACATACAATCCCTTTTATGCCCATATATGGCGATCCCTGTCTTAGAACCAGCCACACAGATATGGGCTGTCTTCCTCCATATATGGGCATTCCCATATGAAGTCCTGTTAGATACAGGCTTAATATTGATGACATCAGGGATCTCCATATACAGGCATAAATGGATTCTGTTATTGTGGGTCCCTTGACATCACAGTGATATCAGAGTGTGATGTCAGAGTGGCAAACCCATAGACCGTAGAAAAGCGTACACGGACAGACGGCCGGAGACATGATGTGCCTTGTCTCATACTAAACTATTATACAAGCAATTATAAAACAATTTGTACATGGTGAGAGAAACTCCTATAGGGCTTTGTTTCACAGGCCCCTGGGGGACTAGTTTGACTGACAGACACATGATTTACACACATCATAACTTGTGGAGAAGTCTGCCTGCCTGCCATGCCTCGAGACCTTCATGATTTATTTAATTTGTTTTACTTCTCACATGGTGTCAGGACTGACTGGTTTTTGACACAGCAGATCATGGTGCCACTGGTACTGGTGGTGACCAATTATAGGGGGGAGACAGCAGGGCCAGCCGGGTCTATGAGGCTGAACAAAAGGTCTCCCAAAATACATTTTTGCAGACACAATTGCAAGTTTGTATCTAGGGCTATTTATAAATACAGTTTCCGTTAGTTATGTGTATCTTCTTTTTGGAAAGCCTTGTTTTTTTGTTCAGTCAACTAAAGATGTTTTCTAGTTGTCATTATTTCATTAACTATAAAGCTGGCGAGACAGATTGAGGGTCAGATAGGAACCCAGGACCTCACGCTCACTAACTGGGCTGAACCACCGAGAACAATCTACTTGAATGCATCTTCACATTCACTTCTCTCTGGTCTGTTAGCGGTGTCATGTCCAATAGATCGGTTTAACACCTAATCTAATTGGCTAATGGCTACCAAACCCTTTTTAGTTGTTGTTGTTGTTGTTCTCCAATTCCTGTAACAAACAGGGACGTGCAGAGAATGTTAGAGAGGCAGGGAATGACATTTCTAAAATGGCCTTTTTGTGAAAATATTGAAAATAGCAGACCTCCAATTTGATACCACACTAAATAAGCGTAATCAAGTGAATACTGGAGATGTGGCGTACAGCATGAATTTCTGCACAGAAAGGGCAATATTTTTCAACATAAGATGCTGTATTCAAGTTCAGGAGAGTTTGGACAAGGCAATTCACCGTTTGTCAGCCTTCTGATTGGTCCCTGAGACTCCCTGACTGGCCAACCAGAAAAAATCATTCACTTTTCGCTACTGGGGGTGGAGTTATGCAGTGGGAGAAAGTCCTTTCGTTCTTTCACCGCGGTGCGGTGATGCAGAGCACGGCCGGGGCGCAGTAGGGCGCTGCGCAGTCATAGCGATTTCGATAATTATAATGAACTAGCCCTTACCCGTTCAAAGATATGAGCTCCAAAATGATGTGCAGTGTGTGGGTTATGGGATGTGCACTGTGCACACAGTATATGAGGGATGGAAAGTAACTTTAACTGGTGCTTGCATGATGTAGGAGCATCAATGTAAGAAACCCGTTTCGTTTAATGGCTACAGAGATACTGTTCCCCCCCCCCAGCCCGCCCGCCCACCCGCCTGCACACACACCCGCCTGCCTGCTCACACACACACACACACACACACACACACACACACAGAGCTGGTTAAACATTTTGCCTCAAGCTAGATGCAGAATAGATGTGCCTCATGCTAGATGCAGAATAGATAGTAGATACACCATAAAAATGCTAATATACAGCATACGATTTGTGAAAGTGACAAACGGGCTTCACAGTTATGTTAGGTGTGTTCATATGCTTATGGTGATGCGATTTCAGATCAATTGCTCCAGCCACTGAGGAGAAACGCTGTGACAGACACTCACTCACTCAGACAGACAGACATTCGCAAAATTATAGTATAGATAAGCTTCAACAAACTAGTTCACATGAACGACAATGATGTAACTAAGATATTCGATTGGGTAAATATATTTTAAATGGGCCGAATTACAATTCAAATACATGTTATGTTGACAGCCCAGCCTATAATTCCACAACTTCCAAAATGCACTGCGCTTTCTCTCTTTCTCTCTGTCCTCTGCCTGTTTCAGAGGATTAAACTAATTAAAACATTTATTTTCGGGGGGAAACGCCTGTTTTGCAATGTAACTACTGTACTTTTTTGTTCCCTTTTTATTAATTAATATCATGTAGAAGTTTTTCTTTTGGTACTTTAAATAGCAATAATGAGGCTATGAAAAATCTTTTTTCCCCATTCATTTCCAATATAAAAACAATCTGCCCTGGTTTTTCTGTCCCACTGGGATTAAACTAATTAAAACATGTATTTTTTGGGGAAAACCCCTGTTTTGCAATGTAACTATTGTACTTTTGTGGTCCCTTTTTATTAATATCACGTAGATGTTTTTCTTTTGGTACTTTAAATAGCAATAATGAGTCTATGAAAAATATTCCTCCCCCCCCCCCCCCCCCCCCCATCCACTTCTATTATAAAAACAATCTTAAAGACGGGTAAAAGGGCAGGGGCTCAAGCCCCCTTTGATGTCAATGTGTGCACAACATGTGCCTGGTAACAAGACACCGGCGCCTCCTTCTGGCCCTGTAACTTTGCAGGGCTGTCAAATTGAACTAGTGTCACACTTTAAGTACTTTAGGTGTTTTAATTGATGGCCAATTTAGTGTTTGAATGTTACATTGAGAACTTAGTAAAGAGACTCATGCTCAGTAAAGAGACTCAAGCAAGGATTCTACTTTTTTGAATGGTGCTTTTTCTTTGTCGCAAAGGAGGAAAAAGAGGAGATCTGGTTGAGGCTACATTCCTTCCCTTACTGGATTACGGTGATCTGATTTGTATGCGTTCCTCTGCCAAAATGCTTGATCTCGTTAGATATGGTGTACCGCAGCGCCCCTAGGTTTGTCACAGGCTGCAGGTTTCTCACTCACTATTGCACCTTGCAGGGGTGTCGCACCAAATTCTGGGCCCTGGGTACAAGGATTCACTCACATTTTGTGCTTTAACTACTGAAAAATAGCAGCTTGTAGATCTGCTATTTTAGAAAAATCATGAAAATTTGTCTTTGAATCATTCTACGTTTTTTTGAAAAACGTATGTTTCTATGTCAGTGGTGCTCGAACCTTTTCATGTGAAGGACCCCCAACATGATATGTATTTGGCCACGGACCCCCATCTCAAAATATCTAGTTCCAGGGACCCCAGAAGCAAAATTTGAGTTACAAATGTTTGCTTAACACCCCCCTTGTGACGCCCCTGGCACCTTGTATGCCAGCGTTGGGTGGTCTTCATTTGTCCCATGGAAACTCTTTCATTGATGCCTATTCATTTATAAATCCTTTGTGTGCCTCCCTGTCTCTGGGCAGGAAATGCAGCCACACTCTTATCTAAAACTTGCAAAAGAAAAAAGCTTGCATTAGTTATATTTGTTACACTATATTTATGAAAATATATTCAATTTTATGTCTTCATAGGTCCTCACTAATGCTCATTATAAGATGGCACCATTTCTGGACGGTTCAAAAACCTGTCCAAGCCAATGACATCATCATCAGTGGGCATTCCAAGCTAATCGAAAGTTAGCATGCTGGAATAGAATCCATTATTCTTTTTATATATTCAGGTGCCATCATTCTTAGTTTCCATGAAAATGTTGGTCAGAGAGAAAAGGCGAGCAAGGAGAAAACATATTGCAAAGAACGAAGACTCCCTAATCGGTAGATAAGCGACCGCCAGGTCGCAGCGTGATTTTAGGGCAAAATGTGTTGGAGCAGTGCACAAAAATCTGTTTGAAAAAATTGGCCAGATGGTGGCTCTATATGGGACAGATCAATGTTGATGGCATGAGTGTAGACATATTGTGTACCAATTTGCGTGATTTTAGGGCAAAATCTGTAGGAGCAGTGTCCAAAAAAGTGTTTGAAAAAATCGGCCTGATGGTGGCGCTATATGGGACAGATCCATGTTGATGACATGAGTGTAGACATACTGTGTAACGATTTGCGTGATTTTAGGGCAAAATCTGTAGGAGCAGTGTCCAAAAATGTGTTTGAAAAAATGGGCCTGATGGTGGTGCTATATGGGACAGATTCATGTTGACTGCTCTCTTGGCGCCACCGAGGCAGACGCATGGGTACCGGCCCCGGCTCTCCCGGTCGCTCCTAGCCCGAGTTACGGCATTTTATGTGTGCTGCAGTGGCTGGGGGTCCTCCACCAGCCTAGGACGACCACTTTTGCATCCATTCTGGAGCACCAGGAATCGGTGGTCCCTCGGAATTCCCCGTGAACAGCCCCGTTGGTGTGGTCATTTGGTAATCTTTGCACTTTTTGGCGGCGGCGGAAGGGGGTCCCTGGGGGTCCCTGGAGCTCCGGGGGTCCTTGGAGGGGGGTGGAGGTTGTGGATTGGCAGGCAAGGAGTGTGTGTGCAAAGTTTGGCATGGATTGGGGCAACTGTGGCGGAGATATGAGTTGGGGAAAAGTGTGACGTGACGGACAGACTAAAGCTGGTTGCACACTGCTGCGTTTTTCGGGCCGAATATCGGAGTGAATTTCGGAGCACGCAAATGAAAAAATCAACCTCACGTTGTGTCAGTCACGTTTGCACACTGCCGCCCGTTTCGCGCACCACTCAGTCCCTTGCTCTCTCTATCTCCCTCTCTCTCCTTGTCCTGAAAAACTTATTTCGCAACGAAAAACGCAGCAGTGTGCAACCACCTTGACAGACTGACTGACAGACAGACTGACAGACAGCTGGTGGAGGTTTTGGTAGTAACTGCGACCTGACGGTCGCAATAAAAGGTAGCAGGTAGCAGGCAGCATGACGCAGCATGAGGTTAAACCTAAGGTGTAACAAGTAGGCAGGCAGGTGCACACATAGACATCAAAGTGGATTGAGCTCTGCCCTTTTATCCGTCTGTAAAAAGTGCCCTCTCCAGACCATGAATGTAGTTTTTACTATGGTGAAAGAAATGCAAATGCCCTCTTTCCTTTCCATGCCATACCTGAACCCAGCTTTCAAGAGAATTGCCTTGTCCAAACTCTCCTGAACTCGTGAAGGCAGCATCTTATGTTGAAAGAATTGCCCTCTCTGTGTAGAAATCCATGCTGTTACGCCACATCTCCAGTATTGACTTGATTATGCTTAGTTCAAGCACCGGAAATAGTCGACTCCAAGCTCACAACGCGCTGACGTTGTGAGCTTGGAGATGAGCTTGGAGGTCTGCTATTTCGATATTTTCACCAAAAGGCCCTTTTAGAAATGTCAGCCCTTGCCTCTCTAACATTATCTGCATGTCCCTGCAAGTAGGTACTTACATGAGGTGAGACATAGTGTAACATACATTAGCAGGTACGTACTGTACATGAGGTTAGACATATGGTGAAGATTAAAAAAAAAGATAGCAGCAGGTTCATTACATGAGGTACTGTACAAACTGGAACGTACATACTTGGGCCACATGAGGTAAAAAAAAAAAAAAAAAAGTAAGACTCCCTAATCAGCAGATAAGCGACGGTCAGGTCGCATGTAAAATGGGCCTGGTGGTGGCGCTAAAGGGGACATATCCATGTTGATAGACATACTGTGTACCGCTTTGTGTGATTTTAGGGCAAAATCTGTAGGAGCAGTGTTCAGAAATGTGTTTGAAAAGATCAGCCTGATGGTGGTGCTAAAGGGGATATATCCATGTTGATGACATGACTGTAAACATACTGTGTACCTCTTTGCGTGATTTTAGGGCAAAATGTGTTGGAGCAGTGTCCAAAAATGTGTTTGAAAAAATCGGAAACACACATCGGTAGGTCCAGATTGGAAGGTAGTCTGCAGGAGGTCAAATCCACTGGTAAAATCCTAAAAGCGCTCCTTTTACTATTCATTCACTAATTCATTAAATGCCTCTAATAATGGACCAGCTTTCCCTGAAGTTGGATAAACAAAACACAGGTATAGCACAGAATAATGTTATCAGATGTCCTCCCAGGACAGTGGACAGTGGACACACACATACAGTACTGGTAGAGAAATGAAGGAAATTGGATTATTACCGGATGAAGATCGAGTTAAACAACTGAAACCTAATCATTTATTTTGATATAACTCACAAAAAGGCCCCAGAATATAAGGACTGTCAAACTGACATTGTTGGAAGCAACATAATTGCAAGCATCAGGTCTTGCAGTGCCCCTCGTGTTAAAGATGGGGTGCCATGATTTCTCTCCCCCCCCCCCCCAAAAAAAAAAAACATAATGATCAGGTATTATGATTAAACTAGGAGGAAGATCTTTTTTTTTTAAAGTGTTGAAATTATGTTTTTATGTGGCCACACCCACCAGTTCATTAAGTATGCCTGGTTGTCAGATGGGTGGTGACCCAGCTGAAGTTGTCATTTCTCAAATATTGTTTTAAACATGGTCATTTACATTAAGTCACCCAATTTGCAGCAAATTATATCCTGCACATAATTCTACATTCATTAAAACTCTGACTGGGGAGGGAGTCGAGGAGATAGGTGGGTTATTGCTCTGAGTTGAATGATCGTTATAACAATGTTCTGACAATCAAAATATGTCAGAATTGTGATGGGGTATCATTAAAATGAATGTTGACATGGCACACTAACTATTTAGAACATAAAAACATGGCACTTCATTTAAAAAAAGGTTGCTGACCCCTGATTTAGACAACAAAATGAACACAGCTGAGAAAATCTGAAACTCATAGCCGTAGCAGCCGTAAACAAAGCCTGAACCTGTGTGAAATACGCCGTGGGTCTTGACGACCCTGTGGCAAATTATACCGATCTCAATATTTTCTCACTGTGTTCAAACCCTGCCGTAACATCATATGACGAGCTCTCAGCTCCCTGGATAGCCCTTCCACAGAGAGGATCATCTGTTAGCAGAATTCACTGGATGTATTCTTCTGGGACAGAGCAGGCATGTGATCAGTAAATGCCAATTGCATCAGAGCAACCAGCGTTTTTATGACAGTTTTGATTAGGGCCCGCATGACCAGCAGCAACCAATCGGACTCACCCCTGGAACCTGCCCAGACAGGGTCAACATGTGAGTGTTCCAGACAGGGCACAATCTGCCTTAGGTGTGTTTTTATTTTAGTTTTTATCACTTCTGGTCAGACTGAATTAAAGGGGAGTACCACTCACTTACAACATTGAACCATTTAACTATTTTGGGCAAAATTTGCAAGACTTTGTACATTTTCTTTCTTCAACTTAGAAAATAATGAAAATAGCCTTGTGAGCTTGTAGTCGATTGGCTATATTTTCTATTTGTTGCATTAAGAAGTATATAGTCATCTAGGTAACTTAGTCCAGTGGTTTTCAACCTTTTCAGGCTGCGATTCCCCAAATTAATCATATTTGAACTGGGGAGTCCCCCATCCTGACAAGCACTTAATTGCAGGCGTTGAGCTATTATATTAAGTTTAACTCTGTTCCACACTGAAAAGAGCTTGTAGATCAGCTATTTTCACAAATATTGCCTCTTTCTTATATTATTTGTCAATTTGGCCGGTTTGACTAGTTTTTATATTTTCATTACTTTTGGTGCAGTAATGGTTTAAAATAGGTATTATCGCCCCAACACTACTCTCCTAACTATCTAGCCTGCCTTATTGCCAATGTTCTCAGAATGCTTATTCAAAAATAATTTCTGCCAAAGTCAAAAAGTTGACTTAAAATGACTAAGGCAAGAAAGTGATTTTGGAATGCAACAAGCATTCTGATAGGCTGAGTACATAGGCAATAAGAGGAAATGAGGGAAATCGGGGAGTAACATGCAGCAAAGTATATGTCAGGATTGGGAATCGAACTCCGCCGCCCCATGTGCTTTAAGCTTTTAACAAAAAATATTGTCTCAACCAAAAAAATCACACCCAGTGTGAATGAGCGATGCAGTCTGCTGAACACTGAACAGCACTGCTCGGTGGCTGCAGCTGGTGTTGCCGTGCTATTTTCAGCATGCAAAATCAGCCATGTCATCAAGGCCTGCCAAAATATATTATTGTCGACAAAGTCAACTGTGGATTTGGTCTAAAGTGTTATATTTAGTTGACTAAAACTTGACTAAATAAAAAATTCAAAATATGACTAAAACTAAATGACATTTTATTCAAAAGACTATGACTAAATCAAGATTTGCTGTCAAAATTAACACTACTTTCTATCCACCAGGGAGGGCTAGTGCAGATGTGATTTATTTTTTAATTTTTCTTGAGAACCCCCACAAATATTTGTGTGACCCCCCCAGGCCCTGAGTGACTTGAGTAAATTGCATGACCTTTCATTTCTTGTTTCAGTGTGGACAAATGATTTCTGATGTAATTTTTCAGTTTCTCTCCAAATCCATTAGGATTGTTCCAAAACAAGAACCTTCATCAATTCATTAATCATTCCATGATGACAATCTTTTTGTTCACTGAGGTTTGCCCTTATCGATGGAAATGTGTCTTATCTGTCCTCTGTGTGTTTTCTTAATTTTTAGACAATTTTTAGACAAAAGTGCAGATCCATCAAAATAGGATCGTAATTTTTTTGCTTACGGCACTTGGACTTTTTGTGTTTTGCTGAGTGGCCCCTGAGCCGTCTTAAGTTGAGTAGCCCTGCCCTAAATAAACAGGCTTTCCAACGGTATAAATTAAGTCATTGCCAACAGAGACATAATCTACCAAACACAAATCTTCCGCACACATTTATACATTGTGGTATTATTGCTGGTTTTTATTTCAAAGATCAGAGTACTTATCTTCCACCACTGGGGTCTTAACTATAAGACATCATATGAGGGATGTGATTAATGTTATCAGTCCATCTGTTATAACCCAGAGATAAACACATGGCCGTTTGGCTCAGTGAGCAGCACTATCTTTGATGCTACGAGTCCCCAGAGCATATTTGATCTTAATCCAGACCAACAAATTTCCCAAAGAAAATTTATGTTGGGAAAATAAAAGGAGGCCCCTCGAGGAGGGGGGGGGGGACGGAATTCACGCTCGCCAATCACTACTGTGTGTCATGGGTTGAGAGGAAATCTAAAATGTTATATAACATTATCTGTTATGCAGTGTTTCTCAAATGGGGGTTACGTGTACCCCTAGGGCAGGAGTTTTCAAAGTGGGTGACAGGGCACCCTGGGGTGCTGCGACGGCAGTCCAGGGGTGCCACGAGATCATTTGATGATATTTGAAATTTATTTGGACACTTGAAAAAAATATAATTTTGTATAATTTTAAACTTGAAGTACAAAGTTATTTTCAGTCAGTTCTAACCAAAATGGCTATTATCTCAACGTTTTCCTCGCAACATAATCACTAAAATATCGTCACTGTCGGGCAGAAACCTCGTATCTCCAAGTTTCAAATGTGTACCTCTTTTGGTAAAGCAAAGCCCTGCTTCATCATACAAGACTGTCGTACAAAACAAGTGAAAACAGCCGATCTACAAGCCCACAACTTGTGTGCTTGTAGATCTTCTATTTTCACTAGTTTAGTACATTTTATAGACGATAAATACCAGTAAGACTCCCTAATCGGGAGATAAGCGACCGTAGGTCACTTATCTCCACAAATAGGGCAAAAATGTGTTTTGCCAAAATCTTCCTGATCCATGTTGATGACATGAGTGTAGACATACTGTGTAGTGATTTTAGGGCAAAATCTGTAGGAGCAGTGTCCAAAAATGTGTTTTTAAAAATCGGCCTGGAGGTGGCGCTATATGGGAGAGATTCATGTTGATGGGATGAGTGTAGACATACTGTGTACCGATTTGCGTGATTTTAGGGCAAAAATTGTAGGAGCAGTGTCCAAAAATGTGTTTTGCAAGAATCGGCCTCATGGTGGCGCTAGAAGAGGGCCATGTGAGAAATGAGGGGTGGGGTCTCCGCGCCGGCAAGGCGGACGAATAGGTACCGGCCCCGGCTATCCCGGTCGCTCCTAGCCGGAGTTACGGCATTTTATGTGAGCTGCAGTGTAGGGGGTCCTCCACTGGGGGCGCCACCACTTTTGCATCCGTTCTGGAGCACCAGGAGTCGGTGGTCCCCGGGAATTCCCCGTGAGCAGCCCCGTTGGGGTGGTCATTTGGTCAGTTTAGCACATTTGGTCATTTTTTACATCTGGGGGTCCCCCAGGGACCTGGGGGTCCCTGGAGCTCTGGGGGTCCTTGGAGGTTGTAGTTTGGCAGGTAAGGAGTGTGTGTGCAAAATTTGGCATGGATCGGGGCAACGGTTGCGGAGATATGAGCAGGGCAAGAGTGTGACGTGTGAGGTGTGACAGACAGACTGACTGACTGACTGACTGACTGACTGACTGACTGACTGACTGACGGACTTACACTTTGTGCAGGGTTTGATAGTAAATGCGACCTACGGTCGCAACAAAACGAACGGTTTTGGACATACAAGGTTTCCACCCGACAACGACGATATGCTATAAATATAAGGTGCTGGGAGTGAAAATTATAATGTAGGGGTGCCTCGGATTAAAAAAATATATTTATGGGGTGCACTGAGACAAAAAAGTTTGGGAACCCCTGCCCTACATGAGAAAAAACTTGAAAATGTGAGTATTCTTTTGTGTCATGGTCAATGATAAAACATTGACAGACTTTGTGTGAACCTAAATGTATGGTGACCAAGGCCACCATACATTTTCAATGAGTAAGTGGAAGAAACAAGCATCAAAAAATAATACAAATACTCAAGTCAGGTGTAGAAACTGTCGAGGCAAATGGCCGCCCCACCCTAGAGTACTTTGTGAGTACTTTTTCCATGACTGTAAAACAATATATAGTCTTCTAGGGATGGCTTTGCCAAGTGCAAATGTGTGCCAAGAACAATCTTTATTTCATATTAAGCCAATTACAAAAGATGGTCCTTTTGTTTAGAACTCAATACCTTCATAAATGTCAAGTAAAGACTCACTATAACTTCCAACTATTCACACAAAACAATGCATCCCTACCGGCATCAAGGGTCTTAAGGTTGTATTCTAATCTCCAACAAAAGAAAAGATGAAAATAATTCTCATCATGATATTATCCATCACTTTTATCTGAAGACAATAACTCAAACCTAATATGTCAACATTTCAGTATCATGGGTTTGTATGTGTTTTAGTAGTCAAGTAAAGGTACTTTCGTTACCGTCCACTGAGTGACAACTGCACATAACTCTTGGAGCCGGGGCCCTGCATGCGTAATTGACAGAAAAAGAATAGTGAATCTGCCAAGAAACAGGAAGCACTCCGCCAATTCTGGATCAAATTTAGCTTCCATTCCTCGTCAGCCGTAGCCTGTCCGTCCCTCACCCCCCCAAAAACACGGCCAGATAATACTTTTAACACTAAATATAGCTTCAGTCAACGTCAGGCCTTTGGCAGGAAAAAACAATCACTCTAATCAATGATTTCCTCCTGCTGCTTGTCTTGACATTCTGCCAAAACAGACTTTTTCAAAAATGATGCAAATTGCATGGCCTCAGATCCTCCTACAAAATGTCAACACGTCATCTCTTCATCAGGTTGTTTTCCCACACAGGACGTGAACACTGCAGTCGTCACTCGTCAAGGCAAAACAGAACAATCTAGAGCAGGGGTCTTAAACATTTTCAGGCAAAGGACCCCTTAGTTGAGAGAGAGATGAAGCAGGGACCCCCACAACCTTTTCATACATTCCATATAGTTTCATCGTTTGACAGCACGATCATCAGTGTATTTTGGATTCATGTCCATTTTGTGTTTTCAGATATTTAACCACTAGAGCCGTCACTATCTAATAAACTTGACCTTTTACTATGTACTTGGTCTGCTCTTTTCCCCCTAGACACCAAACCTCTTAGCCGATCTACAAGCTCACAGATGTGTGAGCATGTAGATCTGCTATTTTTTGAGTACTTTTTCCACCACTGACTACTTGAGTACATGTACTTAGTTACTTTACTGCCCTGGTTGTCCCAGCTACAGTATCACAGCTGCTCCTCCTGGCTTCCTTTCAAATGCTGCTTTGTCTTTTTTACTCCCACCTTCACTTGAAGAAGTTGTGTCCTATCATGCAGAGATTTTATTACATCATTTATTTCCTTGCACATTGAGTACCTGAGACAAAAAAAAAGTCCATATTTAAAAAAATTGAATATAGATATATATTTTTTATTTACCAGACTGTAAACCACAAACTATACATTTTTAATCTGTTACATTCTTAATGCACTCCCCCCTCATTTTGTTGAATTAGATTTTTTTTATTTAACTCATATACTGTATATTAGGAATTATAAGACTTACTTATGGAAAGTGGAAAAACAGTATATCTCCAACAGTTTGTGGAACAACAGTATAAGTCTGTACAAGTGATATTCAGCAGACAAAGGGAGCAGATAACATTGAAACAGACAATTGAACAAAATGAGGGGGGAGTGCATTAACAATTTAACAGATTACAAATGACTAGTTTGTGGTTTACAGTCTGGTAAATCAAAAAAAATCTAAAATGGACTTAGACTGTTATTCGTCACAGGTACTCAATTGACTGCTTTTATAGTTTTTCTATTATTTTACCATTTGAATCATCATTGACTGTTGTTGTTTGTGCCTTATGTACAGTATATGGACTTGACATTGTAAAGCACTTTGTAACCCCGTTTTGAAAAGCACATATAAATTACTGAAAATTAAGTTTATTTGTACTATTACTAGATAGATGTGGTAGATATCATCGGTCACAATTGCAGTTAACACGGTAAACTCAGCAACTCTTTCAACATAAATATGCTGCATTCAAGTTCAGGAGAGTTTGGACAAGGCTATTCTCTTGAATGCTACCTTCAGGCATGGCATGAAGGTAGCATTCAACATTAACACTTCAATACTTCAAATACATAGAAATATCAATCTAGAAAAAAATATTGTAGCTGGACCAATAAAAAAGCTTTATATCAAATCAAGTTCCAACTTTTTTATGATGCAAATATCCTGCGTTGTATTGTGTGCCTGGGCCAGAACTTTCAAATGGATTTATAGTTCTATATTCCCCCCCCCCCCCCCACACCCCAGTGCAGTTACACTGTAACAACGTCAGAAGTTATTTGTGTGATTCATGTCTTGTGAGAAGATCCAGTGTCACTCACTGCCATCGGAAGGCAGGAAGCTCTCTGGACATCATCAGACCTCTGAAATCACTCACTTTTGATATATTGTAATGCACTTTTACCTGAGGGCATTTTACAAACAACCACAGATTATTTTTTATTTCGAAATTAACAGTGCTGCCAATAAATAATCATTACAGTATTACCGACTTGGCAATTATTATCTGTTTGTTAAATGTTATATAGAGAATTGGTTCTCAAAGTGAGCTCCGGGGACCCTCAGGGGTCTTTGGGGGAGAGTTCCAGGGGGTCCCCTGCAGCAAAATCTGTTAATGCAGCCAACAAACAATACTTTTAACACCATATTTTATACATTGGCTATTACAAAAATAGCAGATATACAAGCTGAAGCTTGTACACCTGATATTTTTTTGAAAAATCATGAATGTGTTTGAGAATCATCTCTTCTGGGGGTCCCTGGTAAAACATTCTTCTTTATATGTTTATCAGATGGGGCTCCTCGGCCAATTACATATCAATTTGGGGTCCTTGACACGAAAAAGGTTTGAGAACCACTGTTATAGAGAATAGAGCTATAACCAGAAGTCTAGTAACTGACTCTCTGATTCCAAAATAAGATCTCCGCCATTTTGGAAAAGTGAGCCGTATTTAAAGACGGTATAGCGACGGTATCCTTAAAAGGTATAGCGAAATCGTTACCACTCGCCACCTTTATAGCCGGTGTGTTCCTCATACACTTTTCATCTAGAGGTTTCAGCTTTAGAGAGGTAAAGCAGGAGCTGAAATAAATAAAATAACAATTCTTCCTCCTCTCCACTTGTGTCCCCTCCTGCAACCTCATATTCGCAGAATGCCAACTTCCTAAGAAATGCCCAGAAGCAATCACTGAACCTGGGGTGACAGACAGGGCATTCTCAGTTGCCAACCGGTCTCTGTGGAACTCTGTTTATGCACACGTTTGCACTCAAAGGACCCCAATAGAAAGCACACTTGTTGGCCTGAGTCACACTAATTGGGCTCAATATACAGCAGCCTTATTGGACAGAATATAGGGCCTCTTTAATTACACAACCGCAAGGGACCACGAGGGTCCCTGGACCACACACATTTGAAACCCACTGGTGCAGCAGAGTGTTTCCAGTGAGCTAACATGCACAATATCAGCACCCATGACAATTGGACCAGAATGGAACAGAGCCTTCATTAGTACAGTATCAAAACTAGGTGTGATTATGCATCTGTTCGGCATGGAGGTAATCAATGCACACAGGATAAATCAGTCATCCCCACAACTGCAGACTTATCTGCTCTCCCTTGCTACAGTTTCTTAGGGGCGGCAGTGGCTCGGGGCAGAGAAACCTTCTTTGAACACGGAGGGTTCCCAAAGGGTTCCCAGTTCGATCCTGAGTTCCCCCAGAGTTAGTGTCGAAGAGTCCTTGAGCAATACTCTGAACCCCTAGTTGCTCCCGGTGAGCAGGTTGGTGCCTTGCATGGTTTCCTCTGCCATCGGTGTATGAATGTGTGTGTGAATGGGTGAATGTGTCTCTGTAAAGTGCCTTGGATAAAGGTGCTATTTAAATGCACCATTTACCATTTACCAGTTTCTCTCCATGTACAGATTGATTTTGTATATCTTCCAAGGAATAAAGAACTTTGCAACCCAAAACTTTGGCTGCCTATGTGTCCAGATGTAGCAGAGTGGCTCACAACCTCAGCCTAATTATCTCCCCCAAGCCATGGGGAATCCCCTTTGGTTTAGTGGTTGAGATGTTGGCTTTCCGCGTGGGAAACCCAGGTTCGGATCCCCGGGCATTACACAGACATATCTGATAGTTGCAGTGTTATTATTACTACTAGAAGCTCGGCCGCCCGAACCTGGCCAACTCGGGAACAATGTAAATAGGGAATGAATGCCCCGCCCTTTAATGCAAACCCCATTATACCTGTTGTCATAGGATCCGTTTTGACCATCTGTTTGCGTGTGTCCATTTATGCCCATATATGGAGAGATATGTCTGTCTACGTCCATTTTCTGACATATATGGAGATCTCTGTAGGACCTGGTTTGACCATCTGTTTGCCTGTGCCCATTTATGCCCATATATGGAGTTTGCGACCTGGCCAACTCGGGAACGATGTAAATAGGGAATGAATGCCCCACCCTTTAATGCAAACCCCATTATATGGAGATCTCTGTATCTGTCTGTGTCCCTTTTATGCCCATATACTCTATCTGTGTCCATATTTTATGCCCATATGCCCATATATGGAGATCTCTGTATCTGCCCATATGCCCATATATGGAGATCTCAGTCTGTGTCCCTTTTATGCCCATATATCTGCGTCCATTTTATGCCCATATGCCCATATATGGAGATCTCTGTATCTGCCCATATGCCCATTCTCTGTATCAGTCTGTGTCCCTTTTATGCCCATATACGGAGATATCTGTCATGGAGATCTCAGTCTGTGTCCCTTTTATGCCCATATATCTGTCTGTGTCCCTTTTATGCCCATATACGGAGATATATCTGTCTGTGTCCCTTTTATGCCCATATACGGAGATATCTGTCGGGTCGAGGCAAGGCCCCTGTATTGCCCATATATGGAGATCTCTGTATCTGCCCATATGCCCATATATGGAGATCTCAGTCTGTCGGGTCGAGGCTAGGCCCCTGTATCTGCCTGCAGTGATGTCACAATGACTCAGTGCTTGCGCCCGGCACTGCAGTGATGTCACAATGAGTCAGCGCTTGCGCCGATTTTGCGCCGATTTCCGCATAAGGAGATTCCGAACGTTTCGCGCCGGTTAGGGAAAACCGCGCGTCGGGTCGGGTCGAGGCCCGGCACTGCACTCCATGCCGCGGCGGGGAACGTGCGTGCCGAATCTGAAGCCGGTGGGACGAACGGTTCTCGAGATACGCGGATTACAAACACACACGCAGAGACTTCTCGCATTTATAGATAGATATCAGTAGGATTGGTGGTGCTGGCCGGTGGACTTACCACCGGGCGGGCACCGCACTCCGATGAGTCCTCTGCGCATGCAGAGTTTGAAATCAATCGGCCATGCGTCATACGCGAAGGACAGTTTCGATAAGATGCACACAGAGATTTCACCCATTTATAGATTATGTTATTATTATTATTATTATTATCTGATCCTTGTCGTTTTCAGGAAACATCTTCGTGGTGAGCCTCTCGGTGGCAGACCTGGTGGTGGCCGTGTACCCGTACCCCCTGGTGCTCACCGCCATCTTCAACAACGCCTGGACCATGGGCGACCTGCACTGCCAGGCAAGCGGCTTCATCATGGGCCTGAGCGTCATCGGCTCCATCTTCAACATCACAGCCATCGCCATCAACCGCTACTGCTACATCTGCCACAGCCTGCACTACGACCGCCTGTACAGCCAGCGGAACACCTGCTGCTACCTGGGCCTCACCTGGCTGATGACGGCCATCGCCACCGTGCCCAACTTCTTCGTGGGCTCGCTGCAGTACGACCCGCGCATCTACTCCTGCACCTTCGCCCAGACGGTCAGCTCCTACTACACCGTGTCCGTGGTGGTCATCCACTTCCTCATCCCGCTGCTGGTGGTGTCCTACTGCTACCTGCGGATATGGGTGCTGGTCATTCAGGTCAAGCACCGGGTCAAGCCGGAGCAAAGGACCAAAGTGAAGGTCAGCGACCTGCGCAACTTCCTCACCATGTTCATCGTGTTCGTGCTGTTCGCCGTGTGCTGGGCCCCGCTGAACCTGATCGGCCTGGCCGTGGCCGTCAACCCCGTGCAGGTGGCGCCCAACATACCCGAGTGGCTCTTTGTCACCAGCTACTTCATGGCGTACTTCAACAGCTGCCTCAACGCGGTCATCTACGGACTCCTGAACCAGAACTTCCGCAAGGAGTACAAGACTCTCCTCCTGGCGCTGTGCATCCCTCGTCTGCTCATCGTGGAGACGTCGCGGTGTGCCACGTCTGGCCTGAAGAGCCAGCCGTCACCAGCCCTGACTAATAACAATGTAGCCGAGCTAAATGTGTGACACGTGTTCAGAGATATCACGGTGAAGTGGAAGAATATAGCCATCAGAAACATTTTTATACTTTGTGTGTATTTTGTACAGTATGTAACGATTCACCCTGTGCCTTTTTGTGAGTCACTTTCTGTCTACAAAGCTGTAACTAGAAAGGTACGCTCAGTAGAGTGCAACACTCTACCTGTAGACACCCCAAATAATAACACCATCAATGTATGCAGTTACATTTCTGTGCCAAGCCGTTAGCCTGATGGCTCATTGTTCTAAATTACCATTGATCCGACGGCATAGCATTATAACCTTTATTGATAGTATTACAGTGGAGATAGGATGGAGAAACATGGAGAGAGAGAGAGAGAGAGAGAGAGAGAGAGAGAGAGAGAGAGAGAGAGAGAGAGAGAGAGAGATGGGGACAGACACGGCAGCAAAGGTCGTCGGGATTCGATCCACTGTCAGGTTGCATACAACCTACGTTTGACATGCGCCTGGACCGCTAGGCTAGCAGGTGCCCATAACACTCATTATAAATAAGCCTAACCCTAACACCACATTACCTAAACGTTTTTGGACTATTGGAACATTGAAATAATGGGCCGTCGGGCTAAAGGGCAGCCCCCTACATATATATTTTATTTATTTATTTTGTCATAATTTTCATCTCACGATTTTGAGCACTTAATATCGGCACTTCATCAGCACTTTATCGGCACTTCAGCCCCGCCTACGGAACTTGCCTTTGGCTCGTTCCTGCAGCAAGGCTGGTGTGCCGATAATCATGATAAAGCACACCCTCTCGCATAATATTGCTTAAATGTAATCCTGGGCGCTACACTCCCTCTACCAACCTGGCGAGGATTCCAAGCCACTTCTTTTCACCTCCATGCTGACCGGGGGAGGCAGTATAGAGACCAGGGTTACTGCATGTTTTTTGTGAAGGTACCTTCAGTACCCTAGGAGACACAGGGAGAACATGCAAACTCCACACACACAGCCCCCTAAAGTTCTACACAGAGCAGCAACCCGTGGGCTGGAAGGATAGTGGTCAGTCAGTTACCATTGTTACCAGCCCTGTCAACTGAATGAAATAAATAAATCATACACAGAAAACGTAGATATCTCAACAAAAGTAATATTTGTAGTGTTTTTTTTCTTTAACCAAATTCAATGCTGAATGCCACTTTCACTTTCAATTATTCAACTCTTAAGCACACCTGAAAATATCTCTGCAATCGACTAATCAAGGGCTTAAATATGCCTAGTTGCATCAGATGTGAGCTGGCCTGACTAGAAATTTGTTGACTTGTTGACTGTGATTAGAGCAGTTAAAAACATGGCTGAATGTTCAGAAAAGTTCATAGAAGAGATAATTGCTTTGTACAAAAAAAAGGAAAAGGATATAAAACAATTGGAAAGGCACTGAATGTTCCAAAAAGTACGGTTTTGACTTTTGAGCATAGTTCACAAGTTCAAGGAACAGTGGCTACACTAATAAGCCTAATTTTCAGAGAGGGGGTTGAATAATAATGTCTGGTCAGATGGGTAGAACACTTATCAACATTCTCAAGTGGGCCCTGATCCAGAAAACATTGTGAACCGCTAACCTAGAGCCATGAAAGAGTTGCGCTGCCATGTGATTACCAGTTGTACATCCTCCCTAATATTTTTCTTCCTATCTCTCTCTAATGCAGTGGTTCTCAACCTGTGGGTCGGAATGGGGGGTCCCCAAAATATTTTGGGGGGTCCCCAGATTATTAACTTAATGTGCAATATTGTTTTCTCACCCTACACTAAACAAACCAACATAATGTTTTAAGTGTGGGATATCTGCACATTTCTTAAGAGACAATTTATAGACTTTTTAATACCTCTAAAACGACAAATTAAACATTGGCCAAATTGATGCGACCATTAGGTCGCAGTTACTATCAAGTCACACTTGTGCCCCTACTCTTATCTCCGACACTGTTGCCCCTATCCATGCCAAACTTTGCGCACACACTCCTTGGCTGGAAAACCACAACCTCCGCCCCTGATTTATCACATGCCCCTCTTCAAGCACCACCATGAGGTTGCTTTTAATGCCACTTACAGGCCAATTTGTGTACATGCAACCTGACAGTCACTTATCTCCCGAGTCCCGATTAGGGAGTCTTACTGGTCAAATATTAGAGGCAGAAATCGTGAAAATAGCCGATCTACATGCTCACAATGCTGTAGATCTGCTATTTTCACAATAGAACCCTGCAAAATGTAATGCCTCATCTCTCAGGGTGGTTTGTCCCCAGTTAAAATATGATTAGTTTGGGGGTTGCGGCCTGAAAAGGTTGAGAACCACTTACCGTACATTGTCTACCTCCCTCCGTCTCTCTCTGTCTCTCTTCTTCTCTTATTTGTGACATGTGATGACAATGTTTTGGAGCAGGGCAATGGGGGGGAAGGGATTTATAATAAAGGATTCTGATTACAGAAACAGAATCAGACTTATTTGTCACATCACAGGTGTAAATCAATGTGTGAAATCTGTTTTTTGCGCAAGCTCCACCATCACTTAGTTGTTTTCCAGGAAAGAAAGGGGAAAAAGGGGGAGGACAATTAAAGAGGGAGAGCAAGGTGAATTTGTTTAACAAGAGAATATCTACAACAATTTACAATACATTGATTGTCACAGTGCAACCAGAGTATTGATTGATTGATTGAAGACTTTATTAGAAGTTTGCATAGGAAAAGGTACAGTTTCATGACGGTACAGTTCACTGGTACAAGGTCTACTAAAAGGAGATCCATGAAAAGACTAAGCTTATTTCCACAGGAAACCATTTAAGTATCTCATATAACATTGAATGACAGACGAATAGAACACAGTACTATGCAGTAGATATGTAAGGAAGATAAAAAGAAAGAACAAAAAAACAAAAAGAAAACAGTAAGTCTAAACAAACAAAGTATACAAAGAAGGGGCAGGGGAGGGTAGGGCTGGGCTAGGTTTGTTTTTATACCAGTTGCGAACGGCTGCTGCCTGTAAGTGGTTTTTCAGGGCAATTTTAAAGGATGCTAGTGATCCACACTCCTTTATGGACTTCAGTAAGGCTTTCCACATTTTGGTGGTATAGCAGAAGAATGAGTTTGACCCTTTGTTGGTTTTGACTCTGGGTTGAAAGTGATCTGTGGTGCTGCCTCTGGTGTTGTAATTATGGACATCCTTAACGTTTATAAAGTATTTTGACAGGTACTTGGGTATCATAGTGGTGTATAGTGTATCTTGTACACCAGGGCCATTGCAAGTTGCTGTACTCTGTCATCTACTCTGAGCCACCCCACTCTTAACTGGTGAGTAGCGGTGAGGTGAGTCTGATAGGGAAGGTTAAGTAGACATGCAGGCTATATAGAGACAAATCTTTGGACACTGAACACATCTTCAACTGTGCATGGACACAGTACAACCTCAGTACCTACTAGAAGTACCTGCTATAATATTACTTATTATTAGGTGCTCTGTCACAAGTCACAAGTACTGGAGTACTTTAAAATACTAAAGTATCCAATACAAAAGTACAAATTACAAAACACTTTCTTTTTAATATTGATGCATTCCTGTATTGAGATTTATACATTTTCAACAAAAAGATTTCCCAGAAACTTTCAAAGAACATTAAGTGAAAATGGCAGGTCTACAGTACACATGTTCGCAATGTCTTACATCGATCATGATCCGTTGTGAGCTTGTAGATCAGTTATTTTCACTACAGTATATTTGAAATGCAAGTGGTTACTCAAGTAAAGTACAGATACTCAATTACATCATGTACTTAGTTACTGTCCACCAGCCTTTCCCACTGAAGGCAGTGGGAAGCAAGATGTTAGTTGTTAGACGTTAGTGGGGTTTTCGTCCGGTGGGGGTCGGGGAATGGCCGGGCCGGTCAGGGGCTACTTTTCACTGTTGTACAGATGGCAGTTGGGATGCGATTATTGGGAGATGCCTTGTCGGCCGCGGCTTGTGATTGGCTGAACCGGAGGTAGGGAGAACCGGAGGTATGTGTTCACTTGGATCGCATGGAGCTGCCGAAAGATGGTCTGCCTGAGACGGCGCGCCTCTGTCGTCTCCACCGAAAACAAGCGCTCCTTTACAATGCATCTCCTACCGAAACAATAGTTGGTAGGTATGTGGTCGCTGATTGATCTGGTCATGCTTGCGTGCGTGCACGTGTGCGTGTGTGCGCGTGTGAAGCCAGATACAGTGTCACTAGTACAAACATCAGAATGACACAGTGCAATATGGTTGACTTTGGTCGAGTACATTTCTTTCTCCTGACCTCTGTGAAAACCGCTAAAGGTAAATCTCATGAATACATTAGCCTAATAAAAAGTAATAAAATCTATTATTTCATTTCCCATGCGGCGTATGCTGATCCTCTCACACGCAAGAAGGCGGGACACAGCATGTACTAATAACATGTAATGAGTAAGATGATAACCTATACTGACGCACTCATGCATTGATGTCATCATGATAACCTCGCCTTTTCCTTGTTCTGTCTGATCATTGCCAACAAAGGACATTGATTGATTGAGGACTTTATTAGAAGTTTGCATAGGAAAAGGTACAGTTTCATGACAGTACAGTTCACTGGTACAAGCTTGTTTCAATTGGGGTCCTTTTTCTATCTCTTATAACATTGAATGACATACAAATAAAATAGTACTATGCAGAAAGAAATCATAAAAAAAATCATACAAAATATATAAATGATATTTACAGTAGAGAGGTCAAGGGGAGGTAAGCATATGCTTATAGCTCCAACATATTTTTTTTCCCCTTCTCTTTATTTTTTTTGAAAAAAAAAAAAAACCCTAATCTGATCTGCTAATCATGAAAAACCCATGTTTCTATGTCAGTGGTGCTCAAACCTTTTCATGTCAAGGACCCCCAAAATGATATTTATTTGGCCACGGACCCCCATCTCAAATATTTAGTTCCAGGGACCTCCCCAGAAGCAAGATTTGAGTTACAAATGTTCGCTTGAAAATACTTGTATTAAAAGATTTGCACACACTTAAAAAAAAAATTGCAGATCTACAAGCTCACAGCGCGGCCACGCTGTGAGCTTGTATATCTGCTATTTTTCTATAGCTAAAGTATAAAATAATTCCAGGCCCCTCCACCTTGGGTCCTAGTAACTCAGTCCCACTTTTACCCCCCCTTGTGACGCCCCTGGCTGTGATGCTGTGTTTCCCCTTAGCTCTAGGCCTTTCTCTCCAGCCATGGCTGCCAGTGGCGTCAGTTCAGAAAAAAACTAAGGTATGGCAACATGACTGGTGTCTTGCACGCGTGCAAGACACCAGTCATGTTGCCATACCTTAGCAACAGTCATAATACATTTATTTTAAGAAGTACATTTTATTTTTTTCCCCCGTTTCTATGGTTTCTTGGGCTGGATATGGCAGCCTGGAACGGTTGTTCAAGTGCAGCTAAACTTGGCATGTTAGTAAACGCGCCACAATTAACAATAATGCATTTCACTTGTGCAGCTGACCTGCGGAACCTGGGAATATACCATGTTGTCAAGATGGGGAGAGTACAATTGTGGCGTGGAGAATATAATTATAATACCTTGATAAAGTGACCATTTTGTTAAATTTTGCATTTGTAGTTATTTTACTGTAATTTAACAACACAATAACCAGAACAGATAGACAAAGAGACATTCATGGATTTATATTTAAAACTAACTTTTATCCCCCCCCCCCCCCCCCCTGGACCCAGGGTATGGCAGCTGCATAGCCCTGCCATACCCAATTGACGCCCCTGATGGCTGCTGCAGACAGACACACACACAGGGTAGATTGTGAAAAGCAGCATTTCTTGTGGTCTAGGTCCCAGGCATCACGCAGCTGCGTCAGAGCAGGGCTTTTGTCTGATGGGGGAACAAGTGACCTGCTTTCATAGTTTTTGCAGCATCATATTCTCACACAGATTCCTTGTGAATTGAGCTGATGTGACATGACACCGGGTGTAATCCTTTTTTTTCTCGCTTTTTCCTGTCTGGTGAGTTGTAATTATCAGTTCATCAGACTTTTGGTTAGCACAAAGGGCCAGGCCTCAGATTATGTCTCAGGTGACGTCCTTATCAATTTTCGATCAGTGGTTCTCCTTGATATAGCACAGGGTTCCCCAATAGGCGGCCCGCGGGCCATTTGCGGCCCGCGTGGAGGGCTACTGTCTGGCCCACACCAACCCCAGTAATAATGGTGGTATAGAAGAGCAGCAACAACACTAGTATATCGTCGTTGTCGGGTGGAAATCTCGTATCTCCAAATTTGTACGTCCTTTCGCAAATCATACAAGGCCGTCGCACAAACGCAGTGAAAACAGCAGATCTACAAGCACACAACGCCTCGCACCGCGAGGCGTTGTGTGCTTGTAGATCGGCTGTTTTCACTAGTTTAAATCTTTTTAAAAATGATAAATGCAAAATGAACGGTTTTGGACATACAGTACAAGATTTTCACCCGACAACGACGATATCTGAACTGTCGTTGGAGTAGCGGGAACGCCACCGTCGCCCCCTGCAATGTTGTGGCCCTCGGCTTGGTACCCTAGACATAATTCGTCCCTTGGGGAAAACTAATTGGGGAACCCTGATATAGCATCAGTTATACCATTCTAACCCTATATATGTTGGCTATTGGACAATAGTAGTGAGCAGGCGGCAAGGAAGCTCTGCTGGATAAGCCAAAAATGTACGTTTTTATGTGGCCACACATTTATGCCTGGTTGTCAGGTGGGTGGTGAGCCAGCTGAAGTTAGCCACACCCACAATGTTGTTGTGTGGTAAAAGGGGAGGGGATGATATTATGATGTCATTATGTCGGTGTAGTTCAGTTGGGTCTTTTGACCAAGGCTTTCAGGAAGAAACCGAAAATACACAGGGAGGATATATTTGCATATTATAAGCACACCCGGGGGTCTGTTAGAGTAATGTTGACTCCATAGACCAGGGGTTTTCAAAGTGGGTGACGGGGCACCCTGGGGTGCCGCGACGGCAGTCCAGGGTGCTACGAGATAATTTGATAATATTTGGAATTTATTTGGACACTTGAAAAAATATTTAGTATCATTTTAAACTACAAAGTACAAAGTTATTTTCAATCAGTTCTAACCAAAATGGCTATTATCTCAACGTTTTCCTCGCAACATAATCACTAAAATATCGTCACTGTCGGGCAGAAACCTCATATCTCCAAGTTTCAAATATGTAAGTCTTTTGGTAAAGCAAAGCCCTGCTTCATCATACAAGACTGTCACAACAAAACTAGTGAAAACAGCCGATCTAATTGTGTGCTTGTAGATCAGCTGTTTTCACTGTTTAGTTCATTTTATTGATGGTAGATACAAAACAAACAGTTTTGGACATACAAGGTTTCCACCCGACAACGACGATATGCTATAAATATAAGGTGCTGGGAGTGAAAATTGTAGGGGTGCCTCAGAGTAAGTAACCTGAAGCGTGGCCTACATCTGGCCTAGATGGCCTACATCTCTTGGCACAAACGGCTCAAAGTTTGTTGTACGCCCAGGGTCCCATTGGCCAAGCTTCACAGGACGCGCTGTGATTGGCTAGCGGGACGCTTGATGAAATTAACTCATAAATAGCACCGCTCACTTCACACTAGGTGTGATTTCTTTTTATTAAACAGTCTATGGCTGTGAGCTTATTGGGGGTTCCGCAGACAAATATATTATTATTAACACTCGGGTGACTAAAAATAAAAAACTACCACTCTGACTGCATTTATAGGTCAAATTGACAGGTAAATTCTCTCCCTTTTTGTTAGTCACCCATGTGTTAAGGCTGGGACTTTAAAGCTATACTGTGTAAGATGCCCAACTAGTGGTCATTAGCCCTATAGCAAACCGCGGTCGCGTCCGCGTCTTTCGGCCGTTTTTCGTACCTTCAGACCCCCGCGTCTGCCTCCGCCTCGCTGAGATCTATCTTTTGAGGGGTCCCTTGTTCCTGTGCGTTCAGTAATTCCAGAGATACGGACTCCTTCACCCTGCCTGGTAGGCGAAATTACCTAGAGAAGGGATGGTACAAACGGGCGACAACAAATATGGCTGCCATAGCGACCCCACTTCAAGATGCGCTGTGATTGGCCGGCAGTTGTATAACCCTCGCTGTGATTGGCCGGTAGTGTGATGACGCAATTTTGGCGCGAGATCCGGTCCCCGGCAAGGATCGCAGTTTACATATATAGAGAAGGCTTTACAGGCTGAAATTCACGGAGTGGGTGTTCTAAAACTTTAGCGATTTAACAGTTAGGACAATTTTAAGATTTGTTTTATAAAAAAAGTTACATGGTACAACTTTAACTGATTAATTGCGATTAATTAATTACAGAAAATTAATGCGATTAAAAAAATCAACGCATTTTAATCACACTTAGTTTTTGCACCACATAATCTTCAGTTTCGGGCATACCGATCATAGCGATGCACCAACCAAGAAGAGACAACAAACGCAAAGGGAGAAGTAGCCGATCAGAGCGCTTTGCTTGGCCCAGTGAATGCGAAATTTAGATTAAAAAAAACACACGTTGATTCACTCGTACAACAAAATGTGTTTTACTTGAAAATAAATTCTTCTCAGGTCAAATATCCATGCGTGATTAAAATGCGATTAATTGCGATTAATTATCACAGAGCCTGTAATTAATTAGATTAAAATTTTGAATTGCATCCCAGCCCTAATTATTATACATTAATTTGGGGGTTCCTTGAAACAAAAAAGTTAAAGTTCCAATTCAGAGCAATATAAAAAGATTTTTCCTCATCGTTTCTATCTTGACTCATCAAGTCGCCCGGGGCACGGGATACACATCAGCAGGAGCCCGAGATGCAATTTGGTGACAGTGCCAGTGAATGCGAGTGAGTGAGTGTGTGTGTGTGTGCGTGCCTGAGCGCACGTACGTCACAGCAGCCCAGATGAGCTGTGACAGGCTCCCAGCGTCACTTCCATCCATCCCAGCACAGCAGAACCAGCAGCAGCAGAGATGTCAGCATGCATGACGTGTTTCCTGACGTGATGTACAGTAGGGCTACTGTTCCAGCCGTGGGGACATTCACCCTATTGACCCTGGAACACTAACGTTGAAAATAGTCACCCTCTATCACTAAAGACTGTGTCAGTGAGCATCCCGAGGGTACCTGAAGATCTAGACCCGCCCAACTCAGACATGAACAACATTTGTTATTATATAATACAAGCTACAATCGCTCGGGTAAAATTCACCCATCGTTAGTGTTCTATTATAGCAGGGGTCTTCAACAGGGGGTCCGGGACCGCCGAATCTTTGTGTGATAGAAAGCTTTTTTCTCCTCCTCCTCCGCCAAAAATAGCAGATGTACAAGCTCACAACGCCTTGTGCTGCGAGGCATTGATCCATTGATCCATATACACTGCTCAAAAAAATAAAGGGAACACCCAAAAAACCCAACATAGACCTGCCAGTCTACTGTATGTGTTCTCTGGCAAATGTCAATCGGGCTGCACGGTGTTGGGCTGTGAGCTTGTGGACGTCGGGCCCTCATACCACCATCATGGAGTCTGTTTCTCACAGTTTGAGCAGAAACATTCACATTAGTGGCCTGCTGAAGGTCGTTTTGTAGGGCTCTGGCAGTGCTCCTCCTGTTCCTCCTTGCACAAAGGACCAGATAGCGGTCCTGCGGCTGGGTTGTTGTCCTCCCCCTCCACGTCTCCTGGTGTACTGGCCTGTCTCCTGGTATCGTCTCCATGCTCTGGACACTATGCTGGGAGACACAGCAAACCTTCTTGCCACAGTGCGCATTGATGTGCCATCCTGGATGAGCAGCACTACCTGAGCAACTTCTGTGGGTTGCAGATACCGCCTCATGCTACCTCTAGTGGTCAGGGCACTGGCAAAATCCAAAACTAACCAAAAATCTGCCAGAAAGGATGAGGACAGGCAAATGGTTGATATCCCAAAAGTGTGATTGACTTGGAGTTACATTGCAATGATTATGCGTTCCCTTTATTTTTTTGAGCAGTGTAGTATTGCCACGGACACCCCCATCTGAAAACGTTTTGTGCCAGGGACCCCCCCCCCCCACACCCCCCAGTCCAGATAAGAAGATTTGTGTTCTAATTATTTTTTTTTTATTTTTGTTCAGAAATAGCAGAGGTCCCTGTGAGCTTGTACTGTATTATCTGCTATTTTTTGAAAGCCAACACTGCTACTGATGCTTTCCTGCAATGGTTCTTTTTTTAAAGATATTTTTTGGGGGCTTTTGCCTTTATTGATAGATTATGGTAGACTGACAGGAAATGGGGAGATATGGGGAGAAAGGGAGTGACACGCAGCAAAGATCGACATCGGATCGGGAGACGAATGCGCTATCAGGTTGCATCTGCAGCCTATAGGTTCCCGGACCGCTACCCTAGCTATCTGGGCTGTAACTTTCCTGTTCGCCAGGTCTCCTGCACTATAGTTGCTGATTGTTTTATTCTTATTTTTATTTTACCACCAAGCTAATATACTCTGTCCGCTGTGAGGGTTTCTTTAGACATAATCCTTTCCATCATCAGATTGAGATGTCCTTTGGACCAAAGGACACCTCAATCTGATAATGGAAAAAGGCTTTGGGGCTGCTGCGGTTTCTGCACGGAACTAGAACAGCTAAGACACTTTACGAACAGTGGGAGGGTTCTTCAGGGGGCTTCTTTTGGGGGCGTTGCTGCGTTTCATAGGGATGGGACAGCAACAGCAAAGGCCCCATCCATCGCCCCTCCCCAGGTTCTGTTACTTCGTGGTCCTGGGGTCAGTTGTGACCAGAAACCATGACCACAAAGAAGCAGCCGACAAAGAGTGCAGTACACTTGGTTGCGTGCTGAAAATAGCCGATCTACAAGCTCACAACACAACATGACGCAGCGTGGCGCGTTGTGACGCGCCGTTCATAAACTCATATTTTTTTTACCAAACATAAAATGAGTTGTCTTTTAGATCTGCTGGATGTTTTCTCCACTAGTCCCTCCCGTACATTTTAGTCTAGTATTTATTTGTAATAACTAAATTGTCAAAATATTTAGTCTCTGTTTTAATTGACATACTGTAGCTTAATTTTTATTTAGTTTTCGTCAGTGAAAAAAAGGTCCAACATTTTTCATCGTGGTTTCATCTACCCTGGTCCACTAGGAGGAGGTGAGAAAACTCGGCGGTTAGCAACGCGAACCAAGACCTTTAGCGAGACAACTGAACTTAAATCCAGATGAAATGTAGCCTCGTACCCGCCCTCTTCCGGAAACCATTTCATCTGTAATCCTCCTGGAGAACGGAAGTTGGTCGTTTACTAGGCTAGATGAAATGAGGACTTCAAATTCAATACTGGTTTCAGTTTATTCACCACCTGAACCTGAGAGGGTAACCACTTGGAGCCTAGCTTCCCTATCCATCCAGCCAGAGGTTTTTTTTTTAATATTATTCTTTTTTTGTTTTTGTGGACTGACTTTTTGTCCGTTTCTGTTGGTAGTCATGGCTGCCAGTTCCCACCTGATGTTGTGTGGGAGTTCAGACAGCTCCAGGCCGTACTGAATGACCGCTAGCTTGCATAACGTCTTAAGACTAGGACTTAAGTCTAAGACATACAGGTCAGCGGCTGTTTTTCTGCCTCCAAAGAGGAATATTTGATCTCCCACCATGCAACAGCACATATTATACATCTCAGATGGTCCTTTCCCCTTGGGCTCAACCTTCTTCCAGGAGAAGCTCTCTGGATTTAATTTCCACAGGTCACTGAAGGTCTGGTCCCAGTTGCGGCCACCAAATATGTACAGCTCTCCATTGTAGGCAAAGGCTGAATGATCCCAGAGTCTTTCTGGAAGAAGCTGTGGGGAAGGTGTGTCCAGCCAGCAGTTGGTCTCTGTGTCAAACACTCTGATGGTGTTGTAGGAGTAGGTCCCCTGCCCCATGCCCCCAAATACAAACATCTTTGTCCCGATGATGGTGGCAGAGTGAGAGCCTGAAGCAGGTGGTGGAGTTCCTCTGGTGTTAATTAAAGACCAGACCATTGTGCTGGTGTCCAACTTGTAGGTGTCATTAGTCCCTCTAATCAGCTGGACCGATCCTCCATGGATAAACATGACCTTTCCCAAGACACAGGCTGAGTGGCCAAACCTCCCCTTTGGAACAGACCCAGAAACCCTGCAGGGTTTGAGCCATCTGTGGGTGTCCACATCAAATGCAAGCACATTGTAGAACTCACACCAAATGTAGTTACGCCCTCCCCAGATGTAGATGATATCTTCTATGAGCACAGCTGTGTGGCCCTGGCGCCTAGAGGAGAAAACCTCAGGGTGACGTTCTCTTCCTGTTGTCACCAGGGGAGACGTCCTCCAGCATGAAGACACTGTGTTTAAAACGTCAACATCCATCTGAGCCGTGTTGCCATCAAAGTAGTACACCTTGTCTCCAACTGTAACGGCAACATTAGAGCCTCCTTTTGGTTCCCCAGTCAGATGAGCCGTCCAGCAAATCATGTTTAACACTTTGGATTCAATTAGATTTTTAAAATCTGCATGCTCTGGGAAACAGTCCTAACGAGTGTGTTATTGCTTATATTGGTTCAGTGGTGCAAATGTCACACAAGGCTCAGCCAATCCACACGGCCGATCAGTTGGGTTGGCCAATCAAGGACGCCGATGACTGTTGATCTCCTAATGCAGGGGTCTTCAACAGGGGGTCCTCAGAGTAATACAGGGGGATATAAACTTTTTTCTCCTTTTTTGAAGTGGTGAAAGCCGCTTCCAATGAGTGGCTTTGTGTGTCCCACGCCCATATATGGTCATTTCAGTCCAGAATGAACAGGTTTTTTCAAAAACAAAATGTGTGTTCCATGTCCATATATGGTCATTCCAGTCCAGAATGAACAGGTTTTACCTGTCCTGTACGTCCAGAATATCAGTCCAGAATGAATAGGGTTTTTCAAAAACAAAATGTGTGTCCCATGTCCATATATGGTCATATCAGTCCAGAATGAACAGGTTTTATCTGTCCTGTCCTGTCCTGTCCTGTCCCGTCCCGTCCCGTCCCGTCCCGTCCCGTCCCGTCCCGTCCCGTCCCGTCCGTCCGTCCGTCCGTCCGTATGTGTGTAGTGTCCGTCCCGGTCTGATGATTGGATACTTTGAGGATTGGTTCACATGACAATTTGGCCCTCCAGATAAAATCATTAATTCATTCAGAATATAAAGAATGTATAGATCACAGAGTTCATAACTCTAGAACACATAGAATAAAAGTTCACCGCTTCACTTTGAACCGAGGTTTGATTTTTATAATAACCACTTAAACCTGAGAACTTCTGAGAACTTTAGCCAAAATTAGCAGATCTACAAGCTCACAACGTCTCGCGCTTTGAGGCGTTGTGAGCAATGGCAATGAGCTTTGGTGTAGAGGGGAAAATGAGCAGACTAAGTAGAGTGAAATGTCAAGTGTATTAACTATTGACGGTTCAAGTGGTTAAATATCTGAAAATACAAATTGACATGAATACAAAATACACTGATGATCGATTGTGCTGTCATACAATGAAACTGAAAACTGTTCGGCAATGTTGACGGTTACATTTCAAAGGAACATGCTACAGGCAGCTGGATTTGTTGGTAAATTTGTTTATTTTTCGCCACCATGAGATGAAGCCCAGAGATGTAACACAACGACACCTCCCTGTTCGCTCTCCTGTTCCTGTTCTTGTGGCACCCTTTCTTGCTTATTTTTGAGCGGTGGTCACACCGTCTCCATAGCGTGGCCGTGTGTGTATCCGTGCGCGCGTGTGTGTGTGTGTGTCTGTGTGTCTGTAGCCTCTGGTGTATGTAGCCTGAGTACCCTGGGTGACCAGAGAGGTGCTGTTGAGTCTAGCCTGGCCTGTGCATCAACTACACACACACACACACACACACACACACACACACACACACACACACACACGCACCCCCCCCCCCCCCCCCCCCCCCCACACACACACACACACACACAATTCAATTCAAAGGAGCTTATACACGTCTCCATAGCGTGCGGCCCGAGGGGAAGGGGGGGGGGGGGGGGGAGGGGGTTGGTGGGTAAACCACCGCTCAGTTCACACGGGTGTGATTTTTATTCTTGATTTATTTGCACTTACTATGGACACTTATTTTTGGCCCTGCACGATTGGGTTGTGTTGGTAGAATTGAGTACTATTGCTGTGTTGACACGGCGGTGAGATACTTGTGTTGCACTGACTAGCATTGACTGTTATGTACACTTTTGTTTGGCACTGCATTGTTAAGTTGTGCTTTGAGTATTGCTATTTGTGTGTGACGTGACACTTATGAAAGTTGAATGTTTCTTGGATACTTTATGTATATATTGTTCTTTTTTGTGACAGCTTTTTGACACTTTATGTTTATATATTCTTCTTTGTATTGTGCCTTGCTTTTTTTTTGGAGCGGTGAAAGCGCTCCCAATGAACAGGTATGTCCGTGGGTATGTGGGTGGCTGGCTGGGTGGGTGGCTGGCTGGGTGGCTGGCTGGCCATGTCCGTAGCCTGGCAATACCTTGAGTGGCCACACACAAAACGTATAGGTTCCGGACGGAACCATGTTTATTTAATACCGGAGGACAAGGTCCCCCTATGGGATAACAGCGCCATATGGCGCTGCAACAGAGTAAAACTCATAAGCTCCCGTACGAGAAATATAATTTGTCGGGAGGGCTGTCAATCACAAACGAGGGCACCGCCCCCGAGTGTATATAAGCCCTGTGGGCTATCATAACTTCCTCTAAAGCCGCACCTCTGCGCCCGCAACTAGCGAACCGAGGGGCTTTATTCGGGGGACCTTGTCCTCCGGTATTAAATAAACATGGTTCCGTCCGGAACCTATACGTTTATTGTCATACCTCCAGACAAGGTCCCCCTATGGGACTCATACACTCCCCGAGAAGCCATGAACCGACAAGACTGTCGTGCACACCGACCACACCCGGAAGGAGGTCCCGTCAACCGACGTGACCCCTTTCAGGACTGATCCGACCCAGACCCACAGGGCCTGGGCGTGTTCAGACAGAAAAAGACCCTGACAGACCGAGGCCTGCCTTATGCACTAAGGGCAGACACAGGTCCACCTTATAAAACTGCAGTAATATAAGGGAAAAACTCAGGGTCCCCCCCCATGTATCCTAGAGACAGTAGCATGCTGTCTCAGGAAGGGGAGAGAGCCGCCCCACTACATAGTAGGAAGGGCAGCAGCACCCAGAACCGTATGCGCCATAGCAGAAGGCGCAACGTCCAGGTGATAGTAGGTCGCAAAGGTGGACGGCGAAGACCAATTCGCCGCTGCACAAATCTCCTCAATGGAGACACCTTTGGACAAAGCCCAAGAGGTAGACACACCCCTAGTACTGTGGGCCTTAAGTGCTTCCGGCACTTCAGACCCAGACCGGGTGTAAGCCAACCTAATTGCATCCACAAGCCATCTCGACAGAGTGGGCTTGGACACCGCTTTTCGTTGACGGGCATTCATGACCACGAAAAGCTGAGAAGTAGACCTGCTGTCCACCGTCCTATCACAGTAGGCCTTCAGGGCCCTAACTGGACAAAGACAATGAAGACGCCTATCCTCCTCCGATGCAAACGGAGGAGGATGGAAAGCCGTCAAAACAACAGGTTCCTTCGGGACCACACGGTTCTTAGGAATAAAACTCAAATGAGGTTTAAGAAGAACCTTGGAGTCATTATTGAGAAACCTCATACAATCAGGGCTCACAGAGAGCGCATGAAGGTCGCTCACACGCTTAGCCGTAGACAAGGCAAGCAAAAGAGCTGTTTTGAAACTTAAATGTTTCAAAGAGGTCCTCCCAATCGGTTCAAAGGGTGCCTTGCAAAGGCCCTCAAGAACCACTTGTAGATCCCACACAGGAAACAAGGCTCTAGTCACAGGTCTCAAATGGTCAACACCATGCATGAACTGGACCACCTCAGGGATTTTAGAAAGGCCTTTACCTGCCACCCCCAGGTGGCAGGCATCAATAGCCGCTAAATAACCCCTCAGTGTAGAGAACGCCAGACCAAGGTCCAGGCGGTCCTGCAGGAAATCTAACACCCTCTGGGCCGAAGCTAAATGAGCCACCACAGGTGGCTCCTGTAGCTCACACCAGTCCAAAAAGGCATTCCACCTTCCATCATACACAGCCCTAGTAGAGGGGGCTCTAGCACTCTGAATAGTGGCTACAACCGTCGATGAGAAGCCTGCTGCGAGCAGGTTCTCCCTCTCACGGGCCAAACCCACAGGTCTAGGCCCCGTGGGTCTGGATGGAAGATCTCGTCCCCTGCCTGGCGCAGCAGATCCCTGTGCAAGGGAAGCCGCCAAGGGGGTCGAGAGAGCAGTGGGGTGATCAGAGACCTCCACACTCCCCTGGATGGTGTCACCAGAAGAACCTCCTGGTTGGAACATCTGATCCTCTCCAGAGTGGGAAGGATCAGTTCCAGGGGTGGAAACGCGTAGAGAAGACCTTGTGGCCATTCGTAAGCAAACGCGTCCGTCCCCAGAGGAGAAGGTCCCCTCACTGAGAAGTAAAGGGGACACTTCGCGTTCTCCTGGGAGGCAAAGAGATCGACTCGAGGTTGACCGAACCTGGAGAAAATCTGCCTCACCACCGCAGGGTGGAGAGACCAATCCTCGTAACGAGGCTCCCCCCTGGACAACAGATCGGCGCCGCCGTTCTGAAGGCCCGGGACATGGGAGGCTCTGATGGACCTCAACCGAGGCAAGCACCAGAGGGTCATCTCGCGCGCCAGCTGATCCAGCGTACGCGAGGAGAGGCCGCCCTGTTTGTTGAGATAATACAGGGCCGCCGTGTTGTCCGTCCTGACCAGGACATGGCAACCCCGGAGAAATGGTTTGAAATGCTTGAGCGCCAAGTAGATCGCCATTAACTCCAGATAGTTGATGTGGTACTCCAACATGGCCTGGGTCCAAAGACCCCTGGCTGAGCGCCCCTCGTGGGTGGCGCCCCACCCTGAGCGGCTGGCGTCTGTGGTGATCACCTTGCGTGACACCACTTCGCCCATGGAGACCCCACTCGTCAACAACGCCTGGTCCCTCCATGGGACCAGAGCGTCCATGCAGACCTGGCTGACTGTCACCTTCCTGTACCCTTGAAGGGAAGGAATCCTGAGCGCCAGTGACCACCGCTGGAAGGGTCTCATATGAAACCTGCCCAGACGCAGAAGTTGCACCGCTGACGCCATCAGCCCAGTCAACTTCATGCACTCCTTGTACCTGACCACCTGGTTCAGTCGGAAGGAGCCGAGACAAGTCAGAAACCTGTCCACCCTCTCCGGGGAGAGGCGAGCGGACATGGTGGCCGAGTCCAGAGATATTCCTATAAAGGAAATCTGCTGGGAGGGTGACAACATGCTTTTGCCAAAATTGACGTTGAAACCCAAGGCCTTCAGGTGTGACAACACCAGATTGGTATGGCGCGCCGCTTCTGAGCAGGAGGCGGCGGAAATCATCCAATCGTCTATGTAGTTCGCCAGCCTGACTCCCTGATGCCTCAGTGGAGCAATGGCTGCCTCGGTCACTTTCACGAAAACCCGAGGGCTCAGGGAAAGACCGAAAGGGAGGACCGTGTACTCGTACAGGCGCCCCTCGAAGGCGAACCGCAGGAACTTCCTGTGTGGGGGATAAATGAGGATGTGCTGATAAGCGTCCCTCAGATCCACTGAACAGTGGAAATCCCCCTGTCTCACTGATTTCATCAGTGACTCTGACGTCAGCATCCTGAATTTGAACTTTTTCAAATGCTTGTTCAGAGCACGTAAGTCCATAATCGGACGCAGCCCCCCTCCTTTTTTCTGAACCAGAAAATAACGGCTCCAGAAGCCTAAACGGCTCTGGTCGCGTGATAACTCCACTATAGCGCCCTTGCGCAATAGTGAGTCTATCTCCTCCCTCAAGGCATCCGCTTTCAAGCCGCGGGCTCGAGTGTAAATAACCTTGCTGGATAGGGAGGGTATTTCCGCGAACTGTAGTCTGTAGCCCCGTGTCACCGTCCGAAACACCCAGTGATTCGGATTGCAACGCTTCCAACGCTCTGCACACTGTGCTAACGTGTTGCTGAGCAACGGAGAAGCCTTGGGGTTGTACCGCCTGAGCGGGACTACTGGGCCGGGAGGGAGAGGTTCCGTATCCGGGCACGTATCCGTATCCGCTAGACGCCGGGCCGGAAGGCGCGGAGACACCGGCGGAAAGAGCGTTTCCGTTTCCGGTACGCTTATTTCCGTATCCGGTGGGAGACGGACACGTGACCTCCAAGAAGCCTCGCTTGTTAAAAATACAGGCGGCACATAGCGTGGAGCCCGGGGGACAGGGTTCATCGCATAAGTAACATAATCCCCGGCTCGGGGAATTGTATTTACGTTATTTATGTGGACCGCATAGCCCGTAGCTGGGGGACGGAGAAAGAGAGAGGAATGTCACCGACGACTAGAGGGTGGAATTCTTTGGGGGGGACGGTCCAGGTTGCAGCTGGCGGTGGAGCAACGTGGGCGGTCTTGCATGTTCTCTTCTTGGGCACGGCACCAGTCGAGCCCGTCGGAGAAACAGCAGGGATAGCAGGGGCAGCAGACCCGCTAGCATCGGGGCTACCGAAGCTAGCTGAGGGCGAGGCCGCTGGAGGCCTAACCACGTGGCGAGAAGCAGCGCTGTGGCGTACAGCGCTGTCCGGCACACGAGGAGAGGTGTCTGGGAGGGATCCGGCGGAGACCGTGGTGTGAAGGCCGTAACCAGCGCCAGCGATCTCACAGCGGGCCTCGAGGGCTGGAACATCATACTGGAGGCAGTCAGTACAGTTCACCCCCATGGCCGGGGCCGGAGGGGACAGAGAGGCCAAGGCGTGTCTTACCCCCATGCAGACAATGCAGAACGGATGAGTATCTTCATTGGCGATGAGGCCTTTGCAGCTGGGAAGGCCGCACTTATTCGGTACCCTGGCTAGCAGGCTGCTAACTGTGGGCCGACGAGCCGCCATCGTGAGCTAACCGAAGCTAAGCGAAGCTAAGCTAGGGCAGGGACACACGTGGCAGAACGTACAGAGAAGAAGTAAAAGACTCAAAGCGAAAGTGAAGAAAAGACCGAACTGTAGGAAGAATAGAAGTAGAAAACGTACGGGAGATAATCTATAAAGGCCAGTGGCCGACTTCCTAGCCGTCGCTTTAGGCTAAACTTTACAGAATTAAAACTTATATGGCTGAGTTCGCGACACTCTAGTTGCAGGTAAGCAGAGGTGCGGAAGAGGAAGTTATGATAGCCCACAGGGCTTATATACACTCGGGGGCGGTGCCCTCGTTTGTGATTGACAGCCCTCCCGACAAATGATATTTCTCGTACGGGAGCTTATGAGTTTTACTCTGTTGCAGCGCCAGATGGCGCTGTTATCCCATAGGGGGACCTTGTCTGGAGGTATGACAATAAACACTAGTTAAAGGAGGGGCGCTGTTTTGTGCAGGCCAGGCACACTCACCACTCACTCACAGGCACAGTTTACACTCACTCACTCACTCACATAGGGTACAGCTGCTCAAATTCACCGCTCCACTTCGAACCGAGGTTTGATTTTACTGTACACAACAGTACTATTTTTCTTTTTCTTACTTCCTTGTTCTTTGTAACTTGTAACCTTAAACTGCTGTGCTGCCTCTATGCAACTGATTTTCCCCCTTGGGATAATAAAGGTATCTATCTATCTATCGATCTATCCGATAGATCGATAGATCGATAGATTCTATCGATCTATCTTTCTTTCTTTCCTTCCTTCCTAGGACCCCAGGTAAAGATGCGTTTGCTTTCACAGCCAAAGACAAACGGTGGGAGGGTTCTTCAGGGGCGGGGCTTCTTTGGGGAGTGCGTTCCACCTCAAGTTATGTTGCTTCGTGGCGCTGATGGGGTCGAACCACCAGCTCCTCAAAAGTAACATTACAACAACTCGCGTGTCAGTAGTGACCAGAAACCATAATAACCATAAGGAAGCAGCCCACAGCACAGCCGCAGTAATAAAAGAGCGCGAGGTTGGCCACAAGGTCAACTACTAACACACACACAGCCCAGAGTCACAAAGTAATGCTGGAGTCATCCGTCTATAACCCGCCCACCTTTCACTTTGCACTTACTGCCCTCTCTGTCTCTCTCTTGGTCTCTCTCTCTCTCTCACTCTCTCTCTCACACACACACACACACGCACGCACGCACACACGCACGCACGCACGCACGCACGCACGCACGCACGCACGCACGCACCCACGCACACACACACACACACACACACACACACACACACACACACGCACACACGCACACACACACACACACGCACACACACAGGGGCGCAGGGTTGTTAAGTAACGGATTACATGTAACGGGATTACGTAATCAGATTACAAAAAACAGGTAACTTGTAAAGTCTCTGGTTACATTTTGAAATGTGTAATCTGGATTACAGTAACGGATCTGAATGATGGGGGTTACATGCTGGATTACATTCTCCCCTTGCCCTCATCAATTTTACAAATAAATTATAACGCCAAACAATAAAATAATCAAGTCGAATCAGCGTAAAGTACTGCCACTTTGTTTAAGTAAAATTCTGTTGTCCTTTTCCTAATTTCATAGGCTCAATATCATTGTCTAGTTATCAATGGTAAAACTTGTTTTATTTAATTAAAGAGAGTTTTGCTAAAAAGTAATCCAAAAGTAACTGAAAGTAACTAGTAGTTACTTTTTAAATTGTGATAATCAGATTACGTTACTGACTACATTTTCTTTGCAAGTAACTTGTAACTGTAGGGGATTCCTTTTTAAAAGTAACCCTAACAACCCTGCAGGGGCGTCACACTGGGGGGGAAAGTGGGACTGAGTTACTAGGGCCCAAGGTGGAGGGGCCTTAATTATTTTATACTTTAGCTATTGAAAAATAGCAGATATACAAGCTCACAGCGCGGCACCGAGTGCCGCGCTGCAAGCTTGTACATCTGCTATTTTTGAAAAGACGAGAAAATGTGTGCAAATCTTTGAATATTATGTATTTTTTGAACGAAAAACTAAACTAACATTTTGAGATGGGGGTCCGTGGCCAAATACATATCATTTTGGGGGTCCTCCACATGAAAAGGTTTGAGCACCACTGACATAGAAACATAGGTTTTTCAAAAAAACCTTAGAAGGATTTAGAAGACATTTATAGAATCGTGTCAAAAATATTCAAAGACCTGCACAAATGTTCAAAAATGCTCGCGCTGCGAGCTTGTAGATCTGCTATTTTTCAATGGTTAAAGCACAAAAGAATGCATAATAATGCGTTCTCATTGATGGGGGGCCCAGAGTGAATCCTTGTACCCCCTGGGTAGAATTTGGTGTGACGCCCCTGCACACACACACACACTCTTTCTCCCCAAAGGACCTTATTGCTCCTCTTGCCCCGGGGTGCCCTGCCCCTCCTTGCCACTCGTGCAGATCCATCAGGGTAAAGTGTTTACGACAGACACACCACAGCAGCCTCTGTTTTGACACGGAACGACGGAGGGGACGAAGTGGGCACTTTGCTTTACTGGTGGCACCACACGCAACAAAACAAACAGTTTCCCAAGCAGTGGGTCGCGACCCCTTTGTTGGTCACACAGACCAATTGTTATGGGTCAAGTAAAAATCCCATGTTTCTTTCCTACATTTAAACACACACACACATATATATATATATATATATATATATATATATATATATATATATATTTCAAAATTACTGTAATAACAATTAAGAAGTAGTGAAAACAGCCGATCTACAAGCTCGCAATGTGGCGCGAAGAGACGCATTGTGAGCTTGTAGATCTGCCGTTTTCACTAGATTGTTGTTACTATCAAAACCTCCACCGGCTGTCAGTAAGTCTGTCAGTCTATACGTCACACTTTTGCCCTACTCATATCTCCGCCACCGTTGCCCCTGTCCATGCCAAACTTTGCACACACACTCCTTGGCTGCCAAACCACAACCTACACCCATTTCTCTATTGGCACTCTTCTAGGGCCACCATGAGGCCGATTCTTGCAAAACACATCTTTGGACACTGCTCCTACAGATTTTGCCCTAAAATCACACAAAGCGATACACACTATCTCTAAAGTCATCCACATGGAGCTGTCCCATTTCCCATATTCCCTCCTGATTGGCTACCATTGCCTTCTAAAGTTTGTGTATGTATCTCCCGATTAGGGAGTCTTACTGGTTTCCCAGGCAAACATCTAATCTCTCTTTTGGGTCTCGCCCTGAAAGGTTTGGGAACCACTGCAATAATGTACTGTATCCCATAAAGACTTTAAAATGTGTAACAGCCCAGACCCCAAAAAAAATCCATTTATGAAAGGTGGATCTGGTTTGGGACCAGTAGATTTGGACCACAACCTCAGTGAATCTAAATGATACGCTATAACACTAACAGTGGTTCTCAACCTGTGGGTCAGGACCCCCAGGGGTGTCCTCAAATTATTTGGCGGGTCCCCAGATGATTAACTTAATGTGCAAAATTGTTTTCTCTCTCAACAGTAAACAAACCAACAAAGTTTAAGTGTATCCACCTGTTTCCGCGAGAATTTCATTATCTGAGGGATACTTCCGGTTAACAGCAGACATACAAGCTCACGTCGTCGGCCAACCGCTGTGAGCTTGTAGATCACACTCGGCTGCGGCGTCGGAAGCTGCCGCACTACTTCTGCGCAATGCATGATGGGACGTTGGAAAGTTGTGGATAGAGGGTATCTACACATTTCTAAAGTGACAATTTAAGGACTTTTGAATACCTCTAAAACATTGGCGAAATTGTCAAATATTAGAGGCAGAAATTGTGAAAATAGACGATCTACATGCTCACAACGCCTCGCAACGCAAGGCGTTGTGAGCATGTAGAGCAGCTATTTTCGCAAAATAGAACCGTGTTATACAAAATGTAATGCCTCAACTCTTAGTGCTCGTCAGGGTGGGGGGACCCCAGCTAAAATATCATTATTTTGGGGGTTGCGGCCTGAAAAGGTTGAGAACCACTGCACTATAAGATGAATGTGTGCAGAATTACTATAATGTGCTGCAACATGCACCATCGTATTGCTTGTCATCTAATAGAAGTGGAGGTGTCATGTGGAGACATTGGTCTTGCCTTGTATTCAAGGACAACATGGCCCTTTGATCCTTGCAGCTCCATAAAACCTTCCAGCCAGCATGCAGGCCCATGACTTTCATTTGATGATTTCACATCCACCTTTCATCTCCTCAGGATCAGAGGTGAAAGAATGACTCTAATTCTATTTTTTACTTCAGCAAAAGTAGCAATATCACAAGGCCTGTATTGAATATGTTTTACTTGATGAAAAGTACAAAAGCTTTGGCATCAAAGCAGATTTGGCATCAAATCCATGAAAACGTTTCAAAAATAGTTACAGGTTCACAACGTGTCTCGTTGTGAGCTTGTAGATCGGCTATTTTCCAATAGCCAATATAAAATATAGGGCTTCATGTCTGTTTTGTAATAATAATCGAAATATGCAAAGTAACAAATAAAGCTGGCATATAATTGTTGTGGAGTACAAAGTAGCTTACAATATTTGCTTCAGAGTTATTCAAATTTTCAATACTTTATACTCAAACTCCACTACATCTCGGCAAATATCATAGGCTAGTTTGTAAAAGTGCACTGCAGTACATAATACTTAGTTCTGTTCCATCACTGCCAGGCAGTGGTGAAATATGTACTCACATTGTTTTACTTGTATGTAGAAATACTGTTACAAGTAATGTATTCTGACATAACTGTTATGAAAATGTACCAAAAGTGTTAAGAACTCATTATGCACACAATGTCCCATTTCACAAGTTTTCAAATGTATAAAGAATATAACTGACAATATAAATAAATAAATATTGTGGAGTTTAAGTGCAATAATTGCCTCTGAGATGTACAGTAGTGGAGTAGAAGTAAAAGTATACTCCAGTAAAGTAAAAAAAATACCTCAAAACTGGGCTCAAGTAGGCCACAGTACTTATATATATATTTACAGGGATTATTGACAAAACCCTGCCACCAACTCCTCCATATACTGGCTAGGTGGGTGAGCATGGGGAGGCGTATTAATAACGCTGTGAGTCATATAAGGACATAAATCCATCCCAACCAAAGTGTCACCGGAGGGGAATATGTCATTAGTAAATAGGAGGGGTGACATTGATTTATCGCCTGTGGCATAGTGTTATGGAGCACCGGGGGCGGGGGAGGTCTCCCTGTCTGCTGTGGTAAATGTAGCCGAGACGCATCCATTTGATGGACAGTGGTGGACAAAGTACTAGACCCCAGTACATTGATTGATTGATTGATTGATTGATTGATTGATTGATTGAAGTATTTATTAGAAGTTTGCATAACAAATGTACAGTTTCATGACAGTACAGTTCAGGGACGTGCAGAGAATGTTAGAGAGGCAGGGGCTTAAATTTGCCTTTTGGTGGAAATATCGAAAATAGCTGCGACGCGTTGTGAGCTTGGAGGTCGGCTATTTTTGGTGCTTGATACCACACTGAACTAAGCATGGATTTCTACATAGAGAGGGCAATTCTTATTCTTTCAACATAAGATGCTCCATTCAAGTTCAGGAGAGTTTGGACGAGGCAATTCTCTTGAATGCTGCCTTCAGGTGCATATATTGATATTAATCATTGCTATGTAGAGTGTTTGTTCATAACAGGGGATTCCCCATCTCCCCAGCTCTTTAATAAACAGAAAATACATGTTCAGGTGAGTTGCCAAGTTCAGCAAATGGGGAGAAAGAACCCATTATCAGCTTCAATTTTATATAGTGTTTCAGTTCCAATTTCTATATGTCATCAATTAACATGTATTGTATCCTGTACGAGTTCTCGCTCCTGTTAGAATTGGTACCCTGACATATAGCAATAATAGTTAAAATAGCATCAGTACAGTAACATTGATATTACAAATAAAATATACTTTGTAATTATACTTTTGAAAGTATTTCAAAAGGCAATATCCAGTACCCATGATTGGATAATGAGACCAGAGGATTCCTGATCTTTTGGAAGAAGTCAGGACACCATCTTTCAGAAAATAATAATCTTTATATGTCAGATACATTTGCTGTGATTTGAAATTTGTTCTCCACCTTTGACCCATCTCTTGGAGCGGTGAGCTGCAGCCGTGCCGCACTCAGGAATCAGTAATGGTTCCCTTGATGCTGAGTGACAAGCAGGGAGGCATTGGGTCCATTTTTACAGTATTTGGTATGACCTGACCGGGGATCGAACCCCGACCTCCCAGTCTCAGGGTGGACACACTAACCACAAGGCCACTGAACTTGTTAATAACACCTTTGTTTTTAACACTATCACAGTTTGTCACCAATCAGCCTGCAGTAAAAAATAAAAAAGGAGCTCAAATGGAAGAGCGAGGTGTGACTTGCAAACATACTTGATTTCCCTCATGGTTAAACTCACATAGAATAAAGCATAACGTGACACAGTACAGACACCCCATAACACGTTCCTATACTGTAGTGAACAATAACTTCATTGAATTACAATAGAACAATAAACTCAATCGTGCGGGTGCCCATGAGGTATGCTGGGAAGTCCCTCCCCTTACGTACGTGACCCTCAAATTAGAGCTAATTAAAATTAGATTCACATGGTCAAATATTATGTGGATGAAATATTCTTAATCAACAAGAAAATACATTATTTTATGGTTGTCCCACAGCGGAATAACAAGGGACAATTGTGGTGGGCCCGCCATTCCATAAAGGATTATCGGATGAGCCCAATGGAATTAGCTCTGCGAATTTATTGCGGCACCCTCAATGATTTAATTCATACCACCCATACCATTATTACCACCCATTAACATTACATAATTTGAAAAGTATCATCTCATAAAGCACTGGTCCTCAAAGTGGGGTCGGGAGACCCAGGGGTCCCCCAAAATGAGATAATATAGCATAAACATCTTATTGTGGCACTACTACACAACTGAGTATGTTAAATAGTAGTGCCAGTGCCAGTAGTGTTAATACAATATGACTTATATATTCATGCCACTACTTATTGTAGGTCTCTTATGTTTTTATTAGGGCTGGGATGCGATTACCATTTTTAATCTAATTAATTACAGGCTCTGTGATTAATTAATCGTAATTAATCGCATTTTAATCGCACATCGATATTTGACATGAGAAGCATTTTTTTTTCAAGTAAAACACATTTTGTTGTACGAGTGAATCAAAGAGTGAGTTTTTTTATAGATTTCGCATCCACTGGGCCAAGCAAAGCGCTCTGATTGGCTACTTTCTCCCTTTGCGTTTGTTGTGTCTTCTTGGTTGGTGCATCGGTATGCCCGAAACTGAAGGTTCTGTGGTGCAAAAACTAAGTGCGATTAAAATGCGTAATTTTTTTTAATCGCGTTAATTTTCTGTAATTAATTAATCGCAATTAATCAGTTAAAGTCCCATTCTTAGTTTTTATTCTTGTTTTTATTATTGTATTGGAGCTTCCAAGCGTAAGTTTTTCACATGTATGTACCTTGGTGCATCTAAGTGACTAATAAAGTGAATCTGAATCTGAATCTGAATCACTAGATGGCGTTATTCCCCCGGTTCCCATTGTTATTTTTAGTGTGGAAATCGCCATAGGAATCTTAGATCACGTCATATAAGAACTGTGTTCCAAAAATAAACATCTGGGCATTTCTGTCAGGGGTGTGTGCCTCTGCAACGTTTATGATATTCATTCATATTTGATGAATCCTGTTTCTGGAGGAAAAAAATTTAAGAAATTAATTAATTCTGCAGAGAAAAGTCAGAAACTACATTTCTGGGACACAGATGTTTCCAGATTTGAAATCACTGTTCCCTAGCTGCGTTCATGGGAAATGTTGTCATTGGGTTTTGTTTGACTCATTATAGCGTTTAAGCCCTTTGCACACAGGCGCGTTTAACCGCACGGATAAAACGGACAATATAATTTTTCGAAAAGAAAACAATGATTCTCTATGACCTCATGCACACCGGCTCCGAATTAGCCGTGCAACGAGTGGCTGCCGCCGTGCGTTTTTTTCTCGATCGAACCCAGTTCGATTCGTGCGTCTTGTCGCATGCGGTAAAAAACTCATCACTCCTTTTATGACTCCTTTTTGGATCCGCAGCGCCGATTCCGCACAGCCTTGCACACCAAATCCAATGCGTTTTATTCATGCCGCAAACGAAAAAAACGCAACTGTCCTGTGTGCAAAGGGCTTAAATGTGTTACTCTTTGGGTAGTCTCACGTGTCCAGACTGTTGACTCCCATGATTTTCAAATGCTCCTGTCATTAGTACTCATTACAGTCTGGAGCAACGGAACGGAAGTCTGATCATGAGGATGTGACGCAAGTCCTACTGGAAGCGTTATTATGTCTCCTTTCAATATCTTTTGGGAGGTGTTATTTTGTCTTTCTCTGGTGTTGCTGGTGTTACTTCCATGATGTTTTCAAATGTTTTCTTAAACTATACACGCATAACAAGAATATGCCGCTCGAATGACTCTATATAGCATTCAGAGATTGTGGAATAGTTTTCTGGCTACACAAGACTACTCTTTAGGTAAATTTGTACATTTGCACCTTTAGTCGGTGCTTCATGGATACGAGATATGAGTAAAATCGCGGGGGCGGTTTGTTTATGTTTGGAACACAGTTCTTATATGAAGTGATCTAAGATTCCCTTATGGGGAAATATCAATGGGAACCTGGGGGATAGCGCCACTATAGCGGCAGTGACGTGACTGACATCAGACTTCAATGTTCTACCATCGGTTGGTGGTTGTATTTTGTCTCCCTGCTCTTCTATTGAGACATTTAGATCATGTCAAAGGTCATGTCTCTCCTAGACACAGGATCTGACATGAGTTTTGACCTGAAGGTCAAGATTCAGTTTATCCCCTGAGCTCTATTAGCTCAATGGTAAAAAATGTCAGCTCTTGAGCAGGAAACCGGGTTCAAATCCGGGGTAAAAGAGGAAGCAAATGTTAACAGCGCAGCTTTAAATCTATACTGTACATGCTTGTAGACCGGCTATTTGAAATAGCCGGTCTACAAGCTCTGCTCTGCTATACAATAAATAAAAAGGATTTTAATATTTTGAGACAAACATCTTTTATGGAGGTTCCGTCACAACATCTTTTCAGATTTTGTGACGGGTCCACGGCCATGCATATTAATGAGGGGTCCTTGACATGAAAAAGATTTGAGAAGCACTGCCATAAGGCTGCGTGTTACATGTTGCCGTCTATCTGCATCACTGAATTATGTAAGACTCTGGGCTATTTCTGTTTAATTGATGTTGTGACATAGACAGCCTTTCTAGTCAATTCCGTGCAAAATATCTTGTGTTTTCATGACTTCATGCTGTGCTTTTCTTTTCTTTCTTTTTTTCAAAATCTGTCCAACTACGTATAAGAAATAGCAGCTCTACAAGCTCAAAAAAGATTATTGGATGAGCAGTGAGCACAATTGAATTAGCTCTGTGCCTTTATTGTGGCACCCTCAATGATTGAATTCATACCACCCATACCATTATTACCACCCATTAAAATGATATATTTCTAAAAGTCTTATCTCATAAAGCACTGGTTCTCAAAGTCGTGATGTGGACACATTGCAAACTTGCCTTTTGTACTATTTATGCCTACTTTGGTACTGTAAGTACAGAATATTGTCTCTGTCGGGAGGAAACCTCAAAACAGTTACTTTTCAGGATTCAAATTCGAAAATGTGCATTTCAAGTTTGTAGATATGCTACTCTCAATGCTTTTGTGCGACACTGTAGTATGATCAATTAAGTTATTTATTTTTATGAAAACACATCAAAGTTAGAATATGGAGATTGCCCGACAACAATGATATTTTCATGCCATACTTTCATTCAAGTAAAATGTTGAATAAAGGACTTTTACTTATATGATATATGTGGTATTGCTAAAGTTCCACCACTGCCCAAACCACTCGGCATTGCAACAGCTTGCATACGAAGCCCGCGGAACAACTATAAGAGCATTTTTTCGAACATCATGTTATGGTGCCGATTCAAGTGAAGAGAGACAAAAGACATATGGGAGGAATGGAACGTGGATTTAAACCTACATCACCACGCATGCTGAGGCCCCCATCTAAAGAACGTTAAGGGCAAATCTATGTTTGGATTCATTATATTGTTGTCGGGCAGAAACGTCTTATATCCATATTTTAAAGTTTTGTGTTTTTTCGTAAATGAACCCATTCACACACATTCATACACCGATGGCAGAGGAAACCATGTGAGGCACCAACCTGCTCACCAGGAGCAGCTAGGTCTCAAGGACTCTTCCTTCGGGAGGAACCGGAGAGCCACTGCCACCCTACTTGATCACACTTCAGCGTCACACAAAAGTATCCAAATTAGCAGATCGACAAGCTCGAAAGGTACAGCTACTTTTGCAACTTTCGAATTTGAATCCTGAAAAGTAACTGTTTTGGACGTATGACATTTCCACGCGACAGGGACGATATCTTAGTTCTATAAACCTGATCGTAACAACAGATGCCTCTGCCCGTCTCTCTGTGTTCCTTATGAGCTTTCATTATCATCAAACTGTAAATGGCAGATCCGTATGTCGTCACTCTATTTGTATGAAACACGACAGACATTTTGTGTTGAGTTTTTATTCTCTGGAGGTTTGCATTTTCAGATCTGTTGGCATTATTCGTGATAATCTTTTGCAAGTACAACATTACAGTACTTTTAGATCAGAAGAGCAAACAAACCAAGTTGTTTCAAGTCATTAATCATCTGCTGGTAGAAGTGTTCCAATCCACACTCACACAGAGCGGAGAGACATACACAGGGGCGTCACAAGGGGGGGAAAAGTGGGACTGAGTTACTAGGGTCCAAGGTGGAGGGGCCTGCTAATATACAAATACTTATCATTTTGGGGGTCCTTCACGTGAAATAGTTTGAGCGCCACTGACATAGAAACATAGGTTTTTCAAAAAACCTTAGAAGGATTTGAAATATTCAAAGTCAAAGACAAAAATAGCAGATCTACAAGCTCCCAGCGCGGCACTTGGTGCCGCGCTGTGAGCTTGTATATCTGCTATTTTTCAATAGTTAAAGCACAAAATGTGAGTGAATGCTTGTACCCAGGGCCCAGAATTTGGTGCGACACCCCTGGGCATACAACCCTGTTTATACTGTTGGTGCTGAGTGACCATTTGAGGGCACAGTGACAGACATGATTATGTGGGCACAGCCAGCTGTAGACTAGCATTGGTATAAATAGAATGTGGAGTGTTCAAATTCTAAACGTGTTAAGTGGTAAAACTCAAAACAAGTCAAAGACGACCCGTACAGATTTCTCAAACACTCCATTCCACTGTGTTTAGGGTCACATGTTCTCCGGACACTTCTCTGGAGACTTTATTACCGTGGCGGCGTGAACAAGGGTAAAACAAAGTTATATTAATTTGCAGTGGCCCAGAAAAAAAGTTGTTTGTTTGATTGATTGATTGATTGAAGAATTTATTAGAAGTTTGCAATAGAAAAAAGTACAGTTTCATGACAGTACAAATCACTGGTACAAGGTCAACTAAAAGGAGATCCTAGAAAGCCGAGGCTTATTTCCACAGGAACCACACTTTAAGTATCTCATATAACATTGAAAGACAGACGGATAGAACATAGTACTTTATCTAGGATAATATCAGTTTCAAAAGCATAACATCAAATACAAAAAAGAATACAAAGGGGAAAAAAGGGTCAATGGGATTAGGAATCATAATCAGATATATACAGATTACAGATGTCAAATGAAGGCAGACGTGATAACATAAACGTAGAAAACTAGGGATGGTCCGATCAGTTTTTTTGGAACCGATCAGCGAGCACCAATCACAAAAGTTTGATCACCCGATACCGATCAATCACCGATCCGATCAAGTTATTATTTATATTTTCTAAATGTTAATGTTTTAACTTTAATTCATTCATTCACTCATGAATTCATTTATATATTTGCCTTATAGTTATTTACCAGCATTACTATGTATTTATTATCATAGCAGTAACTAATTATTCCTTCAGCACTGTGGAAATCAATACCCCAAAATGGCCTCAAGTGGGCATACTGAACGGCTGGTTGATCGGATGCACCGATCCGATCGGATCGGTGAATTTACCTTTTGATCTAAACCACCGATTATCGCCGATCACGCTTTGATCGGCCCGATCCGATCCATTGCCGATTGATCGGTAACATCACTATAGAAAACACATTGGAGCAGCTTGGGCAATGAGCCTCTCTTTTATTAAGGTGCTATCAATTTTTGTGTACTTATAGCACCCAAAGAAAGGCTTTTTGTCCGGGCTGCTCCAGTGCGTTTTCTGTTGTGTCCTGCTCCTGTGACGCTGTGACACACAAGAACTGCCTTCATTAGGCTGAGGCGTGGCAAAACTGTGTACATGTACATTTTGAATCATTAGTAGGCGAAGAAAGAAAAAGATACCAGCAGGTATGTGTCTTAAGGTTATGTTTCAAAGACCAGTTTGTGCAGGATGGAAATGTAAAACAAAAGAAAACTATACAAACAACATATATTTCAATATGCCTCATGCAGGCAGGCGGTGTTGTTCATGCCTTGTTCAGGGTTCCCACGGTCATGAAATTCCTCGAAATATTTTGAAATTAGAAAGTTTTGGAATTTATCAAGGGTCCTGGAAGGTCCTGGAAGTTATTGATTTTGTTAATACCAGAAATTAAGGCAGAAGTTGTGGAAATAGCTGATCTACATGCTCACAACGCAACGCGAGGCGTTGTTGTGAGCATGTAGATCTGCTATTTTCACAATAGAACCGTGTTATGCAAAATTCCTCAACTCTTAGTGCTCGTCGGGGTGCCGGGTCCCCAGTTAAAACATGATTGTTTTGGGGGTCACGGCCTGAAAAGGTTGAGAACCACTGGCATACACTATACCTGTGTTTGGGCATTGCGCATAGGAGTAGGCGACCTGTTATTGAGCTGAATTATTGTTATATAGTCCTGGAAATTGGGTTAAATATTCTGGAAAGGTTTTGGAAAGGTTTTGGGAATTAATTGGTAAAAATGTGTGGGAACCCTGCTTGTTCAACAGTCTGATGCTACAGTAGCCGTGGGTAGAAAGAAACTGTTGACAATGTTGGCTGTGTCCTGAACGCCGGAAACGTCTCGTAATCACGTCGTAAATACAGAGTCAGGAGGTCTTCATGTGCAGGTTCAGTATCGGGACATCCGTCCTCTTGGGTCGGACCTCTTAACCTTTCAGTATCCTTTCCCATCAGGCGCTTCTGTGTGGACACTGGACACTGTACCCGTTCCACCCTGCCCGTTCCACTGCTCCTCTTTGTATCTCACATTATTTCAATACGCTATGATAAACATCGTCGAGAGGAAAGGACAATATACATTGTTCAAATTAATAAATAAAAACAAGTCATTAGTTTGTACAAAGTTCCGTCCTTTCTCTCTGCCAGTGCGTGTTCTGTCTGGCACGGTGGTCTATAGTCACAGTTGGGGGCTCTTGTCAACATGAAGGGAGCATGCAGGGGCGTCACAAGGGGTAGGAAAGTGGGACTGAGTTACCAGGGCCCAAGGTGGAGGGGCCCTAGTAACTTTAGCTATTTTTGAAAAAGTCGTGAAAATGTGTGCAAATCTTTGAATATGTATTTTTTAAGCGGACATTTGTAACTCAAATTTTGCTTCCGGGGGGGTCCCTGGAACTAAATATTTTGAGATGGGGGTCCGTGGCCAAATTCATATCATTTTGGGGGTCCTTCACATGAAAAAGTTTGAGCATCACTGACATGGAAACATGGGTTTCTTGCACACTTTTTCACACTTTTTCAAAAATAGCAGATCTACAAGCTTGCAGCGCGGCACTCGGTGCCGCGCTGTGAGCTTGTATATCTGCTATTTTTCAATAGTTAACTTTCATGGGGGGCCCGCAGTGAATCCTTGTACCCAGGGCCCAGAATTTGGTGTGACGCCCCTGGGAGCATGGGAACAATTTGTCGTAGCATAAATTAAATACAAAAGAAAACGTAAACGAACCGTAATCCTCATTGCCCTAGAGGAAGGCCGATGCAGGCTTTATCCTATTATTCTATTCTATGTTCAGAGATCAAGGAGCCTTTCATTAAAGCTTTTTAACATTTTATGAAGAGCTAGTGCCAAGGATTTTCTTCTTTTTTGAAGCGTAATCTCCCTTTGCTGTATAGCGATTAATTCTGTCTGAAAACAAAGGGAATAACTCTGACACAAACATAATCACTATCCTCACATCCTCCTCGGCACGGCGCAGCGCAGCTTGAACATCTCTAAAACAATGCCTCCCAAACTTTTTAGCTCAAGACCCAAACTAGTGAAAGCTCACAAGCTTGTAGATCTGCTATTTTCACTGCTTCTTAAACATTTTTCTTTCTTTATGTAGGGAAATAGTTTTTTCTTTATTTATTTTTTATTTTTTTACACAATACTTTTGAAAAAAAACTGTTTTTCATTGATGAAATATCATGCCCCTTTTTGAGCGGTGGTCACGCCGCTCCTATACGTGGCCGTGTGTGTAGAGGTACGTGTGTGTATGTGGGTGGGTGCGTCCGTATGTAGCCTCAAGCCTGTGGTGTAGTACCTTTTCTAACCACACATGTTAAGGGAGGGGCGCTGTTTTCAGGCCAGGCCAGGCCAGGCACACACACACACGCACGCACACACACACACACACACACACACACACACACACACACACACACAGGGGGGAAGGGGGGAGGGGGGGGGGGTATACCACCGCTCAGTTCACACCGGTGTGATTTTTGTTTAAACATTGAAAAATCTTTTCAATGTAGGAAACAAAAAAGGGAAAAGAAATATGTGTATCTATAAACTAGACCAGGTCAACCTGGTTGTGCCAGACCCCCTGTCTGTCATCATCATTTATGACATCATGCCTTTTGTAGGCATGTCATCATCATGTCATCATCATATATACCCTTTATATAGAAAAGGGACAGACCGACATTTGCTTATGTAGGCCTACCCATTTCCTGGGTCTGGCAATCATCTTGGGTAAGGAGCCACGTGAGACACGCTCTGACATCACTGTGATGTCAGGGTAACCACTCTAACAGAATCCTTAACCCTTATGCCCATAATATGGAGATCCCTGAAGTCATCAATATTAAACCCATATCTAACAGGACTTCATATGGGAATGCCCATACGGTATATGGAGGAAGACAGCCCATATCTGTGTGGCTGGTTCTACAGACAGGGATCTCCATATATGCATGGGCATAAAAGGGATTGTATGTATGAGGTCAGATGTGATAGACGTCATAGGATTTTCACATAACGAATGACTGAGTAAGCATGTTTGGGGTCTCACAGCATATCTCCATATATATGGGTAACGCGTGTTTGCACTTAGTGACAAATTAATAGCTGTGCATTGTGCAAATGCAGGCTTCTCACTTCTCAGCACAAGTTTTAAGATTGTCTTCATGCCTTTACTGTCTACGTCTGACTTTATCCACCCTTCATGTGTCCGGCAAGGATTTCAGCCACTCCTGGAAGTTCTCGCGTTTCCGCGAGGCGGGTCTTAACTCAAGCCTGGTGGGTTTAGGAAACACGCATGGGTAACTGGTCCAATATACACCAGTAAGACTCCCTAATCGGGAGATAAGCGACCGTAGGTGGCTTATCTCCACAAATAGGGCAAAAATGTGTTTTTCCAAAATCTTCCTGATCCATGTTGATGACATGAGTGTAGACATGCTGTGTAGTGATATTCGTGATTTTAGGGCAAAAACTGTAGGAGCAGTGTCCAAAAATGTGTTTTAAAAATCGGCCTGAAGGTGGCGCTAGAATAGGGCCATGTGAGAAATGAGGGGTGGGGTCTCCGCGTTGCCTTGGCGGACGAATAGGTACCGGCCCCGGCTCTCCCGGACGCTCCTAGCCCGAGTTACGGCATTTTATGTGCGCTGCAGTGGGAGGGGGTCCTCCACTGGGGGCGCCACCACTTTTGCATCCGCTCTGGAGCACCAGGAGTCGGTGGTCCCCGGGAATTCCCCGTGAGCAGCCCCGTTGGGGTGGTCATTTGGTCATTTTTGCACATTTGGTCATTTTTTACATCTGGGGGTCCCCCAGGGACCTGGGGGTCCCTGGGGCTCCGGGGGTCCTTGGAGGTTGTAGTTTGGCAGGCAAGGAGTGTGTGTGTAAAATCTGGCATGGATCGGGTCAACGGGTGCGGAGATATAAGCAGGGAAAAAGTGTGACGTGTGACGTGTGAGCACATTTGGTCATTTTTTACATCTGGGGGTCCCCCAGGGACCTGGGGGTCCCTGGGGCTCCGGGGGTCCTTGGAGGTTGTAGTTTGGCAGTCAAGGAGTCTGTGTGCAAAATTTGGCATGGATGGGGGCAACGGTTGTGGAGATATGAGCAGGGCAAAAGTGTGACGGACTCACAGACAGACAGACAGCCCGTGGAGGTTTTGGTAGTAAATGCGATCTACGGTCGCAATCACTGGCCAGACAGCCAAGACATGGTGCGACCTTACCCTTTGGCGTCTTACTGTGTGTGTGTGTGTGTGTGTGTGTGTGTGTGTGTGTGTGTGTGTGTGTGTGTGTGTGTGTGTGTGTGTGTGTGTGTGTGTGTGTGTGTGTGCGTGTGTCTGTGTGTGCGTGCACGCGTGCGTGCGAGCGAGCGTGTGCGTGTTTAGTGGGCTATGTCATTCTTTTCTGTTGCTGTTGGAAGTCATGGCTGCCAGTTCCCACCTGATATTATGTGGGAGTTCAGACAGCTCCAGACCATGCTGGGTGACTGCAAGCTTGCATAACGTCTTCAGGCTAGGTTTTAAGTCTAGGATGTACAGGTCACCACCAGAATTGAGGCTGTTTCCTCCATGGATGATAATACAATCTCCCACCATGCAACAGCACATCCCAGTCATCCAACCGGGGCCTTTCCCCTTGGTCTTAACCTGCTTCCAGGAGAAGATCTCTGGACTGAATTTCCACAGATCAGGTGTTAAGCAATGGTCTCTGTCCCTGCCACCAAATATGTACAGCTCTCCATTGTAGGCAAAGGCTGAATGATCACAGCGTCGTTCTGGAATAAGGTGTCCAAAAGACTGGCTCAGCCAGCAGTTGGTCTCTGTGTCAAACACTCTGACGCTGTTGTAGAAGCTGTTGTTGGAGCCATCCCAGCCCCCAAATACAAACATATTTTTTCCGATGATGGTGGCAGAGTGATGTACTGAAGTGCCTCCGGTGTTAATTAAGGAGGACCAGACCATTATACTGGTGTCCAACTTATACATAGTATTTAGCCGGTCGTATCCTCCATACACATACATGACCTTCTCCAGGACACAGGCTGAGTGGTGACTCCTTACTTCTGGAATAGACCCAGAAACACTGGGTTTAAACCAGCTGTGGGTGTCGACATCAAAGGCATAAAGCACATTGCAGTAAGGATACCGTCCTCCCCAGATGTAGACAATTTCTTCTACCAGCACAGCTGTGTGGCCATATTGCCTGGAGGGAACCTCAACGGGACTTTGTCCTCTTCCATTTGTCACTGGGGGCAACTTCCTCCAACGCAAAGACACTGTGTTGAAGATGTGGACTTCAATCTGACCACCACTGTTGTTCAGGTATCCTCCAAATGAGTACAGCTTGTGTCCGACTACCACAGCAGCATAGGAACCCTTGGGTCCTCCTTTCAGATGTATCGTCCAATGAATCATTTCACATTTCACAGTTGCTGAATGACGACAATGACTTTGTTAATTGGACGCTTACTTTTAAAGGACAGTGACATTGGTTGTGATGACAATGTCGTGATGTCATTGTGATGTCAACTGTTTAGTTACTCACCAAAACAAAGGTATCTGTCTGTGGCGAGTTGAAAGCTTACTCTACTTTAGTGGACGCACTCTGGGCCCCCCCACCACACGCCCTAAAAAATAATCTACCAGACGGAGACACTCTTCCTGGTTGAAGAAACTGCGCCTCCAACGTTGTAGAGCCAAATAACACCCAACGAGACTAATGCTCTGTTAATGCGGTCCTTTGACCCGTGCGGCAATAGTGAGTTGGCACCCAAACTAGTGAAAATAGCCAATTTACAATCTCACACCGCTTTACGATGTGACTCGTTGTGAACGAGTCACATCAGGGGCCCCCGGGGGCCCTGGGGTGCCGCAGGTGCACCGTTGCTCTGATCTGCACCAAATATGGGCACAAAAACTGTTCAGGGGTCTGCCATGACAATAGTCACACCAGGGGCTGTGACATGCTGTATAGACAGGAACCAGTTGTCTGGATTTAAAAGGAAGCAAATACAGACCCTATGATTTCCTGCTAGTTGCGCTGTTCTGGTACCAAAAGCAACATGTTCTCCATAGGATTCCAATTCATTTCCCCCGAACTTTTACATTTGATTTTCTTACCTTAATAAACATTGTCATAAATACTTTATGGTTCCTGTTCCTAGTTTAAAGCCTCGTTTCAATCAGCATGATATGCGTTTCATGAAAATATGGACCAATAACTGATTATAATATAATAATTGATTTTAAAGCAGGGTATGCTGTAGGAGGGGCTTGTGCTCATAGGCTTGTGATGGTTCTTCTTTGTGTACTTTATTTTCGGCAAGCTCAAGACAATGTCCCATGTATCCCTGCGGTTGCACGTGACCGTTGGCAGCCAATAGCATTCCTGGTACCCACGTTAAAACAATGATGGCAACACCCATACGAGGGCAAAAAAGCTTTGCAGCATCGAAACCAAAGGGTTCCTACTGTCCATATTTTTTACAAGATACATGCAAAAGAAATTGGTATATTTACTCGCTAGCCATCAAAATAGTTTTGCGACCCTTATATGGGGCCCCGACCCACTGTTGGGGAAAAACAGCAATCTAAAAGCTGTTGTTGGTAGCAGTTAGCATATAGTGACCCCTAGGCCTACTGGGGACATGTAAGGGAACACCCACCATTATGCATGGTTGGGAACACACGCAGGCTCCATGTAACACTCGATGCACAAATCCATTAGGGGGAAATAACTGTCTCCTCTCTCTCTTGTTGTGGTGGCAGCAGTGGGCCCGTGGCCAGGCCCGATCTGGTGCTGTAAAACGCACTGGCGTGCGAGAGAGGATCGAGAGCCGTCCGACATTCCTCTGTGCACAGAAACACGACTGCCTTGAACTCCGTCCAACGGGGGACAACAGAACACCACCCATGCCATGCCTGTCCTATATTCCATATCGTCGTTGTCGGGTGGAAACCTTGTATGTCCATAACTGTTCGTTTTGCATTATCATTTTAAAAATGATTTAAACTAGTGAAAACAGACGATCTACAAGCACACAACGCCTCGCACCGCGAGGCGTTGTGTGCTTGTAGATCTACTGTTTTCGCTACTTTTGTGCGACAGCCTTGTATGATTAAGCAGGGCTTTACTTTGGGAAAGAACGTACAAATTTGAAACTTGGATATACGAGGTTTCTGCCCAACAGTGACGATATAATGCTTCGCTGCGTGTCCCATTTATTGTGTTAACGACCTGCGAGGCAATAATAATCACCCTCCATCACTGTCTGTTTGTTTCTTGCTGCACATTAACCTCATACTGTGGCTCAGACTGAGGAGAAGAATGAATGCATGTAAAATGTACTGTAGCCTGGTTTACATAGCTACTGTATGTGTGTTTATTTGTTTTATCTTTGGGAGTGAAATAGATCTGCTATTTTCCTCTGTATTTGCAAAGGGGCTTAAGTGATTAATTAATTTGTTTTCCTTTCCTGGAAATGGAAGTCAAAAGTACAATATTTGTCTTTGAAAGAGAGAGAGAAAGTATTACAAAAACTTGAAAACTTTCACATGTTCTAGATAGATACATTGCACATTTAGTGAATTAATCCAACCTTTTTTGCTAACATTTTGAATTTTTATGGCATACAGCTCATGGATATCAAAGGTCCATATTTCAAAATATTACAATAACACAAGACCACTCAAAACAAGGATTTATAATGGAGAAATGTCAACCTTCTGAAGTCAGAGTTGCTTGAATTCCATTGGGAGGTTTCCACAGTCAGTTATGATTTGGGGTTCTATGTCATCTGCAATGCTTTTTACACAATATTCATTTTTTTTAGGATGGATTTGTAGTTGCACCGCTAGTTGTGACTGTCTGGCAGACATCCAGGACAAGTGCATCATCAGAAGGGGTCTAGACAGGGAACCGTGCATGGTGGACATTCCACTGGCCCAGGGACGTGCTGGGCCCCTGATTCAGCCCGGGAAAAAGAGTTGGAGAGGCCCTCATTGCGTGCCGATACATGCCGATCTACAAGCACACAAGCACACAAGCACACAAGCACACAACGCCTCGCGGTGCGAGGCGTTGTGTGCTTGTAGATCGGCTGTTTTCACTACTTTTGTGCAACGGCCTTATATGATGAAGCAGGGCTTTGCTTTGCGAAAAAAATGTATACATTTGAAACTTGGAGATACGAGGTTTCTGCCCGACAGTGAGGATTTACTTTGTTGGCCGCCCAGCCCCCAAAATGGAATGAAGGCCGACATTTTATTTTTTATTTTTTCCCAATGGCCAGCACGTCCCTGCACTGGCCTCCCTAGGGGCTCAGTCACTATAGCTCTTCAGCATCGCCAGTAATGCCAGCAGCATTCTACCTGCAGGCATGGCATGTGAGCCAATAATGCCAACATTCTGCCCCAGGCATGTACTGTAAGCCGATAATGCCAGCTTTAGGCCTACCCCATGCCTGGAGTAGAATGCTGGCAGATCTTCATTTCAAGCTTGTAGATCTGCTATTACCGGCACGTGGCACTGGCACTGCATCGTATCAAATAGGCGTTGCATAGCGTGTAGTCTATACAAGAAATCTCAAAGAGAACACCAGCACTCTATAGTTACGTGTCCCGACCGTGCACCCGGTAAGAAGTTAAGCCATGTTGAAATGAGTTTGAGTTGTGCTCGCACCCCTGCTGTAACGATAGCGTGTAATCTCCCACAATTTGCGAATGCTCCCGTCAAATAGTCTGGGAGACGAAAGATATGATCATGATTATTCGAGAAGCGATAAAGCCGGATGTGAAGCCTCTTCCCCACTTCCGTTTTGTTTTTACAGTCGTGCACATTTATCCTAATCCCATTGCTGCTTATCAGAAATTATATTTTAAAATATGTTCTTCGTGAGCGGAAATGCCAGCTTCCGATTCTCGGATTTCGGGAGGTTTACAGTAGTTCCAGACTCTATATAGCATCGGGAGATTGTGGAATAGTTGTCTGGCTACGCGAGACTACATAGCGTGCAACATTGAAGTATAACTTGGAGCATTAGACAGGCTCAGCCAGCTGCCCAGAGTGTGCTGACAGCTTTGTGTCTGACAGCCAAGGTCGACGCCACAGATCATCAGTGTATCACCAGCACCTGTGCAGCTGTGGAGGAGCTCTTTCAGCACAGCAAACTGGGGAGTGGGGACCTCTGTCTCGCACATGATCTGCTATGGGACGAGTTGAGTTGGAAGAGTCCCTCAAAATCGTTGCTGCGCTGCGCTGCCCGACTGATGAGGGTTTTATCCAAACCACTGTTTCCGAAACCACTGTTTCCGAGGCGCCTGCTGGCCTAGTGGTCCAGGTCAGGCACGTGCACACATAGACACCAAAGGGGGCTTGAGCCCCTGACCTTTAATCCGTCTGTAATAAGTGCCCTCTCCAGACCATGAATGTGTTTTTTACTATGATGAAAGAAATGCAAATGCCCTCTTTCCATGCCATTACATTGCCAGAATTGCCTTGTCCAAACTCTCTTGAATGCAGCATCTGATGTTGAAAGAATTGCACTCTCCATGTAGAAATAAGCATTGAAAATAGCCGACTTTGTGAGCTTGGAGGTCTGCTATTTTTGGTATTTTCACCAAAAGGCCCTTTTAGAAATGTCAACCCCTGCCTCTCTAACATTCTCTGCACGTCCCTGGTCCAGGTGCATATCACGTTGGCTCTAATGCCAGACAGTGTGTCACGGGTTTGAGCCCCGAACTTTGTGGCGGGTCTTTCCCCTGTCCCATGTCTCTCTCCCTCTTTCCTGTCAATCTGCACTTGTCTTGAACTATCAATAAAGGCAGAAAAGCCAAAAACAAATCCCTCTTTTCTTTTTTAAAGGACGTACACTTTGCCCCGAGGCCAGGATCGAACTGCATGGGAACCTTTCCGGTTTGGTAGACAGCTGCTCGACCTGCTGAGACACATCAGGGCCCTTTCCCCATCACGGTCCATGGAGAATCACCTCGTCATCTTAATGAATTTAGGCCTAGAATCATTGAATGCTTTAACCAGTGAAAAACAGCAGATATACAAGCTCACAGCGCGGCACCGAGTGCCGCGCTGCGAGCTTGTAGATCTGCTATTTTTGAAAAAGGTCGTGAAAATGGGTGCACATCTTTGAATATATGTATTTTCAAAGCGAACGTTTGTAACAAATATTTTGCTTCTGGGTGGTCCCTGGAACTAAATATTTTGAGATGGGGGTCCGTGGACAAATACATATCATTTTGGGGGTCCTTCAAATGAAAAGGTTTGAGAACCACTGACATAGTAGTCTCTCAAGAACAGACTAACTGAGCTCAATTTAAGTGAAAAAGGACCTTTTCTTTGACGATGGCTGGCCAGATTGCTGACATAGAAACATAGGTTTTTTCAAAAAATCTTAGAAGGATTCAAAGGACACTTATAGAATCGGGTCAAAATTCTAATTTTCACGATTTTTCAAAAATAGCAGATCTACAAGCTCGCAGCGCGGCACTCGGTGCCGCGCTGTGAGCTTGTATATCTGCTATTTTTCAATAGTTAAAGCATAAAATAATGATGTGTACCCGTTCTAAATGGGTTAATGAATGGACTTCTATTTCACCAGGTGCCCAGAGGCGTATGTTGTTCCAGACTGCTTCATGGCTTAGGGGTCCATGGGTAGAGTTGGCAGTCAGTGGTGGTACTTAAATTTAATTTTTATTTTTTTTACTTGGGTAGACATGCTCTTAAAAAAGCAAAAGGTCAGTATTCAAAATTGGACTATGTACAAAAGCAGTTCTTTGTAAAAGTACCGATAAAATGTTTCAATATGTGTCAAACGTTTTAGAGAATAGCTACGCCACAAGCTCACAATGCGTCACGTTATTTTAGATTAAAATTATAAGGGAATTATTTTATTCTTTAACTACTGAAAAATAGCAGATATACAAGCTCACAGCACGGCACCGAATGCCGCACTTCTATAAATGTCTTCTAAATCCTTCTTTTAAATCAGTGGTTCTCAAATGTTTTCATGTCAAGAACCTCCAAAATTACATATATTTGGCTGCGGACGCCCATCTCAAAATGGGTTGTTCCAGGGACCCCCCAGAAGCAAATATTTTAGTTACAAATGTTCGCTTTTAAAAAGAAGACTCGCAAAAAAAATAATCATGATTTTTCAAAAATAGCAGAAAGCAGATCTACAAGCTCGCAGCGCGGCACTCAGAGCTTGTAGATCTGCTATTTTTCAATAGTTAAAGCATTAAAGTTTAATGAATTGTTTAATGATTAAACAATTCTAGGCCTACAGTAAATTGGTTAATAATCTAAAATCTTGCAAAGTAACCTCTACTTTCGACTACTTCAGAGATGTAGTGGAGTAGAAGTATAAAGAAAAATATCAAACATATAATTTTCCAAAAATCTGTCTGTCTGAAACAGCGTTTCTCCTCAGTGGCTGGAGCAATTGATCTGAAATCGCATCACCATTAGCATATGAACACACCTAACATAACTGTGAAGCCTGTTTGTCACTTTCACAAATCGTTTGCTGTATATTAGCAATTTTCCAAAAATCTGTCTGTCTGAAACAGCGTTTCTCCTCAGTGGCTGGAGCAATTGATCTGAAATCGCATCACCATTAGCATATGAACACACCTAACATAACTGTGAAGCCCGTTTGTCACTTTCACAAATCGTTTGCTGTATATTAGCATTTTTATGTATCTACTATCTATTCTGCATCTAGCATGAGGCTTATTTATTCTGCATCTAGCATGAGGCAACATGTTTAACCATCTCTGTGTGTGTGTGTGTGTGTGTGTGTGTGTGTGTGTGTGTGTGTGTGTGTGTGTGTGTGTGTGTGTGTGTGTGTGTGTGTGTGTATGTGTGTGTGTGTGTGTGTGTGTGTGTGTGTGTGTGCGCGTGCATGCGGGGGGGCAGGGGCAGGGGGGGGGGGGGGGGGGGGGGTGACTGGCCCCCCCTGTTACAGATGTTGTCCAAAAATAATGCAGATCGGTACACAGTCGTATCTCTGTAGCCATTAAACGAAACGGGTATTTCTTACATTGACGCTCCTACATATTATCATGTAAGCACCAGTTAAAGTTACTTTCCATCCCTCATATACTGTGTGCACAGTGCACATACCATAACCCACACACTGCACATCATTTCAGAGCTCATATCTTTGAACGGGTAAGGGCTAGTATAAAATAATCAAGTAAAAGCGCCTCAAACTTGTACTTACGTAAGGACAATACTGTTATGAAGGCTACAGTATAACAGGCTGGGGACACAAAGAGCCCCATGAGGTGGGACTGTCCAGGTCCTGGGGTGTGCACATTGGACTGGGGAGGGAATTCCCAGCATGCAAACACATGTTTGTGCTATTGTTTTATTGCTAATTAATTCAGCAGTTTGCCATGGGAATGTGGGGGTTATGTATATGTGCTGTATTGATATGTGTTTAATAGGGGTGTAACAATATAGTATCTGAATCGAAACATCGATTTTAATTTGCAAAAGCAAAATATCGTACCGTTTGGCTTTATATAAATATTGTATTGTGTCATTTTACAATGCAGATAATCGGTATTGAATCGTTTTGCAATGCAAACAATCGATTGTATGGAAACTAAGTATTTGTGCCTTGTATTTAGCAATTTTTAGGGGGAAAATGAAAAAGAGAGGTCTAATTACTTTCCATTCCATACATATAGTTAGATAGATAGTGATAGTAAAATATGTTATTGTTGTTTAACATGGTATAGATATCATTCTCAGTGTTAAAAGTCAATGCCATGATGTTTTGATCTGATAACTAATGCACGAGACGAGAATCTGCCCCACTCCAGGGACAGAAAGATTGACCAGCGAAATGTCAAAGTGTCCAGGACACGGGATAATGGAAAGCCAAAACATTCTACATCCTTGGCTTCTGAGTCCATGAGACTCAGTCACAACAACATCCCATCCATGTTATGTTTAATTGTCCAATCAGAATGTGACTAATGTATTCTGTAAACTCCATATATCTGTGAATCATTATGCTTTGTACTCAGAGATACTATGGGTGATTTTGCTCTACTGTACTGCTGTACAGTAATTTGAACTCTGACTAAACTTCACCACAAAAAAACGCATATTCCCTGGTGTGGACATTCATCCTTTCTTGTGTGTGGAGTATTTTATTATGATTGGGGAAAAACTGTTTATCCATATGGAATATGATCCAAATTCCATCAAATGGCCCATTCGATTGCCGGATTAGCTCCGAGGAGATATTGGGGCTCAACTTTGTTGGACTCATTTTGTCTTCTCCGCTGCTAGAACCAGTTACGGATTTCTACTGATTTGACGTTTATGGATTCGATACAGCTGGACAGTTTGTTTTGGAATCCCACTTCGTTCATCTCTGCTAGTAACAACCAGCCGAGGATATTATCAGACGTTTCCCCTGACTCCCACGGAGTAACACTGAAAGGACTCCCTCCACGTTTTTTTCCTCCTGAGCGCGGCACAGGAAGGCAGAAAACACCTGCCGAAATCTAAACAACCTTTTTACAAACGGAACAACACCTTTGAATTGAAGCGTCTCTTCAAAGCTTGGGGAATGAACTGATAACAGCTTTAATGGCTAAGATAGACAATGAGGAAATGAAACAGGTTGTTTCTAGGTGCCCCACAATTGCACCATTTTTGCCCATATGGAGAAAGGAATTCGGATATGATGACTCTCTCCCACATCAACATATCGATAAGATCTCACAACGGTCTGAAGAAAGACGAAATGGAGGCGGCCAGGTTTGGCTCTGGCACAGCGTTCCACACCAGGAGCCGTTCACGGACGGTCTCTCTCCCCTCATCTCTCCGCACAGAGACTTTGAGAGGGCGACATGCTTCATTCTCACACACTAAGTCCTCCTCATTCAACAGAACCCAGGTCATACGTTTATACCTGCTGTCTTAAGAGTCTAGCTAGCTCTAAACACAGCTGCGTTTTTAATGTTTAATGTTTTTAGTATATTGGTTTTGTCGCTTTTTGTTGCACGTTTGAGTAACAGAATAGGGACTGCGGTTTCCTGTTCTGAGGACATAGCAGACTGTTGGTCACAGATTCATGCTTGTCCATATTATTAGTTGGTGTTATTTAGCACGAGACTCCAGTTTAGTGTTGCCAGGACGAAAGTTATTTCTGTCCTGAAGGAAATCTTTACACGATTTTGTTTAGTGTACCCAGAACAAAAGCAATTGTTCTGAAGGGAGAATCTCTTGGCCAGTGCATAACCCAGCCACTTAACCACATAACAAATCGCGTGGTTATTTTATCAATAATAGCTGTTTCCAGCTACTTAATCACATAAGAAATAGCGTGGTTATTTTAATTGGTAGATTTCCTTTATGTTCCAGAACAGAACGTTCTGACGGAAATCTTCATGCTTTACGCTTACACGTCTTCGTTTTCGTCTCAGTCTTATCTTATTTTATTTATTTTTTATTTTCCGTCTCAGGCGACTCTGAGATGTTGAATACAGGAGCTTTTTATCTCAGCGCTCCCAAGAACATTTTTAAGAAACATGACCATTCAAGCTAAAAAAGCCCCCTGCTCCGAGAAGCAGTGTTTTTATCGTGTAAATCCTGGACACACACGGATGAGATGTTACAATCTAAACCCAGAACCTCTTTTTAACCCGGACCTCACATCACTCTGGAAGATCATCGGGAACTCCCATTTACCAGCAATACCTAAAACCTTTCCTGGAACATTTCAATGGATGTGCGAAGCTGCGGAGACATTATTGCCACTGGATGTGTTGCTGGATACCACTCAAACCTCATTAGGAAGGAACCGAGAACGCAAACAGTGTTTTCAGATGCTGACGGGCTTGACAAGGCCCCCCCAGCCGAACCTGGCTGGCACTGCCTTCCACTCACAACGCGATGGGACGCGTTGTGAGCTTGTCGATCTGCTACGTGACTTTCATGGATTACAATGTCCCGAAAAGAACAAACACTCTTGACCCTTGGGACGCCCCGAGATAATGGTACTATATATTTTGTTTACTTTTGACTAAGAACGACTTCTGGAAAGAAAAAAAAAAGAAAAATCAAGTTCTGACTGACAAACCTGTGTGTTAAATGTTTTTGATAATCTATCTCTGTCTAATCATCTCTAATCCCCTTTTCCTCCCCTGGTTACATTTCGGTTTGTCTATTATGAAAGCAGGAAAATCAAACCAAGTATAAAGTGAGCGGTGCTACTTCTGTGTACAATATGGTACAATATGTGCTTGGCTTATGCTGCTTGCTTGCTCAATGCCTGCTGCTCGCGTGAGCTGCTTACGCTGCTTATAGGCTGGCACGGCCTATGTGTTATTATTGTTTTATTTTGGAAAAAAAACTATGAGGGGATTGCTGGAATTGTTTTTTATTTCATTTTTCTTATTTTTACCTTGAGAGGCCACGAGCCGATTCAGTTTCTGTGTGACCTTGCTCTCTCTTTCTCTCTCAAAAATGGGTTTCATTCGCTCTTGTTCTGTATAATCTACTGTTTACATTCTAATACAGGGCTTGATAACAATGTGCTGGGGTTATATTTGAATCTGTCTTGGGTTTTTCTCCCTCTGTATTGTGTTCTAACTCACTTACCTGGTTTGCAAAACTAGGAATTATTTACACATATGACTGTCTCTCCCTCTCTCTCTCAAAGGGGATCTCATTCACTCTTGGTATGACTACACTCGTACTGATAACAACCAACGCTTGGGTTTATTTGAATGTTTATATATGATGCCCCTAACGTCTTAATAATTTTTTTTCTCTCCCTAATGTATTAATTCTTTTTCACCAATGTGGTAGGGATTATTTTTACTTTATTTATTTCATTTTAGGGGACAGGACGGACTCGACCTGGATAGACAGGTATCGTGGAAGGAACTCCACTAACTCGCTAACCAACTTGACTGACACTCAACTTGACTGACTGACTGTTTTATTTCAATTTTATTTTAACCAGTTTTCTCCTGTCCTCCTGTTTTGTCGTGAAAAACACTATTTCCTGTGTAACAACTGAACCTTGTTCTTTCAAACCACATCTTAGGGACATGTACCAAAAACGTTACTTTCACCAATATTTGCCAAAATCCATTTTTTGACACATAACTGCAGTATGTGTTAAAAGGGAAGAGAGGCTTATCAGTAATCATGTCCATAATCATTATTATCAATATTATTGTTATCTCTATTTTCAACCTTGCCCTGGTTTTACTCAACCTTTAATTTATCCTTCTTGGTTTATTCTGGGTAATCCCTTATCCTCTTTACTTGAGTAAAAGTACTTTGATTACTCCCTCAGCAGGCTGAAACCGTTCCAAAAACAATTTATATGGCTGGGCTCATTCAAACCTTTTCAGTCAAATTCCACAATTATTACAACCCTACTGGGCTTATACGGGATTACACATTATGGAAAAAAAAAAATGACATTATGATTATGTTATGTATTTTTATTATTATTATTTTACTTCTTTAAAGTCTCTCTCTCTGGGACACTTTCAGTAGAGAGCCTTTCAGCAGGCCTCGCTAACTATTGTTTTGGGAAAACCTTATCTTGTTATGATACACTTCCCCCCTCACAGGCCTGGAAGCTCACTCTAACTCTGACAGTGAGCAGAGTCATTGTCCTTTACTGTACCTCGGTACCCTACTGTACCTCGGTACCATCTGTTTCTCATTTAACCATATTTTAACAAATTATCCTCCAAACAAAACAATTTTTGTCACACCCAATATTTTTGGCTGTGGCAAACGGGAGGGAATGTGTTTGGAGAATTAATATTTAGAATTAATATTTTTTCATTTAATTTTATTTCTTTCATATTTTCATTTTCTGAATTCATATTTCATTTTCTGATTTCATATTTTCATATTTCATTTTGTTTTCATTTCATCCCATTTAAATATATTTCATTTTGTGAAGTTGATTCCAATCCTCAACAGGGTTAATCTGTTTCCCCTAACAGAACAAACTGACACAACTTGTGTCCCCTTTTTGGTGATGTATCTAAACATTTCAATTTAATTTCTATATATAAATACCTTATTGCCTTACAGTATGGATTGATTTGTCCCTGTCTTTTCCCTTGTCTTACAGATAAAGATATTTTGAGATGATAATTGAGAATGATTTGACAGACACATACTTCACTACATGTCTGTCCAAAGTGGAAATGTCAAAAAGGATGATTGAAAAGTCCATATGTATTTCGTGAGTATGAAACTGCATCACACACGTTTTCCCGCTGTAAAGTGTTTTCTTTCAGACCTTGACTCGGACAAAAGCCAGTAGTGGTAAGGAGGAATAGACAGTTGGCTTTAAGGGGGCTCCGGTTTGACACCTCCCAATAATGACAATTAAGACCACTCATTACCTAAAGGTAACCTCGGAGGTGTACGAATTATGACCGCCAAACGGCTGATTTTCGGATGCTGTCTAAATACATTTTGAATGCTTTTGTCTTTAACCTAAATTATGGTAAAGAGTCAAGTTCGTCTTGTTTTGACTAAAATCGGCCCCAAATTGTAATAACCACCCGGGAGCGTGATGCTGATGTGTTTTTATCTTGCTTGACATGGATAATTTCCAATCAATCTTCGACACATTGAACCTTTGTAAAATACATATATATAATAATTAATAATTAAGACAATAAAAATCTTTTACCTCTACTTAAAAAACAAAAACAAAAACAAAGTTCAATTATGATATTCTGATTTAAATACCTTTGGAAATATACAGTTCTTTTGACTCTACTCTTCAAAAACTATCGAAATGTTTTTGACTTAAATTGTTCAATTATTATGTTCTGTTTCAAATACCTTAAAAAAAAGTTTAACCCATGTTTTCTTCCCTTGTTGTTTATGCTGCCTTGACATTTAACACTTCAAATGCTATCTCAGGAGGGAATTGATAGTAAAATATGTTATTGTTGTTTAACATGGTATAGATATCATTCTCAGTGTTAAAAGTCAATGCCATGATGTTTTGATCTGATAACTAATGCACGAGACGAGAATCTGCCCCACTCCAGGGACAGAAAGATTGACCAGCGAAATGTCAAAGTGTCCAGGACACGGGATAATGGAAAGCCAAAACATTCTACATCCTTGGCTTCTGAGTCCATGAGACTCAGTCACAACAACATCCCATCCATGTTATGTTTAATTGTCCAATCAGAATGTGACTAATGTATTCTGTAAACTCCATATATCTGTGAATCATTATGCTTTGTACTCAGAGATACTATGGGTGATTTTGCTCTACTGTACTGCTGTACAGTAATTTGAACTCTGACTAAACTTCACCACAAAAAAACGCATATTCCCTGGTGTGGACATTCATCCTTTCTTGTGTGTGGAGTATTTTATTATGATTGGGGAAAAACTGTTTATCCATATGGAATATGATCCAAATTCCATCAGATAGATAGATAGATACCTTTATTATCCCAACGGGGAAATTCAGTTGTCCAGAAGTAGCACAGCAGTATACAGTTATTTACAAAGTTACAGAGACGTAAGAAAAGATAGATAAGAGGGAAAAAAAACAAAAACAAAGACAAGAGCAGTACAGTACCAATCAAGAGAAGGTGCATCAATAGAGGGGGCGAATAATATATAAGTATAGGCCTATATACATAAAGTGTCTTGCAAAAGAGACCATAGCAGTCAATGCTAGTTAGTGCAAACAAGTATCTCACTGTCATTGTTAAACAAAGCAGTTACTCTTGGTCTATCGATAAATTAATCTCTGTGTTCATGTCAAGGTGCAGGTTTGTCCAATGTCCATATGAGTTGAAATATAATGTCCATTCATGTATTAGCTAGAGAATCACAGTGTTTATCAATCATCCACCAGTCATTATAATATATTCGAGATATTAACCTGGTAGAGTGATTTAAAAACTATGAAGTTATAAAGGTTCTGCAGCCTACATGCTTAAAAGAAACAAGACAAAAACAGTGCAGAGAAATAGCAATAACAACAGAGACAAAAAGTAATTTTCAACTGTCTGATTTTAAGGAGACTTTAAGTAAGATTAACACAAGTGTGTGTGTGTGTGTGTGTGTGTGTGTGTGTGTGTGTGTGTGTGTGTGTGTGTGTGTGTGTGTGTGTGTGTGTGTGTGTGTGTGTGTGTGTGTGTGTGTGTGTGTGTGTGTGTGTGTGTGTGTGTGTCTATTCTATTCTATTTAGAACGCATAGATAGAGGGAAGCAACTAAGGGCAAGAAATTGAAGAAATGCAAAAGAATATGACATTTTTACACCTATGATATAATTAAATCAAAAATAAAATCAGGTCATATACTGGCACGTTCCCACAAATTATCAAGTGAATGTGAATGCTTAACCTTAGTGTGATCTTCTCTGACAATACTTCTTTAGTTTTTATTATTATTATTATCCCCCCCCCCCCTTTTCAGAGATTCCATAGTTTCATTGTTTGACAGCACAATCATCAGTGTATTTTGGATTCATGTAAATTTGTGTTTTCTGATTTTTAACCACTGCTCTTTTTCCCCTCTGCACCAAACCTCTTTGCTGAAAGTAGCCGATCTACAAGCTCACAACGAGGTGTTGTGAGCTTGTAGATCTGCTATTTTTGTTTGAAGTTATCAGAATATGGACACTAGGGTTCAAGCAAGTTGTTAATATTAAAAAGAAGAAAAGGGTTTCTATCACTCAAAGATTTGGAGGACCCCCTGTAGTAACTCTGAGGACTCCCTGTTGTTAAGACCCTTGCTCCAGTAACTCATTTAACTGGGGACCCAGTCCCACTGGAACACCCTCAAGGACCCTTGGGTGGGTCCCCGGACCACACTTTGAGAACCACTGTGCATTATACTCCTGAACAGTAGGTGGCGGGCGAGCGCTTTGTCATGTGACGCGACGTGACTGACTGTCAGCGTGTCACATGACCACATGGGGAAGTAGAGGATCTTTTAAGCCACAACACAACACAACAGTCTAATCTCATTTTATTCCACTTTAATTCATCCTCTTATCGTTCATATCACATCAGCCATGGACGGAGGGGCCAGGTCTTCATTAAACACCGCTCAGCCGGGACCAGCGCCTGATTTCAGGGGGTGAGAATGAGATAAAATACAGTAAAATATAACAAACAGCTTCATCATAGCGAGCTAGCTTTAGTTAGCAGCATTAGCTCTCTGGTTGCTATGCCTCGCTTAGTCCAGGCTTTTCTGCCGTTCTATCTATCAGTGTTTCTCAAACGTGTACATTTCAAGGTCTCCTCTTAACTCTAACAGCATACAAATGGAACGGGTCCATTTGGTTCCATTTGTATGTTGAGAGACACAGACTTGTCTGGGTCCATTTAGCCCTCCATAAAGGAACCCACAGAGTCCCTGGAATCCACATTGAGAACTATTGCTATCTATTACATAGGCTACTTGAGAAAACCCAGACTTATTTTCATTTTGTCAGTAGGGGTTTGAATGTGTCGACAATATATCATTTTTTTGTCAGTTCTTTGTCACTTGCTCTCTGACACTTTAACTGTATGTGCATGAAGTTGTTGTGAGTGAATGAATGAATGTCACGTGTTGATGTGCCTGACTCTGAGTGGCTCTCAAAATGACCCAAATAACTCTTTGAGTGTACAAATGGAACCAAATGGACCCTCTTTACCTTACGGGTCCATTCATTCCATTTGGTTCCATTTGTACACTCCCACTGCATAGCCAGAGTTACAGACCTGTAAAGTAAGCGTACAACTTATTATTTTTCGGCTTCCTTTAAGACAATGCAGTGATATATATTATAAAATAAAGCAGAACAACAGAAAACAACACATCTAAGATAAAATAATAAGTAATAATGACTTAGGAAGAAAAAGAGTGAAAAAGAGCAAAGAGAATAATTAAACAAAAGCATCCTCAGCTGTGCATGTGCATAAAGTTTGGTGTATTTTATACTCCAATGGCATTATTTTCCCATAGTAGCTACTGTACTTTAACTATTTGAAAAACAACTTCACAGTGTGTTCTATGTGCAAAAAGTTGGTAATATTAAAAAGAAACTTCACAGTATATATACAATATTTATGTACAATAGGTGCAGTTCAGCCTCACAGTATCTACTGTAGGTGAGGCTGGAGAATAGTAGTGCATGGAAGACCAGGCCTGAGGGTCCCTGCACCCCACTTTGAGAGGATGCAGATTGCAGACAGCAGAGGGCCTCTGAGAAGTCTGGGCACCTCAATGTAAAATTGCTTTGGATATACATGATTTGAACATGCATGAAACATTGATTGATTGAAGACCTACAGTATTATAAGTTTACACAGGAAAGGGTACATGGCAGTACAGCTTTGATTGATTGATCAAAGACTTTATTAGAAGTTTGCATTGGATGCTACAGTTTCATGACAGTACAGTTCACTGGTACAAGGTCAACTAAAAGGAGATCCAAAGAAAGCCTTTCAGCTTATTTACATTTTTGTAGCTCATATAACAGAACACAGTACTATGCAGAGGATATCATAAATAGCCAAACAGAAAAATAAAACACTCAAAATTAGAAAAATAAAATAGAAGAAAATAGATCAAATATATTTACAGCAGAAAGGGGGAGGTAAGTATAGGCTTTGTCTATTACCACTGGTACAAGGTCAATTAAAAAGATAAACACAGCAAGAAAGCCTCTGGGGGTCCTTTTATTAACTCATATAAATCACATCATTATCAGTCCTCCTAAATGTATCCATTCAACTGTATGCCACAATGACTGGATAGCCACAGGTTTTATTTTAGTATTTTGTAGCAATTGTTGAAACTAGAAAAAAAAGCCCCCTTCAGGAGTTTGTCTCCTGCCTGCATGATAGCCCCCAGAGCAGGTGTAAAGTCTTCATAAGACCAACATGTACTCTGCAACCTTTGTTTATCCCCAAATTGTCATGGTGTCAGTGTCACAGGTTTAAATAGCTAGAAATAGCTATAGCTTTTACATGACGATTAATTTTCTCTCAAATAATTGCGATTAACAATTTAATTGTGTTTTTGTCATTGACAATTACATTTCTGTTTGGCTTGTAGGCTTTGAAGTTGCACATGGCAGATATGACACATAACCTTAAATATACAATGAAATTACTGACATATTTGACAACTTTATACTTAAAAAAGAACATTGATAGTGGAAATATTTCCACTATTTTTTACTTTCTAAATATGAACATTTTTCAACATGGAAACGATTATGACGATTATGAAAAATAATCACGATTACGTCAAATAATCACGATTAGACGATTATGTAATAATTGTCACAGCCCTAGGTAGAAATGATATGTATTTGGCACCACCAGGCTGAGGAACAGCTTTTTCCCCACAGGCCATCAGACTTTTAAATGCTAAGTGAGGAATGTGCAATAACTCTTTGCACTTTGCGCTATGCACTTTATCGGACTGATTATTATTGCCATACCTTGTGTTTGTTTTATTGTACGTATTTTTATTGTAGGTCTTTTATATGCTTTTATTATCATGTTTTTTATTGTACTGGAGCTTCCGAGCGTAAGATTTTCACATGTATGTACCCAGTGCATCTAAGTGACAAATAAAGTGAATCTGATCTGAAATTATAATAATGGATTGCATTTTTAAGTGCTTTTCTAAGCACTCAAATTTGTGAAAAGCAGAAGTTAGAGTATTTTGAGAATGTGTTACGATGTCATTACATCCCTAGTCCCTACTTCTTCAGTCGTAGTCACAAGTCATGCGTCTCAAGTCTCTTACCCCTCACACACATACACACACACACACACCTCCAGTATTCATTCTTATAGCTGTCAGATCTTTCCTGTCCGTTAAATAATGTTTCATAGTCTCACCTAGACACAGAATCTGACACGAATTTCGACCATCATTTAAATCCCCTGAGCAAGTAGGCAGACTCATTAGCTCAATGGTAAAAATGTCAGCACTTGACCACAAAATGCGTTCAAATCCGGGGTAGAAGAGGAAAGTTGCATAGTGCCGCCAGCGTGGTGGTCCGGGCGCCCTAGGCTGCAATGCCAGCCTGACAGCCGAGCGTGTCGCGGGTTCGAACCCCGTTCCTGGACGTTATATGTTGTGTGTTTATTTAGTGTTTAGTGTAGAAACCACATTGCTGATTAAGCTTTCACTGGATGCAGAAAGCAATGAAAGTAAATGTATTGATTTGATATCATATTTTTTCATATTGTTCATGAATATCATACCGTAATATTCATAGCTATCATAATTGGACAATTAATGTATTTTGTTCAAAACCCCAGGCTTGTATTTGGGAATTCCCCATCATCAAAATGCACGAATAGCCTACTGTATACAGTATATATGATTTTTTATTTTTTTTACTCAACTCTAAAGCTCTGAAGATGATGCATGTGTCACTGCCTGGCTGGCTGGCTGTCTTCTTTTCTTTATTCCCTTTTTTATCCAAACAATGAATTGAATTGTGTTTGTCTCTTCAGAAACGAGAGCTCCTTGGTGTCTGCTTTGAAGACACTGCTGTTTTTCACAGTCCTGATGATCACGTTCCCCATAGGACTGTACTTTGCATCAAAGGCCTACATCTTTGAGGGTACGTTTTAAGTAGGGATGCGGTATCGGTACTCGTGGTATCGGTACTCGCCCCGATACCGGCCTATTTTGCAGTATCGGTACTCATCCGATACTGCTCACAAAGCGCCCGAGTACCCTGTGTGTTCCGCCACTTCGCCTCTCTCTCTCTTAAAGTATCAAAAGTAAAAATACACACATACAGCATAATGAGCATAGCAGATCTAGAAGATCATGCACAGTACAGGAATTTCCATGGGCTAAACCTGAAAAAAAAAGTGAAATGTGTGGCAGTTGTGCCATGTTCTGGGAAAGCAATGCAATTTAATGTGTTATATACAGCCAGAAAGTGAGGAACATCTGATAAGACATTTTGTATTATTAATTGTACTCGTATTGGTACTCGGTATCGGCGAGTACTCAAAATGAAGTACTCGTACTTGTACTCGGTCAGCAAAAAAGTGGTATCGGGACATCCCTAGTTTTAAGTACAATTTACAATTTAGGCATTTAATCCAGAGTGACTTACAATAAGCAAGGTAATACATCAATACATCAATACATCAAATGCATAGAAATCTAGAAAAAATAACATAGGTAGACCAAGAACTTAATCAGTAAAAAACTTGATATAAAACTTAAAACTGCTATCTAGCTTTCATGTATGGTCATTGAGGGTAGGCGGGAAGCTAGGGAGTGAGTCTCTTGTTCTAAGCGCGACAGGGAGTTTATTCCAGTGTTTGGGCGGCCAGGAGGGCGAATTGTCTAGGACGAGTGGATTTTAGTGGATTTTGCTCATAAGATGTAACGGTAAATGTCTTGAAATTTGTTCTCTCACATCATTTATACAATTAATGAATTATGTTCTAATTCAATTATTTAATTACAATTACATTGCCGTAACACTGGCTTTGTGGTCGGGCTGGGCTATGTAAATTAAAATCAATATGATAATTTCTAACTTTTGCCTCGATTGTGACACATACACAGCCATTTACAATATGCGTTTGCGCCTATACTGCCAGGAATATTATTAATTTTTCAGAGTCACAGTAGATCTCCCTTATATGCATGACATTTTGGTAGGCTGTAGTCTATATAGTGTACACTAGATGTCGCCAGCGATTAAGGTCTCTGGCGATTGCTAGAAGGCCTCAAATTAGCAACCAGTCCATTCACTTAGCATTAGCGTTAGCATGGAACGGCCCGGGACCCGTGCACGCCATCCGCGCTCTTAAAAAAAAAAAAAAAGTATCGACTATGTGCCTTAGATGCCCAATTGACGCACAGAGCCTTCAAACCGGATCAAGATCCGACGTTTAGAACGTGAGATAGAGCCGAGTTGCTGTAATGGCTTCCAATGTAAAATATATGCTCGGGTACATGTTTGACACGCTCGATTTCCGGTTTCCGGCGATGACGTCACTTCCATCGCAGAATCCTTGCTGAAGCTTATATGAAGCTAGAATGGTCATTTATAGCTCAAAAAATGTCAAAAAAATACCAAAATCATCAGAAAATGATCCCCAAGGCGACGTTTGGCGATCTGGCACGGTTTGGCGTCCTCAAAATGGCGATGAAAGGCGATTTGGCTAAGAATGAGTTAATGGACGATTATTATTAGGCCTATTATTCAATCGTGAAAAGAGCCGATCTACATCCTTGTTGATTGGCTATTAAAAAAAAGATTACACCACCATTGTGCAACATCATAATACAGGATTAAGTCGTTAGCATGAGAATTGTCTATATGAGAAAACCTATCTCACCTATCGGATTAGCCTACACAAGCAAGATTAAGTTAGTTTTTGTCACATTCATAAGCCAATAATATGATGTCCAGTCGGAGATGGATATCAAATGGAGGCTCTTTGAGTCCATGGGGTGAGTCATCGAAGTAAACTCATTTGGGGGGGGTGAACTATCACTTTAAGTGGGCTAGTATTGGCTCTAAATATGGGGATGTGCTGAAGAAAGACACTGTCGCGTAAAGCACAAACGAGCTGGCCAGATGTGTGGAGTAATGGGATGAGGGCGACAACCACATCACTGCCATACCACGGTTATGTATGCATACCACGGGGGTCGGGTTCATAACCGCTACATTTTTCAAAAAAAAAATGTTCCCCCCCCCAAATCTACAAACTAACTTTCATTTTTGAAATCTATTTCCGGCAGCCGAGACTGTCATCAACTTAACTCACTTTTCTTTCAAAACAAACAAGGCGATGGCTTCCCTTAATCGTTTATTTCAGTCTTTCTCAACCTTTTTTAGCTGGCAACCCCCAAAATAGACTTTGACAGAAGTCACGCAACCCCTTGTCGGGTAAACACAGACAGTTGATTTTGTTATCTCGGTACCCAGCAATAACCACAGCGCCCCAGGCCTAGACACTTAACCCATTTAGGCCTAGAATTCTTGAATGCTTTAACCAGTGAAAAATAGCAGATATACAAGCTTGTAGATCTGCTATTTTTGAAAAAGTCGTGAAAATGTGTGAAAATCTTTGAATGTATGTATTTTTAAAGCGAACGTCTCACGTAACTCAAATTTAGCTTCTGGGTGGTCCCTGGAACTAAATATTCTGAGATGGGGAGTCCGTGGCCAAATAAATATCATTTTGGGGGTCCTTCACATGAAAAAGTTTGAGAACCACTGACATTGTAGTCTTTCAAGTTCAGACTAACTGAGCTCCAGTTAAGTGAAATGGACCTTTTCTTTGACGATGGCTGGCCAGATTGCTGACATTTAAAAAAAAAACCTTAGAAGGATTCAAAAGACACTTATAGAATCGGGTCCAAATTCTAATTTTCACGATTTTTCAAAAATAGCAGATCTACAAGCTCGCAGCGCGGCACTCGGTGCCGCGCTGTGAGCTTGTATATCTGCTATTTTTCAATAGTTAAAGCATAAAATAATGATACACAATAACGTATACCCGTTCTGAATGGGTTTTAAGACGCAGGAGGAGGACTCGTCTGAGGAGGACGCCGTAGTAAAAAGAGAGACCCAACCCCTGCTCTGATTGGAACCCCTTCTTGTCTCCTCAGGTTCCATGAAGATGTCTAGCTCTGACAGCTACTTCTACGCCGCCATCGTGGCGGTGCTGGCGGTCCATGTGGTTCTGGCTATGTTTGTTTACGTGGCGTGGAACGAAGGCTCTCCCAAAGCCGTAAAGGGCAAACATGACTAAGGCATGTCCTCGCCTCAACCCCCCGAACCGCCGGAATAAAGAGAAAGGACATGATGGGGCGACAGGGGACCACAGCCCTCCACCGCAGGCTATCCAAGCCCCAAAAACCAATTGCACCATTTAGCAACCAGACGGCTAAGCGGATCTGGTTTGGATGCTGTGGTGTTTAGAAACTGAGGTTAATGCCCTGTCTGTGATTACTGTTTTTTTCTTTCTCTCTCTCTCTCTCTCTGGGATGGGAGGAGGAGGTCCTTCTAGGATGCCTCATCTAGCCCTCAGCTATCCCAGAATGGCTTTTTGTATACGCCGTCGTCGCTGTTGTCGCGTTGAAACCTTGTATGTCCATTTTCAGGAGACGGAGGGGGGAAGAACCTGTGTTCCAATGGAGACAATGTAGTTATTATTTAGTCTGGTGAATACCTTTCATTGGTTCAATATTTATAAAACCCCACAGACAAGACTTAACCACTTTCATTTGAAAACAAACTTTTGTGTGATTCAGTAGTGTGGCGATGTAGGACGTAAATTTACCCAAAGCAAGCAAATAAACAAGAAAAAGTTGAAATATGGAGATACGAGGTTTCTGTTCGACAACAGCGATCTATGCTGTTAGTGCCATCGCCACGGTACAAGAGTCGTTACTGTATGGAGCAAACCATCTTAGTTGCTTGTGTCGTGTGTAGCGTGTGTGTGTGTGTGTGTGTGTGTGTGTGTGTGTGTGTGTGTGTGTGTGTGTGTGTGTGTGTGTGTGTGTGTGTGTGTGTGTGTGTGTGTGTGTGTGTGTGTGTGTGTGTGTGTGTGTGTGTGTGTGTGTGTGTGTGTGTGTGTGTGTGAGTCCTGTGCGCACGTGCTGTACATTTACTGTACATGCATGTGAATGTGTGTGCTTACCACTTTTTTTTTTTACGTGCCGTCCCGAAACAACTTTGGTTTAAATCGTGTGTCATTTCTTTTTCACGTTCAAGCTTTTGTTTCTGTGAGTGTGTGTATACCATAGCATAGTTGTCTGTTAGTTGATTGATAACTATTTAAATTATTTTTGTCAAATGATTTCCTGTTTTGTATTGACAAAAAGATCAAAAATGAACCCCAGTGAACCGTATCCTGATAAGTTGAACAGAAACCCTGTCTGCCACTGTCTTCTACTTGAGATACAAATTAAAACATTGCACTACAAATACAAATATAAGTTGTACTATTAGTTTAGTTAATTATAGGATCACTAGGTTTGGGAGTATACAAGTGTACTGATGACCAAGGCATATTTTTAATAAGCCCTAAAGGGAAATAAAGGCTAAGGCCGAATTCTAAAATGAATGAATTTCCAAAAACCTAATCATTTTATTATTTGTGATGTGGTTGCTGTCGTCACTAACATCTTTATGTATATGCATCCTTTGAAAAAGGGAACCAAGATCTATTTTCAAAATGCTTTACCACTTTTGTCCCAGGCACCGTTGTTGTTGCCAGGGTTAAAATGGCCATGTCATTATAGGTGAAGAGTTTTAGAAAATAGCAGATCTTCAAGCTCAGTGTGACGCGCTGTGAACTTTGCAAATTGACTATTTCAACTTCTTTCTCTCTCTTTTAACCCATTTAACGCAAATCTAGATTTTAAACACTATGAATTATTTTATGCTTTAACTATTAAAAATAGCAGATGTACAAGCTCGCAGCTTGTAGATCTGCTATTTTTGAAAAATGTTAAACCTTTGAGTAAGTCTTTGAATATTTTTGACCCGATTCTAAATCCTTCTAAATCAGTGGTTCTCAAACCTTTTCATGTCAAGGACCCCCCAAAGTTGCATGTATTTGGCCAAAGACCCCTATCTCAAAATAAGTTGTTCCAGGGACCACCCAGAAGCAAATATTTGAGTTACAAATGTTCGCGTTTAAAAAGATGCATTCAAAGACTTGCAAAAAAATGATTTTTCAAAAATTGCAGATCTACAAGCTCGCAGCGCGGCACTCGGTGCCGCGCTGTGAGCTTGTATATCTGCTATTTTTCAATAGTTAAAGTACTAAATAATTCTAAATGGGTTCAAAAGGTCTTAAGTGGTGTGGTCCCGTGTGTTTCCCAGACTGCAGTATCACGCTAGGGGCTTGGCGGGCTGCGTGTTGTATAGGCTTCTTCACCCAAAACTAAATCTGAACACATGTTTGTATTTACTCTCGACTCCCTCCAGAACATCAAAACAAGGCTCTCTGGGTGCGTGAGAGAATGGGAAATCCTTCATGCTGCCTCCATGCCACACGCCTAGACCACTTAGGCCCGAACGCAAATCTGGGTCACGTTTAGATTTGAACCACTTTAACCATCATTTTATGCTTTAACTGTTTAAAGATAGCAGATGTATAAGCTCGCACTCTCTGTGCCGCGCTGCGAGCTTGTAGATCTGCTATTTTTGGAAAAATCGTGAAGGTTTTGTGCAAGTCTTTGAATATTTTTGATCCGGTTCCATGAATGTCTTCTGAATCCTTCTTCTAAATCAGTGGTTCTCAAACTTTTTCGTGTCAAGGACCCCCACAATTACAGGTATTTGGCCGCGGACCCCCATCTCAAAATATGCTGTTCCAGGGATGGACCCAGAAGCAAATATTTGAGTCCTAAATGTTCGCTTTTGAAAAGATATATTAAAAAAAAAATAGCAGATCTACAAGCTTGCAGCGCGGCACTCGGTGCCGTGCTGCGAGCTTGTATGTCTGCTATTTTTCAACAGTTAAAGCATTCAATAATTCTAGGCCTACGTGGGCTAGATAGACACAAATAGATAATGGAAAAGAAACACTCACACTTTCTGCTGCTCGACACTATAAACAGTCAAGTGAGCAATGATTCTCTCTCATGAAACGCTAGACCAAAGGGAGGCCACAGCGGGAGCATTAAGGGTATTTAAAAGTGTCGTTGAATGTGCGAGCGTGCATGTTTACAGTATACGTTTGATTGATGGAATTCTTTATTGACAAAAATGCATATATACGTGACCGTATATTTGTACATAACTGTCTATACGTTTGATTGATGGAATTCTTTATTGACAAAAATGCATATATACGTGACTGTATATTTGTACATAACTGTCAAAAGTATAAAACACCAAGAAGCTAGAGAGTTATTTATGTTGTGGTCCTATTGTCCTATGGCTTTTAATGTTTATTATGTAGGCCTATGTATGTTTGCATAGAATCTTTTGTTTTTTAAATATCCACACACTCTAGTTCATTTTCCCTGTGTCGGTCTCACGAAGTTACCCAGAGATGAACTTATCGATTTAATCGATTACTGCACATCAATAGATAGCTTGCATCTTCTGAAACTGAAACCAAAGACCTCTTAAAGGGGTATTTCACTTTCAAAAGAACTTTTGGTAATTCTATCATCTAATCAGGCTTTTATGAACACCCTGAACAGTTTTTAATTAGCTTGATTGAATATTTAGATATTTGATATAAATGTTACCAGGCCCAGGGCCTCTCCCCACAGACATCCATTGTAACTTCAAACTTCATTTTAACCATGATAGATTAATTAAAAACACACATTATTTTTTTCTGGTGACTCATACTACCCTCCTAATATGTGAGCAGGCCGTGTTTTTTCGATAACATTTTTCATTTATTTTTAATAATGTATTTCATTTTTTCCATTTTTCCAAATAATTATTAAAAATAAATGAAGCAAGTTATCGAAAAAACACGGCCTGCTCACGTATTAGGAAGGTAAAATGAGTCTCCAGAAAAAATAATGTGTGTTTTTAATGAATCCATCTTGGTTAAAATGGAGTTTGAAGTTACAATGGGTGTGTATGTGGAGAGAAGCCCTACCACTGCTCCCTGTTGAAAGTGGAATATCCCTTTAAGATTGATTTACAAAACCCTTGGTGAAAAGCACAGGGACTTTGTACATCAGTGTGGTGAAGCAGTCCGGTGCAAAGAATAGGAATGGATTGGTTCAAGAAAAGATTCATATGACCAGTAAAGTCATTGTAAAATGATTCTAAAATACACTACTACTTCAAAGTACAGATACTAACAAAAAATACTTCAGTTTGTAATTTTACTGTCCAGTGATTGTCAATATAATTTAGCTGGCTTGGTGGAGAGGTGCTCACTTAATTCTCCTTAGCGTCCTTGTATACAGTATACAGTATCAAGGTTCAAGGTTCAAATTTATTAGTCTCCCTCAGGAGATTTTTTTTATTGGAGACAGAGCCACATCTGCATTGTACATAAAAACATTTAAGACAAAAAGGAAAAAAGATAAATTACAAAAACCAAAACAGAAAAAGTAAAAGACATACTGCACCCGCACCTAACGTACATTGCCTCTACTCAGTCTATCGTTTAACATTTTAATAGACATAGGAACAAATTAGTGCTTATATCTATTGTAATGGCATTCTGGAATTCTATATCTTCTGCCAGATGGCAGTAGTTCGTACTCTCTGTTCAATACATGCAGGGGGTCAGACACTGTACGGCAAGTCAGTCTGGTTTGGTTTCATTTGATACCTTTTTCATTAGGTTTAAAAGAATAACGCATAAAAAAAGCCATTATAAAAGCCAGGATTTTACCTTTGTCTCATAGATGACCGCTAGCACTCTTTGTCAGAGGTAACGTGTTTTCTGCTCCACCATATCTAAAGGAGAAATTACCCATATTAGTTATGAATCCTGGGCACAGGTCACTAGCTCTACTGACGTGGACAATAAGCTCCTCAGGGGCTATGCTTTATAAATCATGTTTAGCTCTAATTGTACTGACCTGCCGCGCAGTGGTTCTCAAATTGGGGTACGGGAACCCCGAGGGGGTCCCCAGCTAAACAATTGATAGCTGGTATTGGTAAACAAATGGAGCCCTATTCAGGGTTCCCACGGTCATGATATTCCTGGAAATATTTTGAAATTAGAAAAATATTTTTCCAGTACTGGAAAAGTTTTGGAATTTGGCTAATTTGGATCAAGGGTCCTGGAAAAAAATAACTATGCATTGTCTTTCGTTATTGATTTTGTTAATACTGAAATGACAAATTAAACATTGGCCAAATTGTCAAATATTAGAGGCAGAAATTGTGAAAATAGCCGATCTACATGCTCACTACGCCTCGCGTTGAGCATGTAGATCGGCTATTTTCACAATAAAACCGTGTTATACAAAATTACTCAACTCTCTTCAAATATGAATATTTCGGGGGTCACGGCCTGAAAAGGTTGAGAACCACTGGCATACACTACCTGTCTTTGGGCATTGCACATAGGAGTAAGCGACTCGTTGTTGAGCTGAATTATTGATATATATTGTCCTGGAAATCGGGTTAAATATTCTGGAAAGGTTTTGGAAAAGTTTTGGAAATTAATTGGTAAAGATGTGTGGGAACCCTGCCTATGGGTCTCTAACTCACTGCACTGGACAATTTGTACACAGATCGTGGGGGGCCTGATGCATATCAAACTGGGGGGGCCTTGAAATGAAAAAGTTTGAGAACCATTGACCAAGTGTCCAGAGGGAGACAGCGGTGCTAGAAGTGCTATGGTCCAACATGGCCCCCCGCGGTTCGAACCCTGACATGTCCTAATCAAAACAACATAACGCACTAGCTGACCTGTGTCCAACAAGAGAAGACCAGCTGACCTGCCATTTCCATAAACAGAGCTATTCTGGCCACTAATTTGATTCTGCTCTTCACCTTGCTTGTGACCTTTAATGCCTTCTTCTTTCGTGTATCATCGTCCTTGATGATTGGTTGGTGACATTTTATTTCACAAGATTTCTTGTTACTTAGGGGAGGTCTTCTCCCCCCTTGCTGACGTCGGCTTAGGCAGGGTTTGAACCACTCACCTTCCGCACGAAGCGTATAGGCACTAAGCACTACACTAACGTCGCACCCCATCTTTAACCCATTTAGGCCTAGAATTATTGAATGCTTTAACCAGTGAAAAATAGCAGATATACAAGTTCACAGCGTGGCACCGAGTGCCGCGCTGCGAGCTTGTAGATCTGCTATTTTTGAAAAAGTCATGAAAATGTGTGCAAATCTTTGAATATATGTATTTTCAAAGCGAACGTTTGTAACTCAAATTTTGCTTCTGGTTGGTCCCTGGAACTAAATATTTTGAGATGGGGGTCTGTGGCCAAATACATATCATTTTGGGGGTCCTTCACATGAAAAGGTTTGAGAACCACTGACATAGTAGTCTCTCAAGAACAGACTATGAGCTCCAGTTAAGTGAAAAGGACCTTTTCTTTGACGATGGTTAGCCAGATTGCTGACATAGAAACATAGGTTTTTCAAAACACCTTTGAAGGATTCTAAAGACACTTATAGAATCGGGTCAAAATTCGAATTTTCACGATTTTTCAAAAATAGCAGATCAACAAGCTCAATAGTTAAAGCATAAAATAATGATACACAATAATGTGTACCTGTTCTAAATGGGTGCCCTAGTTTGACCTCACACAGGGTGCACTCTAACATGCAAACCACGGTAGCTATAACTGAGGAAGAATCCTGGCCCCTGAGGAGTGAGGACGATATCGGGCGAAGCCAATTTGTGCAGCCTCGGTTTTGGGAAACAAGATGTATTCAGTGTTGGCCAGTGGACAAGTGGATAACTTGTGTGCCATATCTTAATATTATTGAATTCCTCACTAAGAATGTACTGTAGCTTTACCACATAATCATCTGGCTGTGTTGTCAGCATTACAAACAGCTTGCAGGTCATTCATATAAATTAAAAACAACCTAGGGACCCAAAACACTCCCTTGTGGGGCCCTGCAAGCAACTCACTCACAGGCTGAGCCTTTGAATGATGGCCTTAAAAGACGTCAAAGATGTAATTTGTCCCTGTCGGAGAGGTACTGTAGCATGATAAACCATTGGGCTTAAGTGTAGCAGGAAAAGTTTATTAAAAAGTAAGCTGTGGTCAACTGTGTCGAATTAAGGCCTGTTGTTCCAGCACACAAAATAACAACTTACTTGCTATCATCCACTGTGCCTGTATGTTCTCAATGTGACATCAGTCCAACTAGTAATGCGGAAAACCTTGTTTCAAAATGTTACAGCAAGTTTAAAAAATAGTGTGTGTGTGTGTGTGTGTGTGTGTGTGTGTGTGTGTGTGTGTGTGTGTGTGTGTCACTATGGAGGGGGCCAGGGGTCTCAGCTATTGAGGGGGGGGGGGGGGGGACTCTTTAAGTACAGCAGTGCAATGAGTTAAAAAGACAATGAATTATGATACACAAAAAAGCCAAATTGTGGTATTGATTTATTGATTGAAGACTTTATTAGAAGTTTGCATAGGAAAAGGTACAGTTTCATGACGGTACAATTCACTGGTACAAGGTCTACTAAAAGGAGATCCATGAAAAGACTAAGCTTATTTCCACAGGAAACCATTAAAGTATCTCATATAAATACATTAAACACTTGACAACGCTACCACTTTAACCCTAGCACTGGAAGCCATGCTGTGGACGGTACATCCAGACATGCTACGCACATTGCTTTTTGTTGTCAGTGTTTATTGTAATAAAGATAGACAGGTAGCTACATAATTATATTATGGCCTATTATATTTAGGCCTATGAGTAGGGTTTACATTTTGTGGGTTTTGAGTCCCCCTAGTGGTGTAACCTTGAGTCCTACAGTAATACAGTATCTCTTAAAATGCCTTTCCCCCTTTATTATAAATCCCTTTCATTTGCCCCCCAGTATAACATATGATATAGAAACAAACTTCCCTTAATCCACCCATTCACTGAAGAATCTGACTGATGAACAAGGTATACATAATATTTTTTCACATACTAAGTTCAGTGCAAGGCTGCAAGCACTGTATGTAAGCTATGCACACATTCTGATTCTGAAGGATCTACAACTTTAACCTTTTAATTAATATGTATTGTTTACCCCCACATGAAAAGTCTGTGCCAGGAAAACCCAGGAGAGAAGATTTGTGTAAATAAATGAATAAAGAAATCGAATTAATCGTTCTCAAAATGTTCATGTCAAGAGCCCCCATTTTGTACCAGGGGACCCCCTTAGAATTCCGGTAAAATATTCCAAATGTGTCACATTTTCCAAGTGCAATCCAAAATAAATTGTATTATTGTAATCATCATCATTATTATCATCATCTATTCCAGTGGTTCTCAAAGTGACTCCTGTGGGACTCTGTGGGTTCCTTTAGGGGGGTCTTGAAATTGACCCATACAAGTCTGTTACTCTACAAATGGAACCAAATGAACCCGGTTCCATTTGTACACTGTCAGAGTTAAGGGGAGAGGACATATTTCCTTGTTACCAGCAGAGGGCAGACTTGCAGGTCTAGCTGTTATGTGAGGAGCTGTGGTGTCTGTCTGGTTGCCTCACTATACTACCCAGTGATGGGTAGTAGCTTGCTACAAATAGCTTAGCTACATAGCTTAACTCCATTTCTAAGTAGCGTAACGGAAACTTGCTACATTTCTCTGGGGATAGCTTGTAGTGTAGTTGAGCTATATTTAATCAAGAGTAACTAGTGTACATTTTCCAAGTAGCTGGGCCATCACGGTCGGGAATCGGGATGAATGAATAAATAAATAAATAGACCAGTCATTACAATTAGGCTACAGTGTCCCCAATAGTGAGGGGGGTATACATTTAATTTCAAGCCAGACATAGGGTTTCCAGTTTCAGTCTGTTTTATAATAAAAAAATCAAACTGAGCATGTTTTGCCTGCCCATTTGTTTGGTGGAAAGTTGTTCTTGATTTAAAAAGAAGTAGTGTTGATGTAGCTAGCTACTTTTGCCCTGTAGCTTGTAGTGTAACTTGTAAATTTCTCTGGGGATAGCTTGTAGTGTAGTTGAGCTATATTTAATCAAGAGTAACTAGTAGTGTAGCTTACTATATTTTCCAAGTAGCTTGCCCATCACTGTCACTACCAGTGGTGGACAAAGTACTCAACTGCAGCAGTACTCGAGTCAAAGTATGGCTACTCCTGGTCAAATATTACTCCACTACAAAAGCTCTGCTGCTGTGAAATTTGTACTTGAGTTAAAGCAGTGGTTCTCAAACCTTTTCAGGTCAAGGGACCCCCAAATTGTGGCAGCCGACCCCCATCTGAAAATGGTTTGTGGCCAAGGACCCCCAGAAGAGAAGATTAATGTAAATAATAATAATAAAATAAAAATGATTCAACATTTTCGATAAACTTCCGGAAATGTAAAAAAATAAATAAATAGCAGAAATAAAAAAATACAAGTACTAATTATTAAGTAAAGTACATGATATCATCCAAGAAATATATTTTAAGTACAGTATGCTTCTCAAAGTGGGGTCATTCAGGGGGTCCCCCCAGCAAAAGTACTTTGGTGATGGATCATTTTAACCACTTAAAAATAGCAGCTGCTTTTATTGAACATTTTAACAACACATACAACATGTTTGGTAATATTTGAATAATTTTGAATATTATTTAAAAAAAAGAAAAAAAGAAAAAGAAAACCTTGTCCAATGGGGGTCCGTGGCCAAATAGGCTACATATTAATTTGGGGGTCCTTGATACTGCCCATATTAATGCCCTATCAGGGAGGGGACAACATGTAAGGGAGGGAGATGGCAGTAGAGGACTGTATTACCACCACTGGAGACCACACCACACCAAGCTGCCTGGAATATCACAAATTGACCGTAAGGGTCCATTTGGTTCCACTTGTACGCTCTCAGAGTTACAGACCAATTAGAGTCCATCAATCATTTGACTGAGGACCCCTGTGAAACAGTCACGGACCCCTGGAAGTTTGAGAACCGCTGGAATATATAGGCTACTGTATATAATATAACTAGTAAGATGCCTCAGGGCGCCATGCGACCTCAAGGTGGCGCCATGTCTTGGCCATCTGGCCAGTGATGTATATCGGACCAGTTACCCATATATGGAGACCCCTGGTACCCATATATGGAGATCCATGTACTGTATAGGGAGATATGCTGTGAGAGCCCAAAAGTGCTTACTCTGTTATTTGTTATGTGAAAGTCCTATGATGTCTATGACATCTGACATCATACCCTTTTATGCCCATATGGAGATCCCTGTCTGTAGAACCAGCCACACAGATATGGGCTGTCTTTTCCATATGTCTTGGCCATATATGGATTCTGTTAGTGTATATGTGGCCGATGTGGCCTCCATATATGGGCATTCCTATGAAGTCCTGTTAGATATGGGCTTAATATTATATCAGGGAACTCCATATATGGGCATAAAAGGGATTCTATTAGTGTGACATCACAGTGAAGCCAGAGCGTGATGTCAGAGCGACAAAACCATTCTGTTAAGAGTGGTTCCCCTGACATCACAGTGACATCAGAGTATGATGTCAGAGCGACAAACCCATAGAACCCCAATGTCAGGCATGACAGAGATACATACGGACACGGACAAGCTGTGACCGTTTACATACTAATCTGCAACCTACGGTCGCAATTACTTCTTGACAAAGCACTTTCAACCTGATACCACTATTTTTGGGTAAAAAGTCTTAAAAAATATATAAAAAATCTAGTAGGCCTTACAAGCAGATCTACAAGCTCACAACACAATTTATTTTGCAGTAAAATGGGCCTCACAAGATCTATATCTCATTATTCCACTACATTCATTTGGTCCTCACAAGTATAGTGATACATGCACGTACGCACACACCGACACCCACCCACACACCCACCCACACACCCACACACACACACACACACACACACACACACACACACACACACACTAGGGCATTAACGAAAAAGTCGACAAGTCGACTCAGTCGACTTCATTACACAAGTCGACTCACACCAGAGAAAAACTTTTGTGAAAATAGCAGATCTACATGCTCACAACGCCTCGCGTTGCGACTTGCGAGCATGTAGATCAGCTATTTTCACAATTTCTGCCTCTATATATTTGACAATTTAATTCGTCATTTTAGAGGTATTAAAAAGTCATTAAATTGGCACTTTAGAAATGTGAAGATACTTAAACTTTATGTTGGTTTGTTTACAGTTGAGTGAGAAAACAATGTTTCACATTAAGCTAATCATCTGGGGACCCCCCAAAATAATTGGGGGGTCGTGTGTGATGTGATGAAATGATAAAGTCAACTTCAACTCAACTTTTTACTGAGTTGAGTCGACTTGCAAAAATCACAAGTCGTTAATGCCCTAACACACACACACACGCACACACGCGCACACACACGCAACCTGTAGCATCGTCATCGCGGGCATAACCCAAGAACTTTGACAGAACATAATTTACAAGAAGCCATAACACAGTAACGTCTATAAAAACCCACACCGCTGCAGCCGCTGTGTGGTTCCTGGAGCTCCACTATAATTATCATCACTTCCTCAGGATGTACCGTACAGTACAGTACGTACACAATGAATTATTACCATGCTGCTAGGAGTGAGCCATGATCATCATCACATCGGTGCCAACTTCACTGCAGGAACTATAAAAATGCCCCGTATATGTGTTAACAACTCTGCATTTACACGTAAATGTCTTTTGGATATATAATGTACGCAACCAGTTCAGTCTTTTGATGGTAATAATGCACATTATAGTGGCATTTATGCTTGTGTGCTTTGACATCTTTAGTTGGCATTAAAATAAGTTTTTTTAAAAGTGTGTTGACGTGCCTGGGGGACTACTCTCCCCAGCCCATTACATTATCTGAAATATAACTCTTATAGTAGCCTAATACCACTTACAATAATTGCGACTGAAGGTCGCAGTTTACCATGAGAAATGTCACAGCTTGTCCGTGTGTAGACGTCCGTCCGTGTACACATTTTTACAGTCTATGGGTTTGCCGCTCAGGGGCGGCCTTAGCTATGTTTCACCAGTTTCAATTGAAACAGGCCTCAGCCACCAGGGGGCCTCCAAAAGCTAGCCATCAAGCCTTGTTCAACTTGCAACTTGTCACTGCACGTTCCTCTGTAGCCACGGCAAGCTGTTTTGTCACTCACTATTGCTAATGAAACACTAAGGATTATTATTTAATATCAACATTCAATTACCAATCAGTAGCTCTTGAAACGGGCCTCCAGATTCCCTGTTGCCGCTCTGACATCAGGCTCTGATGTCACTGTGATGTCCGGCACAACTTGTCCACGTATCAGTGTATCTCAGAAGGTCATGCCTGACACTGTGGTTCCCTTGACACATCACTGTGACATCACAGGTGATATCACAGGTGACATAACCTATTATATGTAAAAGTCCATATATGGGTATTTCCCAGAATCGCTTTTATGCCCATATATGAAGATCCCTGATGTAATCGCACTGGCCAGATGGCCAAGGCATGGCCCATATCCGTATGGCTGGTTCATATAGGGATCTCCATGTATGGGCATAAAATATATTGTATGTATGGAAATATAAAACATATTGTATGTAGTGATGTCCTGGGAACCAATAACAGAATCCCTGTTATGCCCATATATGGAGATTCCTGATGTCATCTATATTAAGCCCATATCTAACAGGACTTCATATGGGAATGCCCATATATGGAGGAAGACAGCCCATATCTGTGTGGCTGGTTCAGACAGGGAGGCGTCTTACTAGTAATAATAATAATACATTGAATTTATATGAATGCTTTTCTTGGTATTCAAAGTCCCTTTACAATACAGTAGCCTAACCTTTTAATGTAAAACTTACAGTAGCCTAATACAGTAGTTATCAAACCATTTGGTGCCAAGGACCCCCAAAATTGCTATCTATTTGGCTGTGGCCCCTCATCTGTTAAGGTTTTGTGCTAGGGACCCCCAGAAGAGAAGATTTATGTTTAAAATATTTCCCCCAAAATCGATAGCTTCCAAAAAAAAAAAATTTAGAATGTAGGCCTATCTATACTAGGGCATTCACGAATAGTGATTTTTAGTATTCGAAGTATTCGACCTCAAAATATTCGAATAGTCGAATGTTCAACAGGACTTGCCAAACTGTCAAATATTAAGTAAGCAAGAGGCAAACAGTGTGAAAATAGCCGATCTACATGCTCACAATGCCTCGCGTCGCGAGGTGTTGTGAGCATGTAGATCTGCTATTTTCACAATATTTATCTGCGGAACCGAGTCACATTAAATGTAATACCTACAATTCCAAGTTCTTGTCAGGGTGGGGGTCCCCAGTTCATATATGTTTATTTTGGGGGTCACTGCCTAAAAAGGTTTGAGAACCCCTGGTATAGAGCGTTAACAAATTCATCCACCAGGGGCATTCACAACTTAAGACAAAACAATAAAAAAAACTTTGGTGAACAACGTCGAATACTAGAGACTTTGATATTCGAATATTCGAATATTTGGTGAATGCCCTAATCTATACTATTACCACGGCAATGAGCTCATCAGCTTGAAAAGCTCATCAAATATAATTACTTTGTTCCTGAACCCCTGGTTGTTGAAAATGATTCTGAAACAGATAGGCTATTCACTTTTTTACCATGACACACACATAGAGTTTACTGGAAGTTGTGAGCATACCAGCTCCAACTTGTAAGGGCGGCTTCCCAGACATGATCACCCCGTCTCCCTTATGTCAAGGTTTTTCATGCCATCGGTGCCATCTGCTGTGCTTCCCGGGCAAGCATGAGTACCACGTGTGGGTATGCAGAAAATGCAACGCCCTCACAGGCTGAGTATACGAAGCGCTCGCTATAGCTCAAACTGTATAGTGTTTAACAGGTGCAGGTAATTATTTACATAGGCTGGCCTTGACAAAGAAAACAGCATGCATGTTCTTAAATGCATTTCAAAGCAGTTGTTCGCTTAAGTATTGGTTCTCAAAGTTTCCAGAGGGTCCCTAGCAAAATTAGTTAAAGGAGCGAGCTATAGTCAACTTTTTCATTGTAGGGCCGACACTTTGTTTACATCCTAGTCTATAGACTAGAATGTAAACAAACTGTCGGTCTGACAATGGCCAAAATGATTATTTTATCATTATTTTACGCTTTTTGTGGTCATTTTTGAATAGAAAAACATATATGAAGCTTATTTTTGTATAAAATATTTTCGAAACATAATTTTTATTTTAGCATCCGTTTTTCAAGAAAAAGTTGACCGTAGCTCCTTTAATATAATTTTAACCACTTTAATCATATTTTATCAGCGGAGCTTGTAGATCTGCTATTTTTGAAAAATCTTGTAAATTTGTGCAAATATTTGAATATACATTATATATATAGTTTTTAAAGCAAACATTTTTGACTTAAAACTTTGCTTCTGGAGGTCCCTTGCACAAAATATTTTGAGATGGGGGTCTGCAGCCAAATACATATCATTGTGGGTGTCCTTGACCTCGAAAGGGTTTGAGCACCACTGCACCAATGCACTGCTCTGACGTAAAAAGGTCAAGCATGTGGACACTGTAACTATAGGCTACTCTATTAACACTGCTCAGACAGGGGCCACAAGCTACTGTAAATGCATTTGTGTCTGAGGGCCATGACCTATAATGTAGTTTGATCCAAGCCACGTGGATTAGGGTCGTGCACAGCGGCTATAATTTCACTGATGTTTCTAACAGACTGCACAACTTGTCTTAAAATAAGGAAACACATAAAACAGACACGTTGATCTGCAAGGCCAAACCTCGCCGGACAAAATGGTTGTCACGATATGAAATTATTATACACAAACTGTGAGACAGAACAGAATGTGGTACGAGTTGCTGTTGCAATAAATCAGAGAATGGTAAATATACTCAGAATGCCCTTTTTCTCGGGCCAAGATGGCTTGTTATTTATGAAAGCAAATTCTTCCTCCTCCCATGTCTGTTGAAAGATCCTTTAATCACTAATGTTATTAATTTAACTTTGTCTTGTTTTCGTAATTTGTCTTCCATGAAAGGAGAATAGGTTTCATATTCATATTGGTATTTTTTATAACAGTAAAGGGCTGCAAAAGTATAAAGTATGGGCTGCATATACAGACTAGTTTCTATCAGTTCATATTTCTTTGTTCTGTTTGTTTGAATGATCGAAATAAATGTTCCATGATGATTTCTAGTCATACACGTATACATTTTCAATAATATACAACTGAATATGTGTGGTTAAAACGCTATCTTTGCAGAGTTATTATTGTGTAGGCTGCTTAGCAACAGCATACAATAGGAAGTTGAAACGCCAAAGGCCATTTTGTGGTGTGCTTTTATAGCATTGCGGTGTAGCATTTGACAGGTTACCTAATGTGTTATCACCTGAGTACAGCTTTGCGCTTCCTCAAATCCTAAACCATGTCTGAGCTCGGGAGCTGCAGAGGAAGTTTAAATTTAACTATTTGGCCTATCTGGTTTCTTCAAACGAGGGCAGGAGGCCAAGACTGAACGAATCCCTGCATGCTTGGGTTTTTTGTTACCAAAGTAGTAGGGCAGGACAGAGGCACCACCAGCACCCGAACGACACTTTTTCTAAACCTGTTTTTTTAGGACCCTTATGGTGTCTATTTATGATTTCTTCTTGTTGCCGTGGTCAACTAATGTCCCATGGGGTTCATTTTTAATGATTTCTTGCACCTACCCATTCACTTAGCTACTATACAGGAAAACAAATACCCCCCAAAAAGATCTTCTTTAAGTAGCATGTGAGGGGTCTAACAAGGTTTTTTTCATGATTCTGAATCTATTGCAAGCATTTGTTTTCCACGAAAAACATTCCTTGGGCCAAAAATGGACCCCACAAAATTGTGAAAAGTGAAGACTCATCACTTTTCATCACAAAACCATAGTTTTGTGGGACCGCGGGGTATTTTTTTTTTCCTGTAAGTGAATGGGTAGGTGCAAGAAATCATTAAAAATGAATCCCATGGGACATTAGTTGACCACAGCAACAAGAAGAAATCATAACTAGACACCATAAGAGTCCTGAAAAAATGTTGTTCGGGAGCTGGTGGAGTCTCTCTCCTGCCATACTAAAGGAAGGACAACAGAAAGCAGTATGCAGCAGCAAGCAGAAGACGACAGCATTCAGGAAACATGTTTATTTTAAATTACAGTTATTTACAGATAAAGGCTCCTTTATACTTCATGCGCGACCCTTTCAACAAACGGGCGCTTGGAAAATAAAAAAATAAAATAACAGCCATTGTTCTTTTTTTCTCATTGTCTGGGGAAAAAAAACTAACATGGAACAATACAGCACTATGTATTGCACTGTTTAACGAATAAAATGTAATTTTGTTAAATCTGTATAGACTATACATATTGTCTCCTTGCTCTTCTATTGAGACATTTAGATCGTGTCAAAGGTCATCTCTCACCTATAGACACAGGATCTGACACAAAGTTTGACCTGAAGGTCAAGATTCCATTTATCTCCTGAGCAAGCAGGCATGCTCTATTAGCTCAATGGTAAAAAAAAAGGTCAACATTTACGCAGGAAACTACCGGGGTAGAAGCTTTTAAAATGCTTTAAATGAAAAGATGCACTTGTATTGTAGACATCCATTTTGTTTTCAAAAACCATTGTCTGAGTGATAAGAAATAACACTTCTCATAATGGAATAGAGAAGACAAAGCAGGAGAATAAAGTAGTTGAGCAGAGTGAGCACACATACAGTAGCATCAATATTATTTGACAATACCTTCGGTGTGCTTACATTAATCTAAATGCCATTGAAGTGAAAAGTCATATCCTTCAGGGCTGTGCAATTAACCAAAAATAAATCAAAACCTAAATGAAGAACCAATAACCGACTTAATCTTGTTCATGTAGGTTAATTGAATTATCGAAATGCAGTCTCTTTCCACATATATCAACAAATTGACATGAAAAAAGCATAGTTTTAAATCGACTAAAAAATCGATTAGTCTGATTAACCACTTTGTATTATACTTCTGTGGCATACAAGAATATTGAAAGTTGCAGATCTACAAGCTCACAATGTGTCGCATAGGTAGATCTGCTATTCTCACAAAAAAAGTAAAGTGTTCGAAATCGAGGCAAATGATTGAAATAATTGTAATATTGGTTTGAAGTCATATAGCCCAGCCCTACTATCCCATCAGATTCGTAGGCTATCATTGAAGAAAAAGCACAGTACAGCACAACGCAGAGAATCTGTCAACAGATTTAAAGCAGGCAGTGGTCACAGCATGAATTACATTTTCTTGAACAGATCTAAGACTTCAAAATGATAATCATGCAACCGACTCCATTTTCACAAACATGTCAACAACCTTCCCCTCGGGTCTCAATGTCTCAATGCCCGGGAGGAACATTACAGCCGCCTCGCCGCAACATACTGTAAGACTTACTCAGTGCAACTGACCCCGCTCTCATATCTTCAGATCGTCTATTCTAGTCTTGTTGTTGCTGAGTTTGGCGGCGCGGGCGGCCCTGCCCTGGGAGGGCGACCCGGGGGGCGACTCCGCTCCCGTCTTTGCTTTCAGGTCACATTCCTCCGGCTTCACGCTGCTGCTCCTCTCCTCCACCGCCAAGTTGTCCTTGTTCTGCTTGTACGCCGCCTTGCTGTGGTACGGGTGGTACGACGAGTCCGTCTCCTCGGCCAGGTTGTAGCCGGGCACCGGCGGGTAGGCGCCGGTGCCCGGCTGCACCTGGTGGAAGTAGTCGTCGTAGGCGGGGGCGTACGGCACGGCGGCCTCGCTGGGCGGCTTGGACGCGAACCCCAGGGAGTGCTGCTGCCGGCGCAGCTCTTTCCTCCGCCTGTAGCTGATGCCCTGCTTGCACTTGGTGAAGCCCAGGTGGTAGATCTCTATGAGGTTGAGGAACAGCGACAGGCTGGCCACGCCCAGCATGAAGATGATGAAGATGGTCTTCTCCGTGGGCCGGGAGATGTAGCAGTTCACCGTGTTGGGACAGGGGAACCTGTCGCACGTGTACATGGGCCTCAGCTCGAAGCCGTACAAGAGGTACTGGGCCACGATGAAGCCCACCTCGAAGATGGTCTTGAAGATGACGTTGAACACGTACGTGCGCAAGAGCTCTCCCTGCAGCCGCACGCGGCCTTTTTCGTCCCTTATCAGGGCCTTCTTGTGCTTGTGCGCGTGCGGCATGAGCGCGTGCTTCTCCGCCAGCTCCTTCTCCCTCTGCTCGTGCTTCTCCTCCATGCGCACCAGGTGGAGGATGTGGCCCAGGTAGATGAGCGAGGGCGTGGACACGAAGATGATCTGCAGCACCCAGAAGCGCACGTGCGAGATGGGGAAGGTGATGTCGTAGCACACGTTCTCGCAACCGGGCTGCTTGGTGTCGCAGGTGAAGCCCGACTGCTCGTCGCCCCACACCTTCTCGGTGGCGGCGCTGAGGACCAGGATGCGGAAGATGAAGAGGACGGTGAGCCACACCTTGCCCACCACGGTGCTGTGCTCCTGGGCCTTCTCCAGGAGCTTCCCCAGCAGGTTCCAGTCCCCCATGGTCTACCTGATGCTGTCACACCACCGCCAAGCTAGAGGAAACAACACAAAGAACAAGTCAAGAAAGTGACTCTGAAACTCTTTACTTGAAAGGAAAACCCATAACTGAGAGAGAGAGTACAAATGTTCCGTTTGTACACTCTCAGAGTTACAGACCTGCCCTCAAGGAACCCTAAGGGGCCTTTTCCACCGGCAAAGAACCAGTTCCAGAACCAGTGCCGGTTTAACTTTCTTGGGAACCTTGGTTCGTTCTTGCTAACTAGCTTGTGTTTCCACCAGATTGAACCAGAGCCAAGGATTTGGCTCTGGTAAAAAAACTAACCTAGCCCAACCCTACCCTCCCCTGCCCCTTCTTTGTATATACTTACTGTTTGTTTAGACTTACAGTTTTCTTTTTTTTTGTTCTCTCATTTTATTTTATTTACATATCTACTGCATTATACTGTGTTCTATTCGTCTGTCATTCAATGTTATTTGAGATACTTTAATGGTTTCCTGTGGAAATAAGCTTAGTCTTTTCATGGATCTCCTTTTAGTAGACCTTGTACCAGTGAACTGTACTGTCATGAAACTGTACCTTTTCCTATGCAAACTTCTAATAAAGTCTTCAATCAATCAATCAATGGAACCACAAAAACCAAGGATTTTGTGGTTCCGGTTCCGAACCAACTTTTACGGTTCCGAACCAACTCTGGTTCTTGGTGGAAAAGCACACCTCTGGTTCATCAAATAGGCGGGGGAAAGAACCGGAACCGGTTCTTTGCCTGTGGAAAAGGCCCCTATTTGTCCCTGGACCAGGCACATGCACACATAGACATCAAAGGGGGCTTGAGCCCCTGTCCTTTTACCCGTCTATAAAAAGTGCCCTCTCCAGACCATGAATGCAGTTTTTACTATGGTGAAAGAGACGGAAATGCCCTCTTTCCATGTCATACCTGAAGGCAGCATTCAAGAGAATTGCCTTTTCCAAACTCTCCTGAACTTGAATACAGCCTCTTATGTTGAGAGAATTGCCGTCTCTTTGTAGAAATCCATGCCGTACGCCACATCTCCAGTATTCACTTGATTATGCTATAAGTTTAGTGTGATATCAAGTACCAAAAATAGCCGACCTCCAAGCTCACAAAACAACGCGTCGCACTGCGACGTGTTGTGAGCTTGGAGGTCGGCTATTTTCTATATTTTCACCAAAGGTCCTTTTAGAAGTTTCAGTCCCTACCTCTCTAACATTCTCTGCACGTCCCTGGTACACATTTCCATTTGTACACTCTCAGAGTTACAGTCCTGCCCATCAAGGAACCCTAATTGTCCCTGGACCCAACATTGAGAACCACTGAGACCTTAGAGCACCTTAGCATCAGTAAATGACCTCAACAAAATGACATTTTCCAGAACAAAAACAAAAAAAAACCTGCACAAAAACAAAACAAGCCAAGAAAATATATAATAATAATCAAGAGTTCATAATCAAAAGTGTTATGAAGGCAAAAGGCTAAAGTTAACTGTGGTGTAAGTGGTATTGTTTTAGTTAAAACAAGTTTGTTTTGTTAAAAGGTTAAAGATGTAAATTCTTTTTTTTCTTATTTTTTTCAACCTCAGACACCATTGTCTGAGTGATAAGAAATAACACTTCTCATAATGGAATAGAGAAGACAAGCAGGAAAATAAAGTTAACACCGTAAATAAAACTCAAATCAATAAGTTGAGCAGAGTGAGCACACATACAGTAGCATCAATATTGTTTGACAATACCTTCGGTGTGCTCACATTTAATCAAAATGCCATTGAAGTGAAAAGTGATGGGCAATTAACCACAGATAAATCAAAACCGAAATGAAGAACCAATAACCGACTTAATCTTGTTCATGTAGGTTAATTGAAAAACAAAAGTTTTAAACAAAAGTTTGTTTTGTTAAAAGGTTAAAGATGTAAATTCTGATCCCAATACTTTGTTCAGTAACACACTCTCCCCGACCCGTCTCTCCAGGTCATTGGTAAACAGAAAAGACATACATTTACAGGACGGTCACAAATGTCATCCAAGCGGCAGAGAGTATCAGCTTCAATTTGATAGCATTCCAATTCCAATTCTGTCTGGTCACTTATTTAATAATTCGTCACTTCCATTTCACTGGTTTATCCTGTATCCTGGGTGAGATCTCTCCCATGACTGGATGAAATCGGCATCCCGACACGAAAAATGTAATTCATGCAGTGTTTACTGGAGTCCACCCGTATTTCCGACGGGCTGTTGGTCCGACCAGGTTAAAAATCACCAGGTTAGCATTGACTAGCATCGGCAGGTTAGCATTTCACCAGCGCAACTAGTTTTACTGAGGTTAGGGTTAAAGTTAGGTTTAGGTGGTTGGAACACCGGCCCGCTAAAGAGCTGCAGAGATTGGGGCGACCCCTGTTACTGAACAAAAACTCTATAGCTATGATAAAAAAAAACTCTAGCCATTTAACAAAACGAAAATCACCACTTACAGTTCCTTTGAGTTTTGGTAATGAAAACAATTGCTTGCCTTGAACAATTAATTTCTTCCTTTCTATATCCCACCAAACGAGTCCCCAGGGAGTCAAGCTCTGGTGTCAGAGTATATATAAGCGCCAGTCAGGTAGTGACCGTTTTCACGTGGACACAGACAGGATTATATTTACTTTAGGGGGGAGGATGTATATTTGGCAAGTGTAGACAGGAGGAGGCATGTCAGGAAAGTGATGGCCTTCATGCCAGGAGTCACCGTAACTTGATCCACGACAGGTGAAACACAATACCAGAAAAGATCTTTAAGCTGTCCTGACACATTATGTGTTATACATAATCACCTACTGTACTAATTCTGATGGACAATGAAGGAGAGGAACAATGTGCCCTTGGATATCCTACTGTGCGAGAGCGCAAGAATTGGAAAATAAATAAGAAAAACATAAATAAATTGAGATTTGGATCCGTCAACACAGATTTAGCTTTGTGAGAAATGTCATTTCATGTTACTTGGAAAACCAAGTAAAACAGAGAATACAATAAGAAACAGCCAAGATAAACAAGACCTTAATTTGGACAATATCAACACTATTACCCTATCAGTCAAAACTTTGGACACAGATTCTACTCAATGTGTGTGAGAAGCTGTGTCCAACTTGACAGCTAGGGTATGAAGGATTCCACAGCTCCTATCACATTCATCTTAGGCATGGTAGTCCACAAACCACGGACATTAGCCACGGCTGCTATTCTCTGCTTTATAAATGTGGCAAACCACGACATATTCATTACCTTCCATCACAGGCTCTTTAATACCGCAACCCACACATCAGCAATCACGCTTCAGAATCACACAGAAGACACATTTATTGGTGAACCCACCTCATCAACTTACACATCCCCTGTGACGGAGCACTCTGTGTCTGCGAGGGTCCATGGAGGGTCTCCTTCTTCCGCCACCAGGCCTCAGAGGGAAGGCCGGTCCCCGGCCTCCCAGTAATGCCCTTGAATGGACAGGAAAAGTGGATTCTTGCTGTCCTCAGCCGCCGCTGTTACACTCTGCTGGACCCCCAAGCGACTCCGGCCTCTTCTCTGTCCACCACGGCCACAGGCCACGGCTTTACCAGGATTCAGGGAACCTGGCTGGGGGTCTTCTTCCACTGGCCACAAACCTGCTGGACACACTCACAAGCAACTCTGACTGTGCTGCCCCTCCTAACCCTCCCGCCCACCCCCCAGGGTTAAATTTGGCACAGGGCACACTCTAATGTAAACTTACCAGAGCCCCCCTACTCGTTTCATACAAGTGAGTGACAGGGCAGGTTGGCCAATAAGGTGCTCTACTTAGCCTGTCTGGCCACGGGTTGCTACTGTTGTCTAAATATAGTGGCAGAGTCTCTCCTATCACGGACAGGATAGCATAACTCTGAGTTGAAGGGCCTTCCTTGTCTTCAGACAACAAATGACACTCACAGAATAATGAAGTCTGTGATGTGGGGAGCTGGTGACACTAGGATGGACCTAAAACAGGGGTCTTCAATGTTTTCAGGCCAAGGACCCCTTAGTTGAGAGAGAGATGAAGCAGGGACCCCCACAACCTTTCAAACAAGTGTCATTGTTTGACAGCACAACCATCAGTGTATTTTGGATTCATTGAACGGTCAATACTTTCAAACTTTACCTTTCAGTCTGTACTTAGTCTGCTCTTTTCCCCCTTGACACCAATCCTCTTGCCGAATCCTCAATCCTCTTGTAGATCGTCTATTTTTGGCTAAATTTCTCGAATATGGACGCAAGGATTCAAGTGGCTAATAAGAGGAAAAGGTTTCTGTCACACAAAGTTTTAGAGGACTCTGTAATAACTCTGAGGACACCCTAGTCGTCCCAGACCCCCTGTTGAAGACCCTTGACCTAAACCACAGAAACATTAGCACAGAGAACACCCTCCTTGGTCACATTATAGTCCCTCTCTTGCTCATTTGAAATTGGCAACTGTACCTCCTACCAGAATACAAACATACATCCTTGAAAACCAAAGCGTCGTATCCCCTAAATTCCATCCAGACTCGCAAAATAAGAATTGAAAGTTCCAAACAAGAAATCTAGTGCCAATTTAGAGTGAGATGGATGTTTTAATTAGCGCTGCAACTGTCGATTATCTTCTTAACGATTACCCTTTTTGTGTGCATTTTTTTGGATAATAAAATATCGTCTTTGTCGGGTGGAAACTTCATACCGGTATGTCCAAAACTGTTACTTTTCCGTATTCAAATTCAAAAGGAGCAGATCTACAAGCTCAAAACGTGCCGCTTCGCAACGTGTTTCGAGCTTGTGGATCTGCTACTTTTGATGCTATTGTGTGACACTGTATGGTCAAATAGGGCGTTAATTTACAAAAAAAAACTAAAAAACACCAAGTTAGAATATGTAGATCAGAGGTTTCTACCCGACAGCAACAATATACATATTAAACAAATCAAGGTAAAACTAATTAGAATGGATTATTTTAAAGTCCATCCATCTTCAACCGCTTATCCGTAATCGGGTCGCAGGGGTAACAGTTCCAACTGAGACCTCCAGATTTCCTTATCCCGAGCAACTTCCTCCACTCCCTCAGGGAGTATACCGAGGCGTTCCCAAGTCAGTTTGGAGCAAAGTAGCAAGAATAGCTCACAATATGTCACAATGTGAAACATTGTAAGCTTGATCGTAGATCTGCTGTTTTTTGTTATTTAAAATAATAAAATCGAATTGTGTCCAATCTATACGGTAGAGTTCTATTGAGACATTTATGCCAAAAGTCATTGTCTCACCTAGACACAGGATCTGCCATGGTCAACATTCCATTTATCCCCTGAGCAAGCAGGCCTGCTCTATTAGCTCAACGGTAAAAATGTCAGCACTTGCGCAGGAACATGGGTTTCAAATCCGTGTTAGAAGAGGAACGTAACAGTTTAACTGTTGCACCACTAGTTTTAATACATTCATTATTGTGTAGAGGTTTCATATAACTACCATGTGAGTGTGAAATAAAGTTCCGACTCCAAGGCTCTACCTCCCGAGCCACTGCTACAGTGCTACCTCCCACTATAGCTTTGTTATCCACATGATGATGTGAGACAAGAAATCATTAAATGAATGCGTAATAGTTTGTATCAATGTATTTGTCAAATTATCATCAAGTTTAATATACAATATTTTACATACAATATACAATTATACATGTATAAAATTCCAAGTCATTTTCATATTTTGAATGGATTGTTTACCTGGATGTCAATTAATATATGCAAACTCAAGCCTGTCTGTTTTTTATAAATATATTCAGGTGTGTTATTAATAAAACAGCCAATGAGAAATTAAAGTTAAAGCCTAAAATGTTTCACCGGACCAGAGAGATACGGACAAAACCCTGTTGTATGATGGGAAAAGAGAAGAAAGGCAGAATCAGGGCATGTTCTGACAGTGACAGCTGTATCGTTTAAACCACTGTTGAGTCATTTTTATGACTCAAAAGTGTCATTTTAATTTGGGCTTAAATAGCTAAATGTATTATTACTTTAATCAAAAACACACTGACGAAGGCTTCATAGCTGAAACACTGGTGCATGAGTAATAATAATAATATAAAAAACCACTTACAGTCCCACAGGGCTCTATACTAGGTCCACTAGCATTTCCCTCTACACCAGTGGTTCTCAACCTTTCCACGATCATGGCCCACTTGAAAATATCCAAAGCCTTCATGGCCCATCCATAATTTGTTATGTTAATGTTGTATTGCCATTAGAATCTTGTGTGTTTTGCCAATTATTTGGGGGCCGCAAAATTATTCTCACAGGCAACCAGTGGGCCCCAGTCCACAGGTTGAGGAGCACTGCTCTAGTCCACTGGTTCTCAACCTTTTCAGGCCGTGACCCCCAAAGTAATCATATTTTAACGGGGGCCCCCACACCCTGACGAGCACTAAGAGTTGAGGCAATACATTTTGTGTAACACGGTTCTAATATGACAATAGCAGATCTACATTCTCACAACGCCTCGCAACTCGAGGCGTTGTGAGCATGTAGATTGTAGATATTTGACAATTTGGCCAATGTTTAATTTGTCAGTTGAGAGGTATTAAAACGTCCTTAAATTGTCACTTTGGAAATGCGCAGATACCCTCTATGCACTTAAACTCTATGTTGGTTTGTTTACTGTTGAGTGAGAAAACAATGTTGCACATTAAGTTAATCATCTGGGGACCCCCCAAAATCATCTGGGGACCCCCCTGGGGATCTCGACCCACAGATTCAGAACCACTGCTATAGTCTATACGAAATCTTTGCAGAAAATAGTCGCACTACAGTAGAGTTGTAGCGAGTCTGTTTTCACTGAATGTTAGCCCCAGTCTAGTGCCGCTAGGGTCCAAGTGGTTAAATGTCACTGAGGAGGAGTGGATTAGTTAAATTTGCCGTGTCACCAGCGCCAGATGAGATGTGTTGGCAGCAATGTGCTCCGCCGCCCAAACAAACGAGGGAATAAGAAGAATGAATGAATTCTTCTGATCTTGCCTATTCATAGGTTGAACATCATGTGGCAGCTCTAACAATGCCACCATTTTGAGACTGAAGCACCGCCTGGGAAGAATCAAGAATGACTTGGTTTTGTTTTTCTTTTCCTCACACACAAGTCAATTCATTGAAAAGGTCCAGCCGGAGAAATACCTTCCGTCTGTGACACATTTTGTTAACCACTACACTGTACTTAGTTGACCGGAGTCCCTCAGAGCTCTGTATTAGGTACACAAGTATTTCCCCTCTACACCAAGGGCCCTAATTTCATCCATGCCTTACCCCTTATCCCTAAATCTCTTCGTCTTTTTTACTATTTTGAAAAACATTTTTAAATAGTTCAAATAGCTGATCTACAAGTTCACAACGGGTCGAAGTAGACCGGCTAGTTCAGTGGTTCTCAAAGTGGATTCCAGCCAGGGACTCTGTGGGTTCCTTTATGGGAGTCTAAATTGACCCATACAAGTCTGTAACTCTGACAGTGTACAAATGCAGGGTCCATTTGGTTACATTTGTATACTGTCAAGAGTTAAGGGGAAACCTTGACAGTGTACAAATGCAGGGTCCATTTGGTTACATTTGTATACTGTCAAGAGTTAAGGGGAAACCTTGAAATGTCAAAGTTTGAGAACCACTGGGCTAGTTAAACTATTTTATAATGTTTTTCAAGATAGTAAAAAATGCGAATACGTTTAGGGATACAGTAAGGGGTAAGGCATGGATGCAAACATAGCGCCAAATCTCTTCGCCCCAAAATAGCCAATCTACAGTAAAAGCTCACAATGTGCTGTGTCGCAATCGAGTTGTGAGCTTGTAGTTCAGCTATTTTCGTCAAATGTTTGCCCCAAAGAATAGGGACGCTAGGATTCAAGTGCTTTTAGGATTATTAGAAGTAAAAGGGAATTTTGTTTGGTTTACTTTTTTTTAAATTTACTATAATAATTTAGTGTCAACAGTCCTCAACAAGCTCCCTTCATTTTCTGTTACTCCCTAATGTTAAAATAACAAACAAAAAAAGAAAAGAAAAGCTGTAATATTTCAGCAATAGTCATAACTGTCTACCATTTCCCCACAATAAAATGACTAAAGTGGTCCAATACAATTAAGTGGGTTGGTTCTCTCCAGGCATCAAGTAATATTACTGTAAGACATATAAACAAATTGCCCTTTTAGTGTACTTCAGCTCCGACTGCAATTAGACCCACATTTTCAATTCCAATTAAGAAGTTCTCTCTCCTATCCAGCATTCTATTTCTATAGGACCCTGTTCGCTTCTATAATCTACAACCCACTCCGTTATTGTAGGCGTGTTCCACGGGCAAGTAAACACTTGTGTCAGTAGAACAAAATGGAATAACGAAATGGAATCATCGATTTTTTACACCTGTTAATAGCTTATACATCACGCTAAATCCCAGACCAGGCCAAGAGGAAGGAGAGGGCCAAGCAAGAGTACTGTAGCATAGGCCCACCTAGATCTCCTGGTTTCCCCTCACTACCTGCGTACTCTTTTGTATTATTATTTGTTACTCATAGCTGTATGTCTTTGTCTGTATCTGTCCTGTGTTTCATAACTGCGGTACTGCCAAGACTGACACCCCGCCCCGTGGGATGAATAAATTGTCTATCTATCTATCTACAGTATCTATCTACCTACCTACCTAATAAAGAACGAATGTATGAACAACAAAGGTAACGATATGGACAAACAACTTTACAAACGGCATAAATAAGCATATTCCAAAAACGAGCCAATATACAGTACACGGCCACATGCGACATTACTGTGCAGACAGTGTGACAGTCCGACAGCAGCATGCTCCCATGGACACGACAGTGTTGATTAGTTTCATGTGTAAAGAAGAAGGGAAGTGCAAATCTCTCTTCTTCAGAAAGCGGAACACCTCTCCCCTTTGTCTCCGGGGCTCTTCTTGGTCGCGGTGAACTTAGCCTTGAGAGAGTGGTCCGCTATCATCTGATTGATCTCGTTCTGCTTGTAGGAGGACAACCGCTGCGATATCCACGCCACTTTGGACTCTTCCTGGGAGCCGTGGATGCAGTGTATGCAGGCCCTGCCTATCAGGTACGCCGCCTCGGCCAGGTTGAGCAGCACGCACACGCCGGACACCGACAGCATGAACACGGTGAATATGGTCTTTTCCGTGGGCCGGGAGACGAAGCAGTCCACCGTGTTGGGGCAGGGGTACGACTCGCACTTCACCAGCCGCACCATCTTGAAGGTGGGGTAGATCAGCCAGAAGATGTAGAGGAAAGCCACCTCGAAGATGATCCGGAAGACGATGCTGATCATGTAGGTCCACCACAGCGCGCCGGTCACCTGGAACTTCTGGTTCTTGATGCGCTCGAGCTCCTTGGGGCTGTTGCGGCCCGATCGCTTCAGGAGCTTCTTTTCGATGTGGCGGCGGTGGGCCACGTGCATGGCCACCAGCAGCGCCGGCGTGGACACCAGGATGAGCTGCAGGGCCCACAGGCGGATGTGGGAGATGGGGAAGAACTGGTCGTAGCAGACGCTGTCGCAGCCCGGCTGCTGCGTGTTGCAGGTGAACTGGGACTTCTCGTCGCCCCACACGCTCTCCGCCGCCACCACCAGCACCAGGATGCGGAAGATGAAGATGACGGAGAGCCAGACGCGTCCGATGCCCGTCGAATGCCTGTTTACGCCGCTGATCAAGGCATAAAAGGACCCCCAGTTCATTTTCGATTCCAGGTCTGGAAGGAGTAAATGTTAAAAATGCAGTGAGGCCGTGAAGGTGAACCTATATTACATATGCCATCCCGAGAGAGATGGCCATTATTGTGCGGCATGGGTTTTCAACAAATGTTGTTAGTGATTTCACAACCAAATCTGATATACTATTATAGCCATTCTTAAAAACAAACAAATCACTGATATATGAAGTTGTAAAGCAGTGAATAGTTTTAATGTTATTGCCATTGCTGAACTCCCAATATACTACCACTACAATGAAGATAATATTTCAAAGTCTACCTTTTACAACATCATTTTGGAAGCGGGTTTGCCGAGCTCAGCCGGCGGCATAGGCGGCATAAGTGGCGCCAGGTCCAAAGTTGACCATCTTCAGATAACGCCCCCCGGACATCAAGCTGGATTGGCCGCGTAGCAAAAACCAAAACGAGAATTGCCAGGTCACCCGTTGGCGGTATAAGAACCTGGGCGATGGCCTAACCGCCGTGCACCGTCACAACACGTAACAGATCGAAGCCAATTGCAAAACATTCCGAGAACACACGTGATCCGCTGGCCCTCTATTAATACAATACTCCCAATCTGACCTAGGGTTCAGTCGCAGACAGACCGACGGACTATGCCAGCCAAATTCTCCAAGGCGCGAGCTGCCAAGAAGAACTCCATCTCATTGGGAGACATTTTTTTCCAAGTCTGAGACCCTGTATTGTTTATGAGAATGATTATAAACTTGCTCTTTTTTTTATGCTTATGAAAAATAAATACAAATGATTACACATACCAAGAGATCTTTCTAAGATGTTTGATCTAAATGATTTTGTGTCTGGTAAATGTTCTGCTAAATGTGAATCATAATTTAACACAACAGCCTAGACACTATCCTTATACGTCTGGGGTAAATCAATCACACCAAATATTCTCTGTGCACCGAATGTTAGTCCAAAACAACACAGATTTGATGAAGGTTAATGAGAGCATGTATTTGTTTTACCTTCAGCTGTGGTGGTACACACAAATGTGTACAAAAAGGGAGAAAATGAGTTAAAATATTGTGCTTTTTAGCCAACGAAAAGGCTGGATTGAGAATACCATGCGTTTGGAAAATGCTAATCATTCCTCCGCCACTAGCCAGTGCCCTGCACCGTTAGCGGTCATATGCTCTTATATAAACTATTTGCATACAATGGCGCCCTTTATGGGGCTGCAACAAGACCCTTTAGAATTCAGATCAAACGCCTCGATATCCGCCCACCCCGGGCCAAAGAAAGAATCTGTGTGGACACAAAAGGACTCAGCCTTGCCACATTATTTATTGTGTTTTAGCAGGGCTAGGGGAGCGGAGGGTGTTTTTGACCTGGTCCACTGTCACACACAGACAGTGGTGGAGGAAGTAGTCAGATGTTTTTTTAAACTTATAATATAAAAATAATACTGTATTGAAAATTATGCTTTACTACTAAAATCTAAAAGCGTTTGCTTCAAAATATTAAGTAACAAAAGGAAAAGTAATCATTATGGATAGTTGTCTATTTAACTATTTATTTCCTCAAAAAAATCATAAGTATGTCAAACCTTTCCAAATATAGCAAATCTACAAGGTCACAATGCGCATGATGAGCTCGTAGATTTACCGTCACTATTTTTGACAATAGCATGAAATAGCCAAAATAATTGTAGTGGAGTTAGAAAGTACAATATCTGCCTCTGAAATGTAGCGGAGTAGAAGTAGAAAGTATCGAAAAATTTACATACAGTACCTCAAAGTTGTACTTAAGTAAGATTATTTGAGTAAATGTACTTAGTTACAGTCCACCACTGTCGCAGAGGACAGCCAGCCAGACGGAGGTTTTGCTGAACTGAAGCACTTCTATAGAAGGAAATTAAAAGCAGGTTTTTACACAATGGCTTTATTTGCAGCCATCTGAAGTTACGTCTCATCATTGGCCTTTTTGGCTCAAGCTAGTGCTTCTTAATGGCAGTGAATTCCACAGACCAAAATACCATTATACATTGAATATGCTGATATGAATATTACTTACATCAATCTCTGTCAATTTGATTAACCACAACTGGATAGCAACTTTTACATCAATTTCACGCCACAGGGCAGGCAAGGAATTGCACTAAAATAAGTTTCATGTTTTTTATTAGAGGCAACAAATCGGCCCACACTTTTCTCATCTACTACTTTGAGTTTGAATAGATATTTTTTGTTTCCTTTGATTCCTTTAGTGTATTATTTTACACTCTGTTAGCAGATTAATATCAAAAGGAAAGAAATTCAGCAGCATGGAGTGCTCAACTAACTTTCATAATGAAACCAAGGCCTTTTGGCTGACAAGGCTTGAATTTCATTACACTCCTCTGTCTGCACATAACACACATAAGCTCAGCTCTTCAGGACATTCACTGGAGAAAGAGGACAGGTTTACAGAGCATGGCTTTGCTTGGTTAACCAGCATACTGTGGAAAATGGACATGTCTGGCCTCTGTCTGCTGGCTCTGAAACCACCTGCCTGAGGTTAGGCTCCCTGTCACAGTATCATCTTTAACCCATTCGAGCTTGTAGATCTGCTATTTTTGAAAGTTTGTGCAAGTCTTTGATTATTTTGACCCGATTATATAAGTGTCTTCTAAGGTTTTTTGAAAGACCTGTTTCTATAGGTCAGTGGTTCTCAAACTATTTGGCCATGGACCCCCCCCCCCCCCCCCCATCTCAAAATATTTTGTTCAAGGGACCCCCAGAAGCAAAAGAGTTACAAATGTTCGCTTAAAAGAAATACATATATTCAATGATTTGCACACATTCTCACAACTTCTCAAAAATAGTAGATCTACTGCTGCGACGCAAGCTTGTATATCTGCTATTTTTCAATAGCTAAAGTCTTGATCAAGAATTTTCAAGACATTTACTTGTAACAAACACCTTTCCATGTCATTTTATTCCCTCAAGTTTTATTTTATTCTCTCGTCCTCAGTTTTATGTAAAGCTCGTTGCGACTTTTTGTTGTGCTACATAAATAAACCCCTCTCGCCAGCAGTGCAGCCAGACGTACTACAACAATACACTGCTCTACACTGCTTACGAATAAGCCAAGCAAAGGCGTTGTGTGGTCACAGGGAGATTGTGAGAATGATGGATGAAGGCACACACTGACACTTGGCCCCCCCAGACCTCAGTGTACACAGCCGTACTCCTACTGCTGTCATAGTTCTCTCTAGCGATGAGCACCACTAGTCCGTTCTAAGCTCAAAACACTAAAAATTTACAGTAGGAAATGAGAATAAATGTAGGGGAAAAAGCCAAACAGCAGCTGTTTGTGTCCCATGCAGTTGCATGCATGCATGACCTACGGTAGTTCGGCATGCCACGGCGGTTTGTTTGTGCGTCACGTTCTGTAAGGTAGTGGGAGGGCATGGGTGGCCTGGCAATTCTCTGAATGAAATAAACCGTAATTTTATAATCATCCTTCAGCACGTGCTATACACTCAACAATCTTCTGAGACATGATTTCAATATCACGTGGACTTTATTTTATTTTTTTGGTATACAAAAAAAAGAAAATACCTTATACAAACAATGACAAACATATGGGTTAGAACTACCAAAACAAATAAGTAAACCAAATTAACAGTAATCAACATTACTGATGAAAACGATACAAACTTTAACAGCACATTTTCCTATAACAGAAAAAAAGAAAAGAAAATCACATTATCCTAATTAAACGTGGGAAAAGTAAACCCATAACTAAATGAATATCCATTCGCACAGCAGACAATTTTAGAATATTATCATTGTCACAGTATACTATGTACATCTCTATAAACAGTACAGCTGGGTGGAAACTGCTCTGTACTGCTCATCTCTGACCAAGTTCAGCTCCCAGAATAAAAAAGGATTGAACCAGGAGATAAAGCCTTTGCCCAATCCAGAGTGAACTTACACACAAGGAATGTTCCAGAGGAATGTGCCAATGCCACTGATGTCTTTGTGTGTGCAATCTGTGCATCAATCATAGTAAATGTGTCAAAATGGCAGTTTTGACACATTTTACTGTCTGTGACATCACCATTGCGACATTTCTCTAAGGATGATTCAGTCACAATGTATTAGGAGTTTAAAATACGGTGTAATCGATGGGATCTTTTTTGTAACTTGTATTTAGGCTTTGTTTTCCCTGTGTAATGTAACATCTTTGCTAAATCTGGTGCATTTACATTGGCTGCGGTTACATGGGACAATATGTATTAATTCAGAATTAACTCATTCTGAACAGAGATTCAAACCCAACTGTTTACATGGACCATGAATAAAAGTATATTCAGATTCAAACCACCTACTAGATACATGCACAGTATTTCCCCCCTCACTTAACTGGCATTAATAAGTAATTGAAATGGTGCCACATTCATTGGGTATGTACTGTACTAGAACACAGCAAAATAACATTGCTGTGATCTAGTAGGTAATACCACCCCTCCAAACCCGAATGAAAATTCATTCGGAATGAATTTTGAGGTGTTTACACAAGCATTTTTATTCTAAATGAGCAGTCATTTTGAATATAAGTGGAATATACTTGCCCAAGTGCCCATGTAAATGCAGCCATTGATATGTATTGTAACAATGTCAAAATAATCAAATAAAATACAATCTAAATTAAGGCTGTGGCAATAAGCTCATCCTCGTTGAATACAAATCACTATGTGCTGGGTCCACAATTACTCTACGGTTAACAAGATACGGTTACAATATTAATACACAAAAACACATGCAAAGTTGATGCCGTTCGCTATAGGCCCATTCAACTTTGCGCTGCTTCAAATCAATTGCCTTCAACTTGAGATTTAAACCAGCCTGAACATTATTGATTCCTCGGAGCGCTGTAAAAAACCAAGTACTACAACAGCAGCTCGTCCACATCTGACCTTTAATTAAAATCCCATCGTGCTTTTGCTTGTAAACTGATGTCATCTGAATGGATCTGGTCATGATCAAAGTCAGATGATCAATACCAGGCTTTTTGAATATGAATGAGTCATAAATGTTCCCGGTGGTTAAATCCGATATGTCAGGACTGCTATACGAATATGGCGGGTTTTGGATTAGACTTAAGGTGCAGACTCCGTTTCAGACAATTGAGACAAAACAGGCTTACATTGATCCTAGGAGGAGGAGGTTTCTACAGTAACAATTTACCAAACAGCCCACTTCAGTTAAGGCTGGCTTCCTACTTCCGAGCACAGAAAGAGACGAGGTATTCCTCCCAGGGAGACTCTTGTCTTTTAATGTTAAAGGTACCTACACAAATGGGGGAAAAAGAAAAGAAAAAAACAAGATTCTGGATGAGACGGCAAGTTCTGCGTCGAGCATAGGAAAGACTATACTGCCACCTAGACGCTGAAAATATGAAACGTACAACAGTGAAAGCTACCAACCTCTTTTCTTCATTCCATTGAATCGTTTCAGTTTGTCATGTTTTGCGTGTCCGTTCTGGGTCAGCCTCACGGACAGCGACGCACCCCTCCTGAAATGAACAACAAACAATGTGGTGTTAGTGATTGATTATACGTAAACTATGTGGCACTCCGAGATTACTTTAACCTGACTTGTACCCTAGCATCCTTATTGTGGGCATGTCATAAAAACAGAGTATTCAGTGAAACTGGGTGAATAGTCGCAGAATAGAGGCAATTTACATGCTCGCAAAGTGTTTCTGGCGAATATATTTGGTGGAGGGTAAAAAATGAGGGGTCCAAGTACAGATCCCTGGTAGACAGTGAAACTTCCCCCCCAACTGATTAAGGGATAATGTGAAGTTGAATTGCACCTACTGTACTGTACATACATGCATACTGTGAAGTTGAATATATTAATCTGTTGCACATAGAACACACTGTGAAGATGTTTACAAAAGTTAAGTACAGTACAGTAGCAGCTACTGGAAAAATATACTGTTGGCGTATAGAATATGCCAAACTTTTTGCACATGTACATCTGAGGACGCACTTTTCTTTTCCTGTTGCTCCTTTGCCTTTTGCACTCTTTTTTTTACATCTTACTATTTACACCTTTTTAGATTATTAGTATTATTATTTTTAGATGTGGTTTGCTGTTATTATATTGTTTTTTGATATACGACTGCATTGTCTGAAGGATGCCAAACAAAAACAAATTTTACTCTTATGTACCTGTACAAAAGACGTAACAATAAAGTACAACCTTGAACTTGAACCTTGAATGGTTACACACGATTCTACATTTAATTGCTTTTACGTTTAAGGAATCAATCAGCATGTTCCCGAGATATCGTGATGGCATTTCATTGAGCACACATGCAGCGTATGACATACAGTATGTGCAAGACAAGACCAGTAACCAAGTAGTCATTCATTCAGAATAAATGTGTGTTATTCATCAGATTAGACTGTTCCTCAAAATGTCTCTGGGGATCAGTCTGAAGAACGCAGATCTTGCCCTTCAGACTTGTCAGGCAATTCTTTTGCCTGACTGAGCGAATCCCTTGTGCAATGTGAATGTTGCACATTCATACATCACAATGTTGACGCTGAAACTATATATTGTTCATTCCTAACAAATGTTATTTGCATAATGACAGCAGCAGGCATAATAAAACGCAAAGCATATCTCCAGCGATGAGACATGCCTCTTGAGCACCGGGCCAAAATCTGCGGGGTGATATTATCAAGTTCCATCGCACATCATTAATCATCCCTTTTCATCCGGAGCTAGCTAACAACATGTCGGGGAATGCATTTAATGTGTTTCAGACTTGAAAAGTACCTCATGGTTCCTATCTTTCCCCTGTCCAGGAACAGCTCGGCCACCACGCCGGGCCCCTGCGGGTACAGCCTGGCGTAGAGGGTCCTGTTGTCCACCGTGGCCCTGAACCAGTCCACCGCTTCCTCCGACCAGTACCTCCCATCCACCGGAGTCACCTGGGGGAGGGGATGCACACGGTAAACTACCATGTCCTCCTCCTGCTGCTAATTTGTTTCCTTTATCACCTGACCTAAAGATAAGGCTGTGACTAATCATATTTCTGAAGGCCAATTATCCTGGCTAAACAAACTCTCAGAGCAGGACAAACATATTAACCCCTTGTCTTCTATGCTCGCATGTAGTGTTTTCAGAACAGAGGGGACAATAACGGAGTGTTTAGCATTGTTTTATTAACCTTTTACGTAGTGTTTTTGCCTACCAGGTATGGCTGGCCAGGTCTCCCTTTGAAAGGAGATTCTTAATATCCAGTGGATTTTCTGCTGGTTGAATAAAAGGCTAAATAAAAAGGTCAATAATAAAATGCACATGCAAAATACACAAATCCATGTGCGGCAATATATTATAGCTTTAGCCGAAGCCATTATTTTGCCTATATTGGCATGTCAAACAATTCTACCCCAGCTCTCACAAACTGGGTTCAAGGTGGGGCAAGTGATTTCCTTTGGTTAAAATAAGCAAAATAGCTCTATATTTTGATAGTAGTACATATCGCTATAGTGTTTGTTCAGTAACAGGAGTCTCAATGCTTCTCCAGCTCTTTATTAAACAGAAAATGCATGTTCAGGCTGGGATACCAATTTTATCCAATCAGGTTAGATTCAGAGAGAACACTAAACACTATAAAAAGACATGTAGCTGATAAATGCGTACTCTCCTGATAGACTTAAGTTTTGCAACCCACCTGACATTTTATGTTGTGTTTAGGCCTAAGTCCGATTTGATAAAACCCTTAAAGACTTAAGTCTGATTTGAAAATTACCAACTGTTTTACTGGAAAATAAATGTATTACTCAGCCTCTGTAGCAGCTAGAAACTAAATTCCAAAACTATTTGATAGCTTACACCTTTGGCTTTTCATTTTTTTAATTACCGTACTACATACTGTACTACATACCGTACATGTAGGCCTACTGTACTATACAAAAATGTGTTCCCGGCTTGAGGGGGTAACACACTTTGTGTACCCGTTCATAATGGGTTAAAAAGCTGTAGAGAAGAGATAGGGAGAAGTATATATTGCTGCCAATACTTTTAGTAGTACATTTTGAATTCTTGACTTTTACGTACAGTAACAGGATATTTCTACATCTACTTTTATTCAAGTAAAACACGCGAGTGCTTTTACCACCACTGCCACAAGGCTGTTGTGTCCCTGCATTTGTGGGAGATGTGAAGCAGTGATTTGTCACACCGCTGCTTACATGAGGTCAAAGGAACAGCCCCGTCTGATGGTCCCTTGATCAAAATGTTTGTTTATGCCCGTTCTCTTTTTGTTACCATACGACCTTGTAAACAAGACAGGGTCTAATAACACTGGGGCTTCCCAGTGGATCTCTGATGTCATATTGATAACATCAGTCTTGCCCAAATATGGAGGTTGGTTTGGCGGGATGCTGGATCTGAGATAATGAAAAGAATATTCACTAGACAAAAACAAAACATTTTAAAAGGTTTTGAGAACCACTCCTCCGGACGCATCAGCTGGTCTCCCTTTTGGACGATTCCTTTACAAAGTGAGAGTTATTTTTGGTTTTTCGTGGTCTATTATGCCAGTGGCTCTAAACCCACAAAATAATCATATTTTAACTGGGGACCCATCACTCTGACAAGCACTAAGAGTTGAGGCATTACATTTTGTATATACTATGTTTCTGTTGTGAAAATAGCAGATCTATTTGACAATTTGGCCAATGTTTAATTTGTCATTTTAGAGATAAGAGGTATTAAAAAGTCCTTAAATTGTCACTTTAGAAATGTGCATATACCTCTATATACACTTAAACAAGCTTTATGTTGGTTTGTTTACTGTTGAGTGAGAACTGAGAAAACAAGTTCATCATCTGGGGAAATAATTTGAGGACCCAAAGGAACCACTGCTTCTACAAAGCGAGAGTTATTTTTGGTTTTTCCGTGGTGTATTATGCAACCAACTTACATTTGCCAAAGAGACCTGCACAGCCTGGAGGGGCAGAACAAGCAGTTCTGGGGTCAGCTCTCTGAGGTTCCTCAGAGGGAGACAACAAGTGTCTCCATAATCCAGCCTCTTCACCTCCACCTCGATGTCTGGCCTGCTGTCCATGACATCGTTGCCAGCGGTCCTCCCTTAAATAGATGAGCGAGAGAGAGAGAGAACACACGATTAGTTAAGGCAGATAAATAACTTAAATCCATCTGTTTTCAATTGCAGAAATGAAAACCTAGCTGTGCCGCATTTGTCAGGGACACGTGTACTATTAATATCCTAAGTGGCTGTGGCTGCAGGCACAGTGAGTGACATTACCACCATCTAGGGGTAAGCGTTTGCTAGATCAACATCATGATGGGAACTGGGCTCACCTCCTCTCATTCCACATATCTTGGTGACACAGGCCCTGCACCATTGTTCCTGCTCTGGGATCCAACCCATTACGAGAGTTCCGATGTCTGGAATGCAGTTTTGCTCCACAAACGAACTGTTGGCTTTCCAGTCACTGCGAAACGAAATGAAAATAGGAAAATCGGTGTCATGTGGAATAGACTAAAATAGCATGTACAGTCAATTGGAGCAATCAAGTAGAGTATTGCAGCTAGGCCTATACAAAAGGAAGTAATTTCTTTTTTTTATAAAAAATGACATGAAAAATTATTCTGCCACCAGAAACATTTTGCCAATTATTCTAGCTCCAGTGAACATGGCCAACACCTATGAGGCCAGTGCAGTGCCCACTAAACAACAAATGTGAAAAATTTAAATACGAGACTTTACATTGAGGTCACATGTCAGAGCAGAGGGATAAAGATCGTGGCTACAGCGAGAAACAACGTATAAAACATTAAAAAAAATGAGAATGTGTGTTTCTAATGACTCACTCTGAGATATGGGCCTGCAGACGCGTGCTGGCATCTGCATGCTGGACATGGAACTTTCCTGGGCTGACAATATGAGACACCACAACCTCCATCTCGTCCAGCTTCTTGATTGGGAAGTCTGGAATGCGGACGTGGGTGACGCCGGCGCTCGCAAAAACAACAGAATGCTTCTCGTTCCGAGTTTCTGCTGGCGTGAGGCTCACCTCAGTAGAACCATCACTTTGTGTAGAACCTTCACTTTGGCTGTCTTCGGTTGCGTCACTTCCCGACGTGCTGCTGGTTTCGGACGAGTCCGTGAAGATGTCTCCGACGTCCCACAGCTCCGTCTTTGTGGCGTTCACGTAGGTGTAGGTCATCGTGCCGCTGGAATTGACTCGCTTCAATTGGAAAATCGGGCCTTGGTTCTCCACTTCTCCGATCATCTTCCTCTTCAGGGCCAGTGGTTCATTCTTTACTCTCATGGTAGGTGAAGCCGGCCGGGTCGGGAGGATTGAGGGGCGGTAATAATCAGCGTTGCTCCTCCACTCTATAAAAGTGACATCCATCACACGCTTGTTTCTGGCGCTCGCTTTCAGGAAGTGCAACAGCTGAGCCGTGGTTTGTTTCTGGTGTTGCACGCGATCAACCCTGTCCAGTAACATTTCCCTGGGCTTTGGGATACTGATCTTTGGATTTAACGGTTTAATAACGGGTGGCGCAGACGCCGCGGTATCCTTCGGACATTGAACCGTGGTCGGCGGCTCAACCCGTGGATCCTTCATGTGACAGGATGAGGCATCTTTTTCCTCGCCTTTTAAGTGACAGGAGGATGAGGCATCGTTTTCCTCGCCTTTTAAGTGACGCGGAGAAGCGACAGTCTCAACAACAGTGTCATCATGGCTAGATGAAATGCTGCGGATCACATCATCATCATCATCACCACCCTGGGCGGCTTTAGCTTTAGGGGGGATCTGCGACTGTTTCACTGGTTGCGACAGCAACACCTTCTGTGTTTTGGTTATGGGGCTATGGGCCACCGGGGGATTCTGCAACACAGCCTCAATCTTCAGCACGTCTGATGTCATCGACCCTGCTGCAACTCCATCTCCAGAGGGTTTAGCAGTACGCAACTGTGCTGCTAAAAATAAGGATATGGTAGAGAGATAGAAAGAGACACAAAGAGAGGGAGAGAGAATGAATTAGATTAATACTGATTAGAATCTATACCATAGACAATTATAGCTAGACATTTATTATGCAATGCAAGTGTTATATTAGATACAGCTTGTACTAATCATCTGAGGTAAGTGTAAAACTACAATAGGTCATCTAGCTATATCCATCATAATTTGCCTTTCGCCAGGTCCTGCCTCCCTTGATTACATGTTTCTAGCAGGGACGTGCTGGCCATTGGGAAAAGCGGGACAACTCCCGAACGGCCGGTTCATTCCCGGCCGGTCCAGGCCGGCCATTAGAAAAAATATTTAAATAAATAAAATGTCGGCCTTTGTTCCATTTTGGGGGCTGGGCGGCCAACAAAGTAAATCGTCATTGTCCGGCAGAAACCTCGTATCTCCAAGTTTCAAATGTGTACATTTTTTCGCAAAGCAAAGCCCTGCTTCATCATACAAGGCCATCGCACAAAAGTAGTGAAAACAGCAGATCTACAAGCACACAACGCCTCGCATCGTGTGCTTGTAGATCGGCTGTTTTCACTAGTTTAAATCATTTTTAAAATTATAAATACAAAACAAACGGTTTTGGACATACAAGGTTTCCACCCGACAACGACAAAATATAACTCATGTAATTGGCCCACTGGCTTTGTCACAAATCTTTGAGTAGCAGCAATGAGGGCCGCTCCAACTCTTTTTCCCGGGCTGAATCAGGGGCCCAGCATGTCGCTGCTTTCTAGCCTGTCAAGCCATCACCTTCACGGTGGCAGCTCAACTGACCATATTCACACAGTGGCCATCTTGCCATTAAGACAATGAATTGCCACCCTAGTTGCCAACCTATGTTTGTAGGTACAGTTTTCAATGCAAATAAAGGTAAAATGTGTGTCACGGACATCACTGAATGAGTGTGTTGTGTGCATGCGTTGCTGTTGAGTTATCGTTTTGTCACAGTACATATGCGCAAAGGCTCTGTATTTACCCAACGTAACTATTAGGAGCAGGTAGGCCTACATGCGTTAGTGCATGCTTTAAAGTTTGACTCTCCACAGACTAGGGCTGTCACAATTATTACATAATCGCCTAATCGTGATTATTTGACATTATCGCAATTATTTTGTCATAATCGTGAATGTTAAAAAATGTCAGAAATAGTGGAAATAGCAGATCTACAAGCTCACAACGCGTCGCATCGAGCTTGTAGATCGGCTATTTCCACTATCAAAGTTATTTTTTAAGTAGTAAGTTGTCAAATATGTCAGTAATGTATTTGTATATTTAGGTTATGTGTCATATCTACCATATGCAACTTCAAAGCCTAAAAGCCAAACAGAAATGTAATTATCAACGACAAATACACAATTAAATCGTTAATCGCCAATTATTTGAGTGACAATTAATCGTCATGTAAAATGTCATATCGTGACAGCCCTACCACAGACATGGCTTTCTGTGCCATTCTGAGTGACGTAAGCGGAGAGCGTAGTTTCATTTTATTGTGTGCACACTGCCAGGCCTTGTGGGACTGCACTGCTCTTTTGTGTGATCTTTTGGTTGTTCTCATCCTCTTTGGTGCAGAGAAACATCCGAGAGAGGCTGGGAATTGTTGTTGATCTTCATGGATTAAACTGTTAGGGAGGTCTTCCACACTGTTAATCCGTATCTCACATCTCTCCTCTTGTTGTTTTGGCTTCAGAATTCAGATTCAGAAAAGCTATAAAAAATAATAATCCCCCACTAAACTTTGAGAGCATCTGCTGTTGACTTCAACATTACGTATTGTCGTTTTCAGGGAAGAAACCTTGTATCTACATTCCGTACATTAATGGCGTACATCTTCATACACGAGTGTCACACAAAAGGAGAGAAAATAGAAGAACTACAAGCTCAAATGTGTCGCAGCATTTTCACTATTTTAAGATGTTTTTAAAATAAATAAAAATTTATGTTTTCGGACATGGTTTCCACCCGACATCACATATACTGTACACACTGCAACTAGTTACAGTGTAGGATTTGACAGTGGTCATTCTATGGAGGGATTAGTGAAGAGAATACTACTGCCTCATTCATAGCGTTTAATAGCAGACATAAGTGGCAAAGAACATTATTGCAAGTAACCAAATAGTTGTTTTATCATTATCACCCAATTGTATGGCAAAACACTTAATACACTTACTATGAATAATCACATTTATAGCATTACTCTGACTAGTGTTGTACTTGTCTTAAACTTACCTTGTGTGATCTCTTTAAAGAAGCCCAAAACCTTGTCCAGGGCTTGGCATTTGGTATCCAGTGACAAGACAAGGTCATCATGATTGAAGACTTTGGAGGGAAGATGTGATTCTAGAAAACCTTGGACGTAGTCAGTGGCCTGAAATGTTTTTAAACAATCTTTAAATGATGCACAGTGTCATTGATATTGTTATATTACAAAAGAAAATGTGCACAAAAAAAAAAAAACAATTATAGAACTTTGCTTACATTCTTAGAGTTGCCTCAAAACTTAAGGATAAATATACCCTTTACAATTACCTGTACTTGTTATCGATATTAATAGTAATATGCAGTAAAAACTTTATTTATGGATTATAGGTACTGAGGATAATAAACCTCATTTGCAGTAATCTCAAGCAAATATAATTTAAAAGTTTTAAAAACAGTAGCAGACAATGAGACTTTTGTGTTATCCTTTTAGCCTGAATGTCTGACTAAACCTCGTGCTTTCTAATAAAAGTAGGCTATTCAATCAACAACAAAAAAGAATAAAAAAAAGAGACTGCTCATACAAGCTGCTACTGTATTATACTGAAAGTGAAATATGTATACAAACAAAACAATTGCAGAAAAAAGCATGAAAGGGATTTGAAATGTGCAAAAGATGGCATAAAATGTGTCAAGGGCACCACCAGTTCCCATTGTTCCAAGACAACATTCACCATGATGTTTTAAAATACATTAAATCAAAACAATGTTCGTTGTGTCTGTGCAAGAGAAGGCCAAAGCCAACATTTCTACTATAGGCCTTTGTTAGGTCATGTGAGAACAAGTAGGAAGTGGACTTGCTAGCCAAGGCAAGCTAAACACACGCATGGTTCCTCCATTCATTGCATTTTAATGTCAACCCACCTGGCTGGTGAAGTCTCTCAGCAGTTGCTCCAGGGCGCTGCGGGCATTCTCCAACAGGACCACTTTGTAGACCACCAGGCACTTCAGCGCCATGTCGGACATCATTTTTGGGCCGTTCAGGGGTTGCTGTGCTCGGGTCACCATGATTGTGCTCTGCTGCTGGTATAGGACTGGTGGAGCCGTGCGCGTCGTCGTTTAAAATCTGACTGTAGCCGGTCTGGGCCTAAATCTCAGCAGACCCTCGCTCTCGCTCTCCACACAGCTTCTTCTAATTTGTCCTCTGTAGTTTTTTGGGGGTGCGTTAGTTTATCGATGAAGCTGCACCGCACAGGTGGTTCTGCTTCTTGGCGCTGTCTTTGGTGTGAAGGAAGCGTGAAATGCACCACGCTCAGGTAGCCGCCCTCGTGCGTGCGCACAAGACTGACTGGCACGTTGTCTTCTGCTCTTCTCGTCAAATTCAGACGGCTCTGGTCAAACTGGACACTTGAAATAATTCTGGTTCTGGCTCTGGTCTCTCTGGGTGGAGGTCTTTGAAACGCACCACACAAGTTCTGGTTCTGCCTGGAGGAAACGTGGAAGATAACCGTGCGTAATGGCGCACTGACAATGGCTCTGGGTCTGTCCAAGAAGAGGCCTGGAAGGAGACCGTGCGTAATGGCGACCACGCGTCTCTTCTTTTCCTTGGGCACTTGAAATAATTCTGGTTCTGACTGGTTCTGTTTGGCTCGGTGACTGGCGTTTTTGAAACGCACCACACAAGTTCTGGTTCTGCCGAAGAGGAAGGCCTGAAGAAGACCGTGGTGCACTTGAAAGAATTCTGGTGCTGGGCTGGTTCTTCTGGTCCGGAGGAGAAGTTCAACTCGACCGCCTTCCTTCTGTTGGAGTCGGAAGGAAAAGAATGAAGTCATCAACAACGTTTCTTCGCGTGGAAGAAGAAAGTATAACGAGGTAACATCAACATTACCCTGAGAATCTTTCTTCTTCTTTCTGGGGGTTTATGGCGGCTGGCGCACACTGCTACACACCGTCGTCGCTGAGTGAATGTTAATCTTCTTGTTGTTTTACGGCGGCTGGCATCCAGCTTTATGTCTTTATTATGTGAATAATGTGAACAGGCCCCTCTGCTCTCCTCGCCGTTGCGTCACCAAAAGTATAAAATAATAGTAAATAATGGAACCGTCGTCCCCTTCATCCCAGTGATCCCACCTTGGCAGTTTGGCACTCGATCTGCTAGTGTCCAGCTGTTTCCTATTAGCGAAAATAAACTAGATCAGGGCAGTCTGCAGTGGTGTAACTGTAAAGTAACGAAGTACATTTACTTAACTTAAGTACTGTACTTTACTTATAGTATTTATTTCCAATACTTTTACTTCTACTCCAGCACATCTCAGAGGCAAATATTGTGCTTTTACTCCACTACATTTATTTGAAAACTTCAGTTACTAGTTAATTTGTAGATTTGTATTTTTTATTACAAAACATGTTTTAACCACTTCAGCCCTTATTATTGATTGATTGATTGATTGATTGATTGAAGATTTTATTTGCAGGTTGCATAGGAAAACGTAGTTTCATGACAGTACAGTTCACTGGTACAAGGTTACTTTTCGACCATTTAGAAAATAGTATACAAGCTCCCAGAATGTGACACAATATGTGAGCTTGTAGATCTGCTATTTCTAAAGTTTTTCATACATTTGAAAATTTGTGAAATGGGACATTCTGCATAATGAGTACTTTTACTTTTGGTACTTTTATGTACATTTTGATACTAATACGTCCTTTTGTACTTTTACATTTTGATTACCAGACCTTTACTTGTAACAGAGTATTTTTTTTTTTACTTTTACTTTTACTTAAGTAAGAAATGTGAGTACTTTTTCCACCACTGCTGGGGCCACATGGCAGTCTGAGGCCCTTAATCTAAAATTATAATGTATTTATTTCCCATGGATTATGTATTAGGGAGGTTAGCAACAGCCAATTTAACTGATGTTTATAATCAAAGTAGCCACATTTTCTGTATACCAAAGCTCCTTGGATAAAAAAATAAAAAAAAAGATTGTCATGATGTGAAATGACCACGTTATAAAATGACTAGTTGTAGGCTATTAGCCTATCTACTTTATTCACAGCATGTTGTGAACAAATCAAACAAAATGTGGAAAAATTGCTGCGTCAGCCTGTGTGCATTAAATTGAAAAAAGGAAAATATTATTCGGAATGCCCATTTTCTCTGGCCAAGATGGCACACTGGCTTCCTCACATCACATGTTTGGTTGGAATAGCCTCTAATGATTTAATAATTTGTCTGGACTCTGCAAAAGTATGAAGCTTGTAGAAGATGGAAAGGGGCATACACAGCACAGGGTGGATTTCATTTTTCCACCACCTGTTTTAATCCTTGATGTGTGTATTTTTAAGATTCTGCCAGGTACCAGGCTGGAAAAAAATGTTCCAAGGGGTTAAATGGGTATCATTAAAGATTCAAGCACATCTTGACTCTATTTCAGGACGAAAACTGCGAAAGAAATGAGCAGAAAATGTTCAGATCACATGTATGTAATGGGGTTCATACACATATGTTTTCTTTTCTTTTTCTTTTTCTTTTTAACAGGCTGCATGGTAACAGGCTGGAAACATGCCCCAAGGGGTTCATTTTGACCCTTTCTAACTCCTATCCCAAACCCACACCCTAACATATAACGCATACCCTAACATAAAAAATAATCCCCTTGACTTGAGGGGATTATTTTTGTATAATCGTTTAAATCGACCGGTTTGATTAACTGTTGAACCGCTTTACTCTGCAATGCCTGCAGGTGCATGAGGCACTGATGCAGCAGGCCAGCCCAGCCCACCCAGAACGCTGTGAGGGTCAACGGGGGAGTCCAGCCAGTTGGGTTTGACTTCACAGACGACAGGACCAGTGGTCAGTACCGGCACCGATCAGCTCTACAGGATGAGATATGGTTGCAGAGGACGGGGATATCCATGTCCCTTCATCGCTTAAACACCTGCCGAGGGCAGGCACCGACCAGAAGGTGTGTGGAAGCCCCAAGCATGACGACAGTGACAGAAATGGGTCTGTTGAGTTGACACAGGGTCAGGGTGTGGCCGTTTGACCCTCATTGAATGTGCAGTTAGTCGGTTCCAAACAAACCCACTGATGCACCGTCCTAGACGCAGGCTGTACGCAGGCTTAAAGCACACATTGATTGTCCACACAGCAACTTGAAGTTTTGTCTTGTTTAATTCACCAATATAAAGTGCATATGCAAACAGGTTTTCAGGTTCTGCCATAGTTCTCTCCACTGTGGCTCTGGCACTGAAACATGGGCCTACATAAGCCTTTGCTGCCTGTCAATCAATTAGGCTTGGGAGAGGCGTGCCCTTGGTGCCCAAATCATCTGATAAATCGATTATCTTGTCAACCTAATATAACTAATTTGCGAAATAATACAAAATAACCACAACTATAATAACAAAAGTAACAACAATAAAAATACAAAAGCAGTGCAATGGCTTCTACACTCAAATAAATAAGCCCTGTCGTCTCCTTCATCCACAAAGCGTGGATGAAACAGAATTTTCTTCAACTCGACAGCTCAACCACTGAACCCAGGACGTCCCCCTCTCATCAGTTGTAACCAGTCTGGGTGTTAGAATGGACCCTGACCTGAACTTTATGAACATCAAACATCTCAGTAAAACCTCTTCCGTCCACCTCAGAAACTTTGTCCCACACTCATTCTGAGAGACTTGTCCACGTCTTGGTCTCCTCCAGGCTGGGTAACTGCAATGCACTTCTCATCACTATCCCCAGCGAGAGCCTTCAAAGGCTTCAGTACATCCAGAACAGTGCTGCTAGGATGAGCAAAATACGCAAATACAACCTGCACATCACACCTGCACTGGCTCACCATCTCCTCCCGGACCCATCATCAATTCATCCACGACAACGATCCCGCCTACCTTTAAGGAACTCCTAGAACCACAGACCTCCACTCGCAACCTCCGCTCTGGAAATGCTACCCTTCTCCACCGCCAAGATCAAGCTCTGTACTGTGGCTCCTCGACCTACATTTTTAATTAAGCACTTTTTAATCAAGCTACAATTGTTTTTCTCCTGGGCTTAATGCCCTCATGTGATTTTATTGTTTTGACTTTTTTTTGTTTTGTGATGTTTTATGCAAATGTTTTACCCTGATTGTAGCACTTTGAAATTTGTTTCAAATATAAAGTGCATTATAAATAAGATGTATTATTAATCACCCCACTCCTTTGGTGGTATTATTTGTCACTGTACATTTGCATTTGTGGAAATGTGTCTTTAAGCAGAATTCCAGCGTCCATATTCTGGGGGAAACATTAGGCAAAAATAGCTGAACTACAAGCTCACAATGCGTCACAATTCAACACATTGTGAGCTTATAGATCGGCTATTTTTTGGCGACGACGTGGGGGAAAGAAAGTGGTCCAATAAGCCCTATTCACGGCCCGCCCACTCAGCAAATTTCTCAGCAACTTCATGGTGCTGACGTCAGCTTTGAAGGGTAAATTAATACAGATATTGCTGAACTTAAAGCCAACAAATCATTATTTCGAACGGTAAAGTCAATTATAACGCTTTGTGCCTTTTAGTATCTTGATCATGCTAGCCGTATTTTATACTGTACTATTCGGAAATTGCATTAAATTTGCGATTTCTGTGTTAACTCTATGGGCTTTTAGCAGGGTTTTACCCTTCAAAACGAGACTTCAGCACCAGGAAGTTGCTGAGTGGGCGGGCCGTGAATAGGGCTAAGTACAAAGCCAACTCGGGTCCAGTAGTTTAATAAGTCTAGAAGGTTTAGGTGGTTGATGACCCATCCTAGCTACTGTATACTTTAGGAGCAGAGGGCGCTGTGGGGGCAGTGCTCAGGGAGCAGTGAGGGGTTAAGTATCCCTGCACGGGGAACACATACGACACACAGACTGGGGCCAGAGCACGAACCGGGGGACCATCTGTTTCCCAGGCGCTCTGTTCTGAGTGGTCTCCCTCCCATTCAACTATGGTTGCCCTAGAAAGAAGAGAACCAGATGGAGAGACTCTCCTCACCACACCGGGTGACTCTTAACAATTGGGCATCGGAGCCTCCAGGCCTTGGGGGAAGCGAAGGAGGGAGGGAGGTGCCGCCTCAGCATCCCAGGACCTCGTGTTTGTTGTTGAGTGGGTTACAGCAGTGGTTCCTCAAACCGTTTCATGTCATGGACACCCAAATGAATTTGGCCGCAGTGCAGACATCCATCTGAAAAATATTTTGTGCCAGCAGGCATGGACCCCAATACTAGTTGTGTATTAAAGGACAACTTTTACAACAATGGTTCATATTTTAGATTGTACTTAGAAAAGATGAGTCAGTGTTAAAATGTTTTCATTTACTGCTTTCTATTGTTTTAGCAATATTAATGACCTTGATTTAAGTGGGTGGGGGCATGCGTGCAAGTGGCTAAATATGTCTTTTTAGACACAATAAGCCAGCGATTTCTTTACAGTAACACCCATTAGCCCATAAGTCACATCTGCCCATGAAAGATTGCGGTGCATTTTGGGAATGGTCTTATTGTGTCCAAAAATACATATTTAGTCACTTGTAGTATGAGCTTGTAATCTAAAGGGTCAACATTGTTTTGCTATATGGACACATATAGCAAAACAATCCCCCTCAAGAACCCCTGGGGGACCCTGGACCCCACTCTTTGAAACGTCACTGGGGACAGTAGAAGCCCTGAGCTGGGGGGGGGGGGGGGCTACGTAGCATCCCTGGGCTGTTGGACTGGCTAAGTACGTAGGAATTCCTAGCATGCCCTGGGGATGCGCTTACATTGTTGTTGTTTTATTGTTGCATAACTGTAGTTAATGTGCCACAGAAAATGTGTTTGAGGCACTTGTGTACAGTAGGTTTACGCTACATAATTTATTCACCATGTATTTATTTGATGTGTACAATTTGGTTGAGAATCATCATGGCTGACACGGGCATTTGCATAATGCATTGCACACCCTCCTTTTGTATAACACAGAGTGAGTTGGTTGGAGACATTGTTGGGAAGTCGAGTGTGTTACAAATAAAAATGTCCATCAAAAAGTCGTTCTTATGACGTCTTTTTCCTCACTGGTCAATACAGTATTATTTAGGCTGCCGATCTTTTGCCAACCAGCGTTGGTTGATTTGAACCCATGTGTCATTAGCAGTCAATCACCACCACAACACAAACGTGTGGACAGCCACAGCTGTCCACAACAACGTTTATTTGGCAAACAAACCTTATTTATGAGGTGATTGTTTATTCATTATAATTTCATCAACGGCTAAGGGCTGTAGACCAAGGGTCTTCAACAGGGGGTCCCGGACCCCTAGAGGGTCCTCAGAGTTACTGTTCTACATGGGGTCCTCCAAAGCTTTGTGTGATAGAAAGACAAATTGAAAATCTCCTTTTTAGCTAGATTCTTAACCAGATTCTGAGAACTTTAGCCAAAAATAGCAGATCTACAAGCTCACAATGCATTGTGAGTAGAGATGTTACCGATCAATCGGCAATGGATCGGATCGGGCCGATCAAAGCGTGATCGGCGATAATCGGTGGTTTAGATCAAAAGGTAAATTCACCGAGCCGATTGGATCGGTGCATCCGATCAACCAGCCGTTCAGTATGCCCACTTGAGGCCATTTTGGGGTATTGATTTCCACAGTGCTGAAGGAATAATTAGTTACTGCTATGATAATAAATACATAGTAATGCTGGTAAATAACTATAAGGCAAATATATAAATGAATTCATGAGTGAATGAATGAATTAAAATTAAAACATTAACATTTAGAAAATATAAATTATAACTTGATCGGATCGGTGATTGATCGGTATCGGGTGATCAAACTTTTGTGATCGGTGCTCGGTGATCGGTTCCAAAAGACCTGATCGGACCATCCCTAATAGCTTGTAGATCGGCTGTTTTCGGCAAAGAGGTTTGGTGTAGAGGGGAGAAGTATTGACACTTCAAGTGGTTAAATATCTGAAAACACAAATTGACATGAATCCAAAATACACAAATGATTTTGCTGTCAAACAATGAAACTACATAATATGGAATCTATGACAAGGTTGTGGGGGTCCCTGCTTCATCTCTCTCATACTCTCAACTAAGGGTTCCTTGGCCTGAAAACGTTGAAGATGCTATAGACAGTCACACAGCACTGCTTTACAGACAGTTACTGAAATGAATTGAATAATTTTGTTTATAAATGTCTCATTGACCTCATATCACTTTTTTAAAGAAAAACACATTATTTGATAACTTTTCATTGTGCCCCTACGGTTGCCACTCGCCATTGTGGCGTTTTACTTGTTTATGCATTATAATTTCATCAACAGCTAAATAGGGCTGTCACAATTATTACATAATCGTCTAATCGCAATTATTTGACATAATCACAAATATGTTGTAATAATCGTCATAATTGTGAATGTTGAAAAATGTTCACACATTTACAAACATTTTCAGAAATAGTGGAAATAGCAGATCTACAAGCTCACAACGCGTCGCATCGCGACGCGTTGTGAGCTTGTAGATCGGCTATTTCCACTATCAATGTCATTTTTTAAGTAGAAAGTTGTCAAATATGTCAGTAATTTCTTTGTATATTTAAGTTATGTGTCATATCTACCATGTTCAACTTCAAAGCCTAAAGCCGAACAGAAATGTAATTATCAACGACAAAAACACAATTAAATCGTTAATCGCAATTATTTGAGTGACAATTAATCGTCATATAAATCAATGTCATATCGTGACAGCCCTACAGCTAAATGAAACCTTCGTCTGACAGCCTAGTTATGCGCATGTTTGAGTTGCATGGCTCATCGCTGACCGGCAATTGACTTGAACCTCTGTCTCCCTGTTCTGGGGCAAACATTAGGCAACAATATGAAATCCACAAGCTCAGACAAATTATTTTTTAGTGAAGAGATTTGTATTGTATTGATTTGAATTGGTCCGACCGTCCTAGTACAGAGCCCTGAGGATCCCCTGTCAACTAAGTATGGCCTACACCTGTACACCATCTTGTGATCTGATGATGACGCAAGTTATATTGAGTCATTTTGGACAGAGTGACTGACATGAACAGACAGCCTGAATACAGATGGCCATATTAAAAGCGGTTTAATAGGTGTTTTGAATGTCATGGATATCTTTGAACATAAATAAATAATAAATAAATGCAAAACAACAGTTACATTTCTACTAAGAAACTGCCCTGCTCAATCGATGGAACTTTACTCCATCAAACCAGAACAAAGAGCTAAGTATCCTTTGAGAGCGGAACTAATGCAGTGTTCCAAGGTGTAAAATATTTAATCATTAAACTCTCAACGCTTTTCAAGGCAATTACGCGAATCTTTGGTCGACAACTGCGCAGGCGGTAAAAGTAATCTGAGTGTGCGGTGGGTAGTAAGTACCAGGCACGTGCACACATAAGGGGGCTTGAGCCCCTGCCCTTTTTTTACGTCAAAAAAAGTGCCCTCTCCAGAACATGAATACAGTTTTTACTATGGTGAAAAAAATGCAAATGCCCTCTTTCCATGCCATACCTGAAGGCAGCATTCAAGAGAATTGCCATGTCCAAACTCACAGCATCTTAAGAATTTCCTTTTTTTATGCTTAGTTTAGTGTGGTATCAAGTACCGAAAATAGCCGACCTCCAAGCTCACAACGCGTCGAAGCGTGACGCGTTGTGAGCTTGGAGGTCTGCTATTTTCGATATTTTCACCAAAAGGCCCTTTTACAATTTTTTTTACAACCCCTGCCTCTCTAACATTCTCTGCACGTCCCTGGTAAGTATGCAGTGTAGTTAAACGTATCATCCTATTTTGCATTTTGAAATGTCACCCTTTTTGCTCCTGTGTATTTCTAAAAACCTAAATTGAAGTCTGCTATCAATCAGCTGTGCACTGCTTCTAACTTCACTAACAACTAGATGGCAGCACAGTTTGTTGTTTCAACGTTGTTTAGGATTGTTTATGTCATAACGGGACGAGTTGCTTGTTTCTGTTCTATTGCTTATTCTGCTCCACATTCTTTGGAGCTGAGCAAGTGAATGGTTAGACTGGATGGGTTTTGCATGCAGGACAATATCATCATCACGCAAGGTGTGAAGAGCCAGATCGATCCAGTTTAACCTCATTAACCCGGAGGTTCCTGTTTTGGGCATGTCATTAACATGCTCAAAATGTGAAATAATGTTCAAATCTAAATTCCAAATTCTCCCAAAAATAATAACCAGAATCTTTAAAAAGCTGCTAAAATAGTGTACCTACAGGTGCAGAGTGTGTTGTGTGCTTGTTGGCTATTATTTTTAGCTAGAAGTAGGCTATATAGGGCAAGGACCCCTTAGCTGAGAGTGATGAAGCAGGGACCCCCACTGCATACTGTATAAAATTAGGATCTGAGGGTTTAGTAACTGAGATTTGCTTCATTTTTGACTTGTAGTGCAATGCATGCTGGTTATCACCCTGCTAACCAGTCCATTTCTAATGTCAAGTGTTGCCTGCTTGGAAGGGGGCCGATGGCCTTATACGCCTATACCACATGCGACCTTGCATTTGCCAACGGGTCTGAGCAGTGTGTATCTATTCTCAAACTTTTATTTTTTCATGTAAAGAACCTCCACAATTATATGTATTTGGCCGCGGACCCCCATCTCAACATAATTTGTTCAGGGACCCACAGAAGCAAAGATTTGAGTTAAAAATGTTCACTCTAAATTTGGATCTTGCAGAATATCTATTGCATCTAGCTTAGGGCCTCAGACCCGTTGGCAAGCGTCAGGTCGCATACCACACATAGGCACTAGTGCAGCCTGACAGTGAGTCGCGCGTTTCATTCCCGAGCCTGGCTGCTTTTGCTGTGTGTCGCTCTCTCTGTGTCTCGCTCTCCCCGTTTCCTGTCACACTCTCTATTGTACTCTCTATTGTCTCTGAATAAAGGCAGAAACGCCCTGAACATTATCTAAAAAAAAAAGAAGACAAGCTGCCTTAGGCTTGGTGAGGCTCAGGCGTGCCATAGGCTTGTTAAAATGAATTAACGTCCACTCATTCCAATTACAGGGCCTCCAAAGAGTCCATGGATTGCTATTCTTCGTCACTGCCCTGCCGCCGTGCCTGGAGTGGATGATTTGCATGCCTGCTGTGCTGCCTGCCCTTCCTTGGACGTGGTAGCCGTTTCTCAGGCTCCCTCTCTGGACTTCAACCCTGATTCCCCTGTTAACCGTGGTCACCGTGGTAAGCATGTAGCATACCACCAAAAGTTGATAGGGCAGACACAAAAAACAGTCAAAGTTGACACTTTTCACACCCTGTATCCTTATCCATCCTGAACTGTGGTACGTTTCCTTTATATTGAACATTTTGATGTGGTGACACCTACAGTATGTAAGATTAGACTTTGCAAGAACCCAGAACTTTGAGTTCAACTTTGTAACATCACAGTGTCACATGTGTAAAAGAGTGGATGACATTATTATCAGGCATTGACACTAAGGCTTGCCAACCTGCACCCAGCAGGTAAATAAAACTTTCGGGCAGGTGAAGTTTGCTTTCAGGTTGTGCGACTGGGCAAGTGCTTATTTGAGTAGGGGACGTAACGTCTATAAACACAACATCTGTCTAAACACCTAAATGTGGCCAGCGCGCTCAGCCTTCTGGTCTGTGGAATGCAACAAGTGTGAAACCTTAGACATATTCAATCATTGCTATGTAGGTATTTGGATTTGGAGATATTGAGGTATGATTTTCTTTTTATCACTCAGCCCCAGAAAGTAAGAAATAAGTGTTAAATTGAGTGGTAATCAATCTTACCTATCATTTTATAATGGACAATTTACTTTTTGGGCAAGTGGGCATGACCTTTGGGCAAATAGAACATGACCTGTACTTGCCCGACGGGTAAGTGCCTCTGAGACCCCTGTTGTTATTATTATTATTTTTATTTTCCCACGAATTGCAGTTACTGAAAAGTATCAAACACTGTCTAAAACAGTAGTATCACATAATAAATAAACATAATGTGCACTCATACTATAAAGGCAGAGTACCTCCGACTCTGAAATAGAGACATCACGTAGCAGCAGATATCAAACATGGTTCTCAGTGTGAGTCATTTATATAGCGTGATAGAGCCAGTGGGTGGGTGCTGCTTATATGACTGGCATGCTGACAGGGCACAGTGCCCGCTCAGCAGCCTGACAGACACGGATAATGTGCAAACTTTCTTTGTATGTCAATGGATCTACTTACATGGAAAAAAAGAAAGGGGGGAAAAAAAGAAAATCAACCTAATTTTTCTTTCAGCCTCCGAAAATGTGTGTGCCACATGAAAAATAACAGAGATGGAATGGCTGAGCCTGCGCAGCTGATTATCACATACTATAGGCCAATTTCTTTAGTCTTTGGAGGGAAAGCATGGTGGTGGGGTACTTTGATTTATCTTCTGCTTCTCTGGTGCCTGTTGCTGGCAATATGGCATCGCGATTAGAGCGGGGGGGAAGGAGAAAAAGAAAGTTAAAGCATGTGGGACAAGTTTTTCACTGAAAGTTTGGCACATTAACAGTGATCAAAGTCAGCCAAACGCCAGGGAATGATTCAGCAAGGGCTGCAGGTGTCTGTGAAGCTAGATTTACATGTATCCACAAGGGGACGCGGGAGGGAAAGAGGAAAATGAGATGTAAAAAATAGGAATTAAATTCCAAAAAGGTAGCACATCCCCAATGTTTAAATCAGGAGGACAAAGTACTCACATTTCCACTTATTTATTGGCACACACCAAAAAGGAACGCTTACGCGTTTCGGCTAAGAGCCTTCGTCAGAGCATGCTCTGACGAAGGCTCTTAGCCGAAACGCGTAAGCGTTCCTTTTTGGTGTGTGCCAATAAATAAGTGGAAATGTGAGTACTTTGTCCTCCTGATTTAAACATTGGGGATGTGCTACCTTTTTGGAATTTAATTCCTATTTTTTATGTATATTTGACTTTAGGTCTAGCACTCCATTGAGAAAACCATTGCTGATGCGCACCTTCTTTTTCTTATATAGGAAAATGAGATGGTTTTGTGGTAATCGGGATGGGAAGTTGGCAGTGAGGATTCATCTGAAACCGTGCCTGTCCTCTACTGTAATGCTACTTGTTGTGAGCAATGTGGTCGTGTTTCAGTCGTACGAGGGGAACTGATTTGACTTTAGAGATGTGGTTTAAAGTCATGCAAGGAGAGCAGTCAGTGTGCTTGTGTAAAGGAAACTTTAACCACTTTGAACCCTTTATACACAAGGGGTCTTTTCAGGCCAAGGACCCCTTAGTTGAGAGAGAGATGAAGCAGGGACCCCCACAACCTTTTCATAGATTCCATATTGTTTCATCGTTTGACAGCACGATCGTCAGTGTATTTTGGACTCATGTCAATGTGTGTTTTCAGATATCTAACCACTTGAGCTGTCAATACTTAATAAACTTGACCTTTCACTCTGTACTTAGTCTGCTCTTTTTCCCCTCTACACCAAACCTCTTTGCCGTAAATAGCCGATCTACAAGCGTTGTGAGCATGTAGATCTGCTATTTTTGTTGGACGCAAGGGTTCAAGTGGTTTATATATTAAAAAAAAAGTTTCTACCACTCAAGATTTGGAGGACCCCCTGTAGTAACTCTGAGGACCCCTAGGGATCTCGGACCTCCTGTTGAAAACCGTTGCTTTATACCGCATTGACCGGAGAACCCCCAGGCGTCTGTACTTGGCCCCACTCCTTTTTTCCCTCTACACCAAATATCTTGAGCGATTGCGTTGTGAGCTTGTAGATCGGCTGTTTTTGCTGAAAGTTTGCCCCCCCACCCCCAGATTAGGGATTATATTAGATGGGGTTCATGTGGTGCTTAATTCAGCTTGGTGTCAGTCCCAAGTGGAACTATAGGAGGCAAGAAGTACATGAAAAGATGAAGGAGAGAGAATTGCTGAAGCAGCGAAGTGTCGACGGAAGTCGTGGGATTTTTGCTGACAAGAGAGCAGCTCAAACAGTGAGCGGCTTCATCTGTGATTAAACAAGGCATCTTGGCAAATAGATTGCTATGGTAATGAACGGCTGTGGACGATAAGAGGAAGTGAGACTCGATGGGACTGAGTATATTAAAAGATGTAGCAACATAGGAAAATTTGTCCTCGTTTGGACATTGACTAATTTGACTCTTGTAACAGTTTTGGGGCATTGTCTGCCCTTGTAGTTAGAATTACAAGTTTAGAACCATTACAATTTAAGATGAATAGTTTGTTTTGTCTGTCTATTTGCAGTATTCACTTCTAAAGAAAGCTGCAGCTAGTAACACAAGCATGCCAAATGACATAAAACACCACGAAGAATGAATGAATGATGCATTCCTATGGTGTTACTGCTAATACTATCCGTGTTCTTTTCTTTGAGTGTTCTTTGCTTGAACATGTCAAGCTGCTACTTGATCTAGTAAATCTTGTGGGTGGGGCGAGAAGGAAATGTCCTTGAGTATAACTTGCATAGAATAGGTCTTGTGTGACCTCTGACATGAAGACTTAACACTGCATGGCATACTAAGTATTAGAGTAATAGTGTTTTACATCATTTTATCCATATATTAAACAGCAAGGTTCAACAATAGCTTATCAACAAGCTCACAACTTATAGATATTAGTGTTTATTTTTGAATGCTTTTGGAAATTTAAACTTCTGTAAAGTGTCTTAAGAAAAGTGATACAAGTCTGATGTATTTTATTATCATTATTATTATGCTTATATGCCCAAACTAGGGAGGTCAACCCAGGTTAAAAGTGGTCAAATTGATGCATTACTGTCCTGTGTATAATGTGCAACAGCGGCTCTCAAACTTTCAAGTAAAGAACCCCCAAATGTATTTAGGTGCAGACCCCCATTAGAAAGTATTTGGTGCCAGGGACCCCCATACAAGGATTTGTGATGTTAAAATGTTTCAGAAAATATTCAAAATGTTCAATATTACTGTTGTTGCAAATGGCCGATCTGCAAGCTCTTCACAAATGCCATGTGACGTATTGTACGGTATATACTGTAGGTTTACAGTGGTCAACTTTACTGCTTTTGATGGTATATTGACTAGACTTGCTGAGGACCCCCTGAAGGACCCCTGGAGAACCACTGACGTACAGAGCTCTGTGTAAATTTACCATTGATCAAGGGATTGCTCAACAAGATCCTCTAACACAGTGGTTCCCAAACCTTTTAGCTCGAGACCCAAAAGAGACTTTTGCCCGTGACCCAAACTAGTGAAAACGGCAGACGTACAAGCTCACAACGAGTCGCTTTGCGCCGTGTTGTGAGTTTTCACTACTACTTAAACACTTAAAATGTATGGAATTTCTTAGATCTTTCTTTTATTCATTAATGACATTACTTAGAAAAATCATTGCTTTTTTATTCATGAAATTCTTGGGAATGTTTTTTTTAATGCTTTGAAATAACAATATTCAAAAACTAAATGTAGGAAACGAAAAATTAACGGACCCATAAATATTTCTCCGCGACCCACAAATGGGTCCCGACCCACTGTTTTGGAACCAGTGCTCTAACAGACACATGTTAACCCCTCTAGTGGCTGGCAGCTGTACTGCTACTTACCCACGTACTAAAAGGATTTGTTGGGATATTCCCTTTAAAGTGTAATTTCTACACATTTTCATGTTGCCATCATTTGCACCAGGGCAGACTTTCCCGTTCACACCAATATCTGTTGCTTCTGGGCTACCCCGGTATGTTACCCAAGTAAACGTTTGGCTGGAAAGTTGCAAGAGATTATAGTATCTTCTTTGGGACGAGATTCATTTGGTAACCCATTCTCATCTGTCACCAGAGCTCTGTGTAGCTCAGGAGACTGCATGTGTTTGTCCCTGCTTCCATTTCTCATGCTCCCTGCAGGTGTTGACACCAAGGGTTGCCCACCTGCCCCTGGCAGGTAAATAAAACCTTTGGGCAGGTGGAGTTTGCTTTTAGGCCGGGCAAGTTGCTCGTTTGAGAGGGGACGCAACGATCTATAAACACAACACGAGATATCTCTCTTCTGGTCTGTGGAATTTAAAATAATAGCACTATGTTGAGCTATAATGTGCTCTTTTCACTGTTGCTACACTTAAAAATATAAAAGAATAAGTCTGAATCCATAGTCATATTCATAGCTATGTAGTTATTTGGCATTAAGTATTTTGCATTTAGTTTTCGGGCAAGTGGGTATGACCTTTGGGCATTTAGAACATGACCTGTACTTGCACGACTGTCAAGTGCCTTAGAGTCAACCTCTGTTATTTCTTCCAAGTTTATTGATTGTGTGTGTGTGTGTGTGTGTGTGTGTGTGTGTGTGTGTGTGTGTGTGTGTGTGTGTGTGTGTGTGTGTGTGTGTGTGTGTGTGTGTGTGTGTGTGTGTGTGTGTGTGTGTGTGTGTGTGTGTGTGTGTGTGTGTGTGTGTGTGAGTGAGAGAGTGAGAGTGTGTGAGAGTGAGAGTGTGTGATACTTGGGTGTTCAATGGCTTCAAGAGGAAAACTGATAAATATAATCATGAGAGATGAATATCATCTAATAAATAGATACATTTGCCTAAATGTCTTAAAATGACCGGCCAGGGACAGCGGAGGAGGGTTGTGCAGAGGGTTATGGGTGATGTGTGCTTGCTGTATTCAAAAAAGTAAAACAAATAATACAGAAACCTTGAACAAAAAAGGAATAATGTCAAAAGCATGAGATATCTGAAGAAGAAGAAAAAAGCAACTGTACAATTCCCAAATTAAGAAATGGTGGCAAATAAACTTTGCTTGATAATAACTTGATCTTTTAACTGCAATTGCATATTCTTCTTAAACATGTTTATTGTTTACCAATATGCAAGAGATTTAGGAAATGATTCACTCTCATGCTAAGTGCTGAAGGATGTCATTTTCACTGAAGTTCTTCAAATCGTTTGGAAATTGGGTTGAAAAACATTGGCTTATTCATGGCTTAAGGGACAATACCAGTGGTCTGGCATGTTTGTTTAGTCCATTGACTATGACTCACACTATACTTAAGGCCGGCCATTTTCTCAAGCATACCGTGGATTGTTGTTCAATTCATTTCAGTATGCTTTGAAAATCAAATAGCAAAGACTTTAAACTTTCTTAAGATGCATGGGTAAACAACTATATTTGGGTTATATCTCGTCAATGTTATGCTTGCGTTTTGATACATTTTAAAGCACAAATATTCTATTTGAAAATGGTACCTAGAGAGAAGATTGAAGTACAATTGAAATGAAAATGTTTTTTAGACACAGACTCAGTCATTCTGATATCTTGGTAACATTTATTTACTTTTGTAAACAAACACAAAATGAAAAAAATAATTAAAAAATAAAGCAATTTGCTGGAAAATGGCAGAAAATGTGTTTATGTACAATATTATGGCTGAATAGACATTTATGGTCCTTCAAGGCCTTCTATTCATACAAACATTGATGGAAAGAGACATATGCTAATGAATAGGACATAATTTTCAGTTATTTCTAAAGTTATAGTATCACCGTTCATCTATGAAGAGAATAATGCACAAGAATTTAATAAGCAATAATTATTAAATAATATTGGACTACATATCACACTACAAAGGACTTTTGGTGGCACAACCCTTCCCTGATGAATATGATTAGCATTGTAAATACTACACTTACAAATATGAAAATGATAGTTGCTTGCCCCACGCTAACCTCTTGGGACTTTATATGAAATGGGCAGTAGATGGAAGGCTCTTTCAAATAATCTGTCAGACGAACGTTATGGATGCCCGTAACGCATTCAGCTCCACCGATGTCGGGCAGTTTAGTCGCCAACGCGTTCAGGATCGTCAACCACTGCGAATCGCAGCAGTTGAAATGATTACCGCCGACATACAGGACGTCAAGGTGTGCGGATATGTCTCTGATCAAAGAATGATTTAGAGACCTAAAAGCGTTGTTCCTTATGTCCAGTTCTCTCAGACGAGAACAGCTTAAGCTGCCGGGCACGGCGTCCAGTCTGTTGTTGGAGATGTTCAGTCGAGTTAGCGCTGGCATGCAGGGCAACAACGACAGGCCAGAGCTAGTCGCGTTGGTTTCGCTAATGCTGAGCGATTCCAGAGTGCTCTGCAAGCCCTCTAGTGCACCCACCTGCACGATCATGTCCGGATTTCTCGCGAGGTTTAGGGAAACCAAAGGGTTCTTTTCAAAAGCATCTGGGTAGAGAATCTTTATGGCATTTTCCTCGAGGTTGAGGTGTTTAAGAGTCTTGATTTGTCCAAAGGCAACACAGGAGGACACGTTTGATGTTGTGATTTGTTGTGCTTCTGAATCGGATGCTCCCAAGTGGTCCGCAGGGGCGCACGGTTTCACGTAATTCTCCTGCAGATTTAACGTTTCTAGGTTTGTGAGGGCCTCGAGAAAGACGGGAGAAATGTGCACGAGTCCATTGTTTTGCAGGGCAAAATTCCTGAGGGAAGAGAAGGAAGGCTGGCGATGGCATTCCAACAGCCGCGCCTTTGTGATGTTATAGCTGATGGTTTGCAGACAGTTATTACTGAAATTCAGGGTTTCCAATGAAGTGAGAAGACTGAGGGTTTCCAGCGGGAAGGACCTGAAGTTGTTGTTGCTTAGGTCCATGTAGACCAGTGGCATGAGCCTCCAGTTGGAGTAGACGTTATTGTTTTCCACCGCATTGTCCTCGCCAGATGTTAGCTCTTTATACAGCGAGGTGGCGTCTGAGACAAGTGTTTCCTCCTCTGAATGTGAGGCTCCAACCATGTTATTCTGCACATAAAGATGTCTCAGACGATTGATCTTTGGAACGATCGGGAAATATAGGAGTTTGTTATGACTCAGGTCTAGGGTTTCAAGCCGGTACTGCTTGTGGTCCTCCTGTGTGACAAAGAACTCGATTGAGTTTTGACTCAGATTCAAGTATTTGACCTGATGTAATTTAAAATCACAGATATGGGCGAGATTGTTTCTGGCCAAGTTTAATGCCTCTAATTTCCTCAGTGGTTCGAACGTCCCCTGTTCTATGTGCGTTATGAGATTGTTATCGATGCTGATGGTTCTCAAACATTTGCTGTCTCGGAACAAGTTGCGTGTCAGTCTCGTTAATCCGTTGCCGGCGAGTTTAAGCTGAACTAGTGAGGATTTGTTTCGAAGGTAGAGTTCCACTGCCTCGTCGTTCAGACCGTTCATTGATATATCCAAGGCCCTCAGCCCGCTGACGGATTGGAGGGCTTTGCTGTTACTGCCAAGGTTGTTGTTTAGAGCATTTCTGGCCAGATTTAACTCTTCAAGCCGCGCCAGGTTTACAAAAGCTCCTTCGGAGATGAAATCCAGCTGGTTGTAGCTTACGTCCAGGCACCGCAGGTGTGGCAAACCGAGTGTGTGCAACTGTGTGATGAAGTTATTGGACATATCCAGTCTCCTCAGCCTCACGTCCAAATGATCAGGGACAGAATTGAGGTCCTGGTTTTTCCAAGATTGTTCCTACAAATAAGAGAAATAGGTTATAAGTCTCCCACAGGAACCCACAATCAGCGAGTCTCCTATGGGGGCGTTCTGGGGGTTCCCTGCAAAAGTAGTTAACATAATCACTTTAACCACTGTATCCATTCATGTTGGCTCTCAGATCTACAAGATCACAGCATGTCATGTTGTGTCGCGCTGCGAGCTCGCACATCTGCTATCTTGGAAAATATTTGAAAAATATCTAAGATGTTTGGAAATTGGGATTTTCTTTTACATAAATCTGTTCGTCTGGGGGTCACTGCCACAAAACCTTTTCAGATGCGGGTCTGTGACCAAATACATATCAAATTGGGGGTCCTTGACATGAAAAAGTCAGATGTCGATCCTGATTTAACCAATATCCGATGTCTTGACTGATATTTTGTAAAATAAAAAAACAAGTTCAAAATATTTTTGATTAAATGTTTGATAGATAACAAAGCATTATTCAACGTATGAAAATAACTTTAAACTTGAATTATACAATGAAAAAGCAAACAAAAGTTTTCAGAAATCTGAAAGCTCACACCGCATTGCCACACAACATTGCTTGTAGATCCGCAATTTTTTAAAAGAATTGTATGGATAAAAACAAAACGACATGATACTGATGTCAAATAATGTCTGAGGCTGAGTACATATCTGGTTCTGTTCATCCATCCAGACCTGGAATTATTCTATACTTTTGAAAAAAGCAGAGATACAAGCTCACAGCGCGGCACCGAGTGCCTCGTTGTGAGCTTGTAGATCTGCAATTAAAAAGAAAAGAAAAAAAAACATGAAAATGTTGAATGTTTGAATGTGTTTTTAAAGCGAACATTTATAACTCAGATTTTGCCACGCTGTGAGTCACGACACATTGCACAATGTGTGTGTGTGTGTGTGTGTGTGTGTGTGTGCGTGTGTGCGTGTGCGCGTGCGTGCGTGCGTGCGTGCGTGCGTGCGTGCGGAGTTGGCCTTGGTCTGTCACAATTATTACATAATTGTCTATTCGCAATTATTTGACATAATCGTCATAAATGTTTCCATGTTTAAAAATATATATTTCATATATGTTCAAACATTTTCAAAAATAGTGGAAATGGCAGATCTACAAGCTCACAACGTGCTGCGAGCTTGTAGATAGGCTATTTCCACTACCAATGTTCTTTTTAAAGTATGAAGTTGTCAAATATGTCAGTAATTTCTTTGTATATTTATGTTATGAGTCATATCCGCCATGTGCAACTTCAAAGCCTACAAGCCAGAAATGTAATTGTCAACGACAAAACACAATTAAATTGTTAATCACAATTAGTTGAGTGACAATTAACCCATTTAGGTCTAGAATTATTGAATGCAGTGGAAAAATAGCAGATATACAAGCTCACGGTGCCGCGCTGCGAGCTTGTAGATCTGCTATTTTTGAAAAAGTCTTGAAAATGTGTGCAAATCTTTGAATATATGTATTTTCAAAGCAAACATTTGTAACTCAAATTTTGCTTCTGGCTGGTCCCCGGAACTAAATATTTTGAGATTTGGGGTCCTTGGCCAAATACATATCATTTTGGGGGTCCTTCAAATGAAAAGGTTTGAGAACCACTGACATAGTAGTCTCTCGAGAACAGACCAACTGAGCTCCAGTTAAGTGAAAAAGACCTTTTCTTTGACGATGGCTAGCCAGATTGCTGACATAGAAACATAGGTTTTTCAAAAAATCGTAGAAAGATTCAAAAGACACTTATAGAATCGGTTCAAAATTCTAATTTTCACGATTTTTCAAAAATAGCAGATCTACAAGCTCGCAGCGCGGCACTCGGTGCCGCGCTGTGAGCTTGTATATCTGCTATTTTTCAATAGTTAAAGCATAAAATAATGATACACAATATAGTGTACCCCGTTCTGAATGGATTAATTGTCATGTCAAATGTCATAATCGTGACCAGCCCCACCTACCTGTGGATTGTAATACTGCCTTCCAGAGGCACACATGGCATGTCCAAATGTCCAGAGCAGCTTTATAAGACAAGAGAGCCCGTGCCAAGCCATTGTCTCTCTGTTGCTACCGTACTGTATACTGTTCTACTGTACTCCGTCTGGTCTTGGTCAGATCTCACACGGAGAAACAAACACAACACACACTCCCATTTATAGCTGCGATTCAACAAAAAAAGAACAACAGCTGTGGACATCAGATAGGCTCGGTTGGACACGTGTGTTATTTACACACATAAACAGAACAAACGATAAGCACAACACTTATGGAGCATTATTATTTATATAAAAGTCGCTTCTGGGCTGCTTTGGGGAAAATATAGGCCTACTGTCTTTATATCGATTATAATCAAATATGATGATTTTTGGTTGTTCTAAAAACACCATTAGGCACATGTAAAACCTTTAAAATGGTTTAATTCTAATCACTGTTGTGTGCTAGTGTCACAAATTACCCTGTTTTATACGTTTAATTTGAGCGCATGACATTTGGAATTGACTAAGGTATCATTATTTTATGCTTTAACTTTTGAAAAATAGCAGATGTACAAGCTCACAGCGCGGCACCGAGTGCTGCGCTGCGAGCTTGTAGATCTGCTATTTTTGAAAAATCGTGAAAATGTCTTTTGAATCCTTCTAAGATTTTTTTAAAAACCCTATGTTTCTATGTCAGCAATCTGGCCAGCCATCGTCAAAGAAAAGGTCCTTTTCACTTAACTGGAGCTCAGTTAGTCTGTTCTTGAGAGACCACTATGTCAGTGGTTCTCAAACCTTTTCATGTGAAGGACCCCCAAAATGATATTTATTTGGCCACGGACCCCCATCTCAAAATATTTAGTTCCAGGGACCCCCCAGAAGCAAAATTTGAGTTACAAACGTTCGCTTTGAAAATACATATATTCAAAGATTTTGCAAACATTTTCACGACTTTTTCAAAAATAGCAGATCTACAAGCTCGCAGCGCGGCACTCGGTGCCGCGCTGTGAGCTTGTATATCTGCTATTTTTCACTGGTTAAAGCATTCAATAATTCTAGGCCCTAAATGGGTTTTAATGTGTATTTTCAGCAATAACTTGGCCTTTTGGCTCTGGCTTGTATAGATCTGCAATCTTTGACAAAATGGTCCCTTCCAGAATAGGGATATGCCAGGATTCAAGTGGTTTTCAGTAATTATTTTAACTCTTCTCTTTTAAGTTCCCGTGATCACACGGAGATTCGGTGGGCCTCCCCTGTAGCAACAACAAAAAAGGGGAGCTTGTCATGTCAACTGGAAAACATCACCTCTAAGCGAAGTGAATTATAATGTTTGTTTCCTGCGATAGTCTTGGGAAAACGGAAACACTCCTTTTTCTTCTTTCTAAAATAGAAGGAGGAACAAATAAACTTTGTGGTGCGGAGGTGGACGGAAGGCCCCCCGGCCCCAGCACAAGGTATAAAGGGATAAGATGTATGAGGTGACAGAGCACACAAACACACATGTACAGGAGGAGGCCTACTGGCCTGGTGGGGACACGCAAACACAGCCTTCCAGCCAGGTGGTCTAGAGCCGTGGTTCTCAACCTTTTCAGGCCGCGACCCCCAAAATAATCATATCTGAACTGGGGACCCCCCACCCTGACGAGCACTAAGAGTTGAAGAATTACATTTTGTATAACACGGTTCTATTGTGAAAATAGCAGATCTACATGCTCACAACGCCTCGCAATTTGACACTTTGGCCAATGTTTGTCATTTAGAGGTATTGTCCATAAATTGTCATTTTAGAAATGTGCATATACCCTCTATACACTTAAACGTTATACTGGTTTGTTTACTGTCGAGCGGGAAAACAATGTTTCACATTAAGTTAACCATCTGGGGACCCCCTAAAATAATTTGGAGACCCCCCTGGGGGTCCCGACCCACAGGTTGAGAACCACTGGTCTAGAGAGCACTGGTTCCCAAACCTTTTTCAGGCCGCGACCCCCAAAATAATCTATAGTATAATAATATTTTAACAGGGGACCCCCCACTCTGACGAGCACTAAGAGTTGAGGCATAACATTTTGTGAGCATGTAGGCGTTGTGAGCATGTAGATCGGCTATTTTCACAATTGCTGCCTCTAATATTTGACAATTTGGCCAATGTTTAAAGGACAACTTTAGTTTTTTACAACAAGGGTTCATATTTTAGATAGTAAGTAAAGAATATAAAATATGAGTGTTAAAATGATTTAATTTACTTCTTTCTATTGTTTTAGAGATTCTTATTTCAGTGGTTGGGGGCATGCGTACAAGTGGCTACATATGTCATTTTACACAGAATAAGCACATTCCCAAGATACAACGCAAACTTTCATGGTTGGATGTGACTTATGGGGGCGAGAAGTGTTACTGTAAATAGCAACTGCTGGCTTATTGTGTTTAAAAAGACATATTTAGCCACTTGTACGCATGCCCCCATGCGTACACATGCCCCACATTTTAGCACAGTAAACACGATAAAACAATAGAACGAAGCAAATGAAAACATTTTAACACTCACTTTTTCTTTTCTCTAATGTAAAAAAACAAAGTTGTCCTTTAATTTGTCATTTTAGAGGTATTAAAAAGTCCTTAAATTGTCACTTTAGAAATGTGCAGATACCCCCACTTTAACTTTATGTTGGTCTGTTTACCGTTGAGTAAGAAAACAATGTTAACATTAAGCTAAACATCTTGGGACCCCCCAAAATAATTTGGGGACACCCCTGGGGGTCCCAACCCACAGGTTGAGAAACACTGGTCTAGAGCACTGGTTCCCAAACTTTTATTGTGACCCAAAAGAGAAAGTTTGATCTCTCACCAGGACCCAAACTAGTGAAAATGTGCAGATCTACAAGCTCCCAACGCGTCAGGTCAGGGGACCCCCAGGGGTTCCCGGCAAATATTTATCTATGGAACCGACCGAGTCAAACTAAATAATGCCTGAACTCCTGCAACTCCAAGTGCTTGTCAGGGTGGGGGGTCCCCAGTTCAAATATGATTATTTCGCCAGAAAGGTTGAGAACCACTGGTCTAGAGGGACACAAACACAGTTGACCAGTAGGCTTATGCCTCATTCACACTACAGATATATAGTTGAACGTTTTGCTTGGTAATTCAATGTAATCTCAATGGAAACCAGCTTTAAAGGCTGGGCGTGTCGGCTGTCCTTGGAATCCAGCCTTTAAAGCTGGTTTCCATTGAGATTACATTGAATTACCAAGCAAAACGTTCAACTATATATCTGTAGTGTGAATGAGGCATTAGTGGGGGAAAAACACAGTTGACCAGTTTGGCCTAGTGGGAGATAAACACACACGCATACAGCAGGCCCAGACTGACAGCACAGCAGTCAATCAAACTAATCAATATAATACAGTATATAATATACTAGTAAGACGACTAGGCGACATGCCAATTCTTGGCCATCTGGCCAATGATGTATATCGGACCAGTTACTCATATATGGAGACCATAGTCAGCAATGTGATGTCAGAACATGCCCATATATGGGCATTACCAAATATGTGTATTCCCAGATATGCGCTTAATATTGATGACATCGGGACAGGGATCTCCATATATGGGCATAAAACGGACAAGGGCGTAATTCATTTGCAAGTGTGACTCGTGATGACATCAACGATCTCCATATATGGGCATAAAAGGGACATGTCAGAGCAGCAAACCCATTCTGTTAAGAGTGTCTCCCCTGACATCACAGTGACATCAGAGCATGATGTCAGAGCGACAAACCCATAGAACCACAGTGTCAAGCGTGACAGACAGAGACACACACAGACAAAGTTATATTCTTGCGACCGTAGGTCACAGATTATTATGAGAACGGTCACAGCTTGTCCGTATGTATGTATCTCTGTCACGCCTGAGACTGTGGTTCTATGGGTTTGTTGCTCTGACATCATGCTCTGACGTCACCGTGATGTCAGGGGAACCACTCTTAACAGAATGGGTTTGCCGCTCTGACATCACACTCTGGCTTCACTGTGATGTCACACTAACAGAATCCCCTTTATGCCCATATATGGAGTTCCCTGATGTCATCAATATTAAGCCACTATTATTAACATATACTCTACCATATACAGATTGGACAAAGTGACATTTTATTCATAAAACATAGCACTACATACGTACTGTAGTGCTTCTTTAATGTGGAGTGACAGGCAATGCATGTTAACACACACAGACAGCTCTAACAGTGACTTTTATTAGCACTGTGGCTTGTCTTTTACAGAGTGGATGGGCTGTCACAGGAATTCAGCAGGGATCGGCCTCTTTTCTTTCTTTCTTTCGGCTAAGATGACAGGCTTTCACTTTTGTCTTCCCCTATCAGCCTCCCAGCAGCCAGCCACGCACGGCGTTGGCTTCTCAACATCCTGCGGCAGCAAGCTGCGTCCTTATCGCACGCGTTCACGTTTCCTCCGCCCGTCAGTCGAGCAGCATGACACCGAAGAAGGTCGAGTCTGCGTCCGTGCAGATCAGTGTGCCGTCGTCGGGCCTGTTAGGAACCAGCAGTTCAAGCCCATCCTGTTGTTGTAGTTTCACTGTCCCTGTGAGCCGGGGATAGATGTCAATTCAGACTCGGGGCGTAAGCCTTAGACGTAGCTGTCACAACATAACAGTACAGTACAGTACCACCACCACCGTTCAGATAAACAGCACAGAAGAGAAGCTCTGATACTGTAGGGCTGTGCTGGTAGTGGACCACATAGCTACTTATTATATCCACTCATATTCATTAAAGATACCATTTTATCCCCTTGAAACGAGTCCTGGATTGTAGCCTTTGTGCTTATTTACCTTTTTATATTCACATATGTGGGAAAAAAAAGCAAAGTGGTGACTTAAAATACGCATGAACATGAGTCCAACGCAACGCTACACGACACTGATGACAGTGCTGTCAACAGTCAAACAAGTATGAAAAAGTTGAATCAGTAACACGATTTAATACAGTATGTAGTAGTAGGGGTCCATGCCTCATCTTTCTCTCTCAACTAGGGGGTCCTTGGCTTGAAAAAAAAAAGCCCACTGAAGAGCCCTGCAGCATAGTTCTGTTACTGACCTGCAGTGTAACAGCTATTGGCAGCGTTTGCCTGGGGCATCTCTTGTAGGCAGCGCAGGAGCTCTGTCAATCTCACCCCTGACTCACTGGAACTCCGGCTACGAACTACGTGGCCCATAACATTGCTGCCTGGGCCTTGGAACAAGACCTGTGAATTAAACCATTCAGAACGGTGTACACATTATTGTGTATCATTGTTTTATACTTTAACTATTTAAAAATAGCAGATATACAAGCTCACAGCGCGGCACCGAGTGCCGCGCTGCGAGCTTGTAGATCTGCTATTTTTGAAAAAGTCGTGAAAATGTGTGCAAATCTTTGAATATATGTATTTTCAAAGCGAACGTTTGTAACTCAAATTTTGCTTCTGGGTGGTCCCTGGAACTAGATATTTTGAGATGAGGGTCCGTGACTCCGTGGCCAAATACATATAATTTTGGTGGTCCTTCACATGAAAAGGTTTGAGAACCACTGACATAGTAGTCTCTCAAGAACAGACTAACTGAGCTCCAGTTAAGTGAAAAGGACCTTTTCTTTGAGGATGGCTGGCCAGATCGCTGACATAGAAACATAGGTTTTTCAAAAAAAAAAATCTTAGAAGGATTCAAAAGACACTTATAGAATCGGGTCAAAATTCAAATTTTCACGATTTTTCAAAAATAGCAGATCTACAAGCTCGCAGCGCGGCACTCGGTGCCGCGCTGTGAGCTTGTATATCTGCTATTTTTCAATAGTTAAAGCATAAAACAACGACACCCAATAACGTGTACCCGTTCTGAATGGGTTTAAAGTGGAACATTGGCAGCCTAGTCAGAACATATTTGATCTAATATCAATTAGGGCTGTGCTCAAGAGTCAGGCGGGCGGTGACACACAGTACTTGTCCAAACACCATGTAATATCCATCCTCTTGGACAACAGCCGTGTTTTCCTTCAGCGAAACGGCCCGTCCACGCCGGACGGCAACGGACCAAGGGATCACGGTTACATTTCCTGCGGGACAAGGGTAAAACACACTTAGTCAAATCAATGACAGACATTTCCCCGCCGAAGCCAAATAGTTCTTCAATTTAACTTTTACCTCTTACATATGGTTGTTTGTTGGTGTTGGCCGACAACTGCAGAAATGACCGTGGAGCTGGGTAACGGGGCGAAAATAAACATGCAATTATAGTAATGACATATTTGGCCTCACCTCCAGATTAGATTTAACCCGTTCAGAACGGGGTACACATTTTGTGTGTCGTTGTTTTATGCTTTAGCTGTTGAAAAATAGCAGATATACAAGCTCACAGCGCGGCACCGAGTGCCGCGCTGCGAGCTTGTAGATCTGCTGTTTTTGAAAAATCGTGAAAATTTGAATTTTGACCCCGATTCTATAAGTGTCTTTTGAATCCTTTTGAAGACTTTTTGAAAAAACCTATGTTTCTATGTCAGCAATCTGGCCAGCCATTGTCAAAGAAAAGGTCCTTTTCACTTAACTGGAGCTCAGTTAGTCTGTTCTTGAGAGACTACTGTGTCATTGGTTCTCAAACCTTTTCATGTGAAGGACCCCCAAAATGATATTTATTTGGCCACGGACCCCCTTCTCAAAACATCTAGTTCCAGGGACCACCCAGAAGTAAAATTTTAGTTACAAACCTTCGCTTTGAAAATGCATATATTCAAAGATTTACACACATTTTCACGACTTTTTTCCAAAAATAGCAGATCTACAAGCTCGCAGCGCGGCACTCGGTGCCGCGCTGTGAGCTTGTATATCTGCTATTTTTCACCGGTTTAAATCATTCAATAATCCTAGGCCCTAAATGGGTTAAACTGACGGACACGTTCTCATCTGACTCTCTCCACGACTGACAAAAACCCAACCTCTCGAACCACCCGGTTCCCGCTTGTTCCTCCTGAGGGATGACTCGAGACTGAGAGAGAGCTTTTTTTGAGTTTGCTGGAAAGCACTTGGCCTCGTGTCCTGGGAGAGAACAGCATGTTGGGGAAGAGAATTTATTATTGCAGGGGCTATCCGAGTACTTGATAATAATGGCACACAAATCTCAGTAGTGCAAGCGCAGGGGCGTCTACCGCACCAAATTCTGGGCCCTGGATTCACTGCGGGGCCCCCGCATGAATGTTCTTCATAGGGGGAGGGGGTTTAACCCGTTTAGACTGAGAAAACGTGTTGTTGCGCGTTATTTTGTGCTTTGACTATTGAATAATCGTGAAGAATTTGTGGAATCTTTGAATGTTTCCTGAATAAATCCCTTTTTCAGAAAAACCTATGTTTCTATGTCAGTGGTGCTCAAACCTCTTCGTGTGAAGGACCTCTAAAATGTGTATTTGGCCCACGGACCCCCATCTAAAAATATTTAGTTCCAGGGACCCCCCCAGAAGCAAAATTTGAGTTACAAATGTTCGCTTTAAAAAATACATATATTCAAAGATTTGCACACATTTTCACAACTTAAAAAAAAATAGCAGATCTACAAGCTTGTAAATCTGCTATTTTTCAGTGGCTAAATTATGAAATACGTAATTAATGGCCCATCCACCTTGGGCCCTAGTAACCCAGTCCCACTCCCACTCCCGCCCCCCCACCCCCACCCCCCTTGTGACGCCCCTGAGTGCAGTGTCCAACATGACTCCATCCCAGCCCCAACTTGCGACATACCTCCCTCCTCGCCTTCTTCGACGTCTTGGCCGTTCTCCCGTCGCTCATGAGCCCCTCTGAGGAGGGCGGCTGATTACCCATTTAGGCCTAGAATTATTGAATGCTTTAACTAATTGAAAAATAGCAGATATACAAGCTCACAGCACGGCACCGAGTGCACCGAGTGCCGCGCTGCGAGCTTGTAGATCTGCGATTTTTGAAAAGGTCGTGAAAATGGGTGCAAATCTTTGAATATAAAAAATACATATTATGTATTTTTTTAAGCGGACGTTTGTGACTCAAATTTTGCTTCTGGGTGGTCACTGGAACTAAATATTTTGAGATGCGGGGTCCGTGGCCAAATACTAATCATTTTGGGGGTCCTTCACATGAAAAGGTTTGAGAACCACTGACATAGTAGTCTCTCAAGAACAGACTAACTGAGCTCCAGTTAAGTGAAAAGGGCCTTTTCTTTAACGATGGCTAGCCAGATTGCTGACATAGAAACATAGGTTTTTTCAAAAAACCTTAGAAGGATTCAAAAGACACTTATAGAATCGGGTCAAAATTCTAATTTTCACGATTTTTTTTTCAAAAATAGCAGATCTGCAAGCTCACAGCGCGGCACTCGGTGACGCGCTGTGAGCTTGTATATCTGCTATTTTTCAATAGTTAAAGCATAAAATAAAGATACACAATAACGTGTACCCGTTCTAAACGGGTTAAGTCGGTGAATTATGTCCCGTCGGAGCGCTCTAAAATCACTCTCTAAAACACTTACTCGGTACACCAGGGAGAGGCTGAGACCAAACACCAAGGCACTTACTGATAAGAAAGTGTAGTAAAGCATCTTGACACTCGAAGGAGTGGGTGTCCTCGAGTTACTGAAAAAAGGGGGTGAGCTCACAGTCGTCGGTTAACCCCCGGAAACTCACAAATGTCGAGTTTTACAAAATGAGGATACTAAATGAGGAACTATCTCCTCGAGAGTCCTCTCTCTCTTTCTCTCTCTGCGTCGGCAACATGGAACTCATTTAGATTGTATGAAGATTACAGCCAAATTTGCAGCGCATTGTGAAACTCTGGGTCCAAAGTTAAAAGCCACATTTTAATATAGACAAAGGCTTTATTCAAAAGAACATCATTTGTTCTTGTCAGTACTCGTGCCAACTCGAGTCCAATATGAAAGCACAGTTGTAACCTTTTAAAATCAATACCACCAGCTGTGAAAACGCCAAAGAAACAGACAAAATGCCGTCAGACAAGAAAATGAAACACTTTTTAATCCATCAATCAAATCCATTTACAAAAAGTATATCCCATTTTATATACAATATATACAGTTGACATATAAACATAACTATCATTTTTTTCGACATGGATTCATTCATTCATACGGTAACTTACTAAACAAAATAGCATTTGTAACAAAACATATCACTCTGATATTCTGCAGGGATGCTGTAGTGCAAATGTGCGCAAAAACATTAGTGCTGTTGTCATGTGAAAACCTTATAACTCCAATGTTTGATGGACTGGTTGACGTAATCGTGTTTCTATCTGTATGTTCGTGAGTCATTTCCTGGAAAACTGGAGGCCATGAAACCCCATTCACTCTCTTTTTGCTAATTTTGTACAGGCAAGTTCTACAATCTGACGGTACAAATGCTTATTATTCTCTTGGATACATGTTTTTTTTCTATTTCTTGGAGATACAAGGTTAACATTCGACAGCACTTAAGGTACGTAAATATAAAAGTATCTGTCAGCGCAAGTGTCCTTCCTTGATATAAAGGGAGATGTCGTCTATGTGTTTGAAACAAAATCGTTCGCTATAAATAAGAACTATTCTTTTTTTTTTCCCCCAATGATGAGAAAAGGACCTTTAATTGGCTTGTCAAGGCTCCGTCATTATTTCTCACGGAGCCAACGTCGCACGGGAAGAGCTTCGATTGTCCTCGTTCCAAATGTCCTCTTATTTTCCTCTCAAGAAGAGAGAAACCGAGAGGGCGAACGCAACGCGGCCCTCCCTTTGTCACTCCTCAAAAACTCACTCGGAATCAACACAAGGGCCTAAAGTATCTTCTCAACAGGGTCTCAAAGGGCATCGTAATGCCGCGAGCAAAGGTTTTCCGCTAGAACGTAGCTTTCTAAACAAAGATCTAATCGACGTAATCAATCCTTAGCAACAGCTACAAGGAGGGAGGGAGGGGGACTTCTTTCGGACTGGATCTGCCCTCGCGAGCAACGTCTTCGGGAGCAGTCTGTTATGTGCACTGGTTCTCAAGCTCTTTTTAATTTCAGTTTATCATACAAAGTGTAACCAAACGGACCCTTATTATAGGTCCATTTGGTTACATTTTGTAGTGTACGCTCACGGAGTTGCAGACCTATAAGGGTCCAGGGCAGGAATTTCATGGAGGCCATGGCCGCCGTTGCCCCTCAGTTTGGCCTTGTGCCCCTCAAACTAAAGGCATGACCTGAGGCCACAGTGGCCTTAATGCCCCAGCTGACTGCACCACTTTTTCCTCTGTCTCTTTCTTGTCAATATGTAGACAGTAGATACCGGTATCTATTTCTTATCATGTAGATACCAGTGTCTTTTGTTGAGATTCTGAAATCTTAACTCCTCCGAGTCCCCATCTTTATACCAATCCAGTGACTTTGATTGGTGCAGGGCTGACCATGGATCAATTGACTAAAACGTGTTTTATTTGATGGCCTTCCTGCCCTGGCATTTGACCTTCGTGCCCTAAAAAAAATGGACAACACCAAAGGCCAAGTGGCCTTGCCCCTACAATGACGAAATTCCAGGCCTGTAAGAGTCCATTTGGGTTCCTAACTATTTAGCTGAGGAGGACCTCTAACACCAACCCCACCCTCACCCCAGGGACCCCCTCGAGGAGGACACCGTTAGGGGGGTCCCTGCTCTAGACCTCACGTTGAGAACCAGTGCTGTAGTAGTGTGGGCCTTTCTTTCTTTTTTTTTCTCCTTTTCTTTTTTTTTTGGTTTGTTGTTCGTTGTTGTTGCAAAGACTCTGTAGTGTAGTTATCAGTGGTGTCCAGCAGAGGGTGCCTCTCCCAGCCTCACGCTGCCCAGGAAGGTGGTGTGGTTGGTCATGCTGATGAGGGTGTCGTCGTACACCATGCGTATGGAGATGCGCTGGCCGGCGCGCAGCAGGCTCACGCCAGCCGTGTAGCAGGTGTTGAACTTGCGCTGGCCGGTCTCGATGCTGCAGGTGCAGCGCAGGAACGGCGTGGAGTCCACCATCACCTCGTAGCTGGCAATGTCAGTGAAGTTGAGGTAGTATACCTGGGAGTGGAGAGTAGGGAGAGAAGTAGGGGCAGCAGGAGGAAGACATAAAACACAATAAGATCCCGTGAACGGGTAATAGGACAAGTTCATATTGATGGTTTTACCGCTCGCTCTGAAATTTATAGGGAATGTTGGGCCGGTGGAATGCGGCCCACAATGGTTTGAGTTATGAACGTTAAAGACTTTCAGGGCCAAGAGAGGCGGAGGAGGCCGGGAAAACAGAGATTTATTAAGTTATTTATTAATTCATGATTTAAATACCTCATGTTAAACATCGTAACGGTTCAGGGCCAGACATTAAACAACAAAGGGAGAGAGAGAGAAACGCTTTTGTGTGTGACGGGAACGGCTGAACTCAACAGCCACGGATGGCTTGACTGACTGAGGGGCTGTAAAAACGCTGGTTTCTCAACATGAGTTCCTGGGGACCTCCAAGGGGTCCAATTTGTACGCTCTCAAACACGGGTACATTTGGTTCTATTTGTAGGCTGTCAGAGTAAGAAATGCACACATTGGAGTCCCAGAGATAACAAATTGTATAAAATCATATATGTAAACTTTATGAATAAAGTATAGATTAATAAACTAACTATCTATCATCAAACTTGTGCGGGTCCCTGCTGTAATACGGTGGTTCTCAACCTTTTCGGGCCGCGACCCCCAAAATAATCATATTTGAACTGGGGACCCCCCCCCCCTGACGAGCACTAAGAGTTGAGGCATTACATTTTGAAAATAGCAGATCTACATGCTCACAAGGTGTTGTGAACATGTAGATCGGCTATTTTCACAATTTCTTCCTCTAATTATTTGACAGTTTGGCCCATGTTTAATTTGCCATTTTAGAGGTATTAAATTGTCACTTTAGAAATGTGCAGATACACTCTATACACTTAAACTTTATGTTGGTTTGTTTACTGTCGAGTGTGAAAACAATGTTGCACATTAAGCTAATCATCTGGGGACCCCCCAAACTAATTTGACCCACAGGTTGAGAACCACTGCTGTAATTTAGTAGAGTTGGGTCCAGGACCATACTCACTTCTACCTGACTATATCGTCGTTGTCGGGTGGAAACCTTGTATGTCCAAAACCGTTTGTTTTGTATTTATCATTTTTAAAATGATTTAAACTAGTGAAAACAGCCGATCTACATGCACACAACGCCTCGCGCCGCGAGGCGTTGTGTGCTTGTAGATCAGCTGTTTACACTACTTTTGTGCGATGGCCTTGTATGATGAAGCAGTGCTTTACTTTGCGAAAAAATTAACACATTTGAAACTTGGAGATACAAGATTTCTGCCCGACAGTGACGATATATGAAGTATCTATCTATCTATCTGTCCTTGGAGCGATAGGGAACCACTGCTGTAATATAGAAGAGTTAGGTCCAGGACCATACTCACTTCTACCTGACTATATATGAAGTATCTATCTATCTATCTGTCTGTCTGTCCTTTGGAAGGATAAAGGTGGGGAACCACTGCTGTAATATAGAAGAGTTAGGTCCAGCACTGTACTCACTTCTACCTGACTAATATATGAAGTATCTTTCTATCTATCTATCTGTCTTTGGAAGGATGAAGGTGGGGAACCACTGCTGTAAAATAGAAGAGTTAGGTCCAGGACCGTACTCACTTCTACCTGACTATATATGAAGTAGACCCCATCCAGCAGCACCTCCAGCTCTCCGGAGCGGGAGTGCATCTTGAAGACGCGGTGGTGGATGGACACCATCTTCCAGTTCCTCAGCACGCCCTCCGATAGGTCTAGACACGACAAGAAGCGAGAGGCTGCGGTCAATTACAGAAAGAACACTTCAATAGCTCTGCGTTGTAGATAGTAATCATTGCTATAGGGGGCGTCTGCTCAGTTCAATAGGACTCGCCGACTCGGTGAACAGAAAAAAATGTTTTCAAGGTCGAGAGAGAGAAGAGAGAGAAGTAATTCGGTATACCACAAGTAGGCCTGTCATAATTGTTACATAATCGTCTAATCACATTTTGTCCTAATCGTTTCCAAGTTGAACATTTTTCATATATTTTCCGACCTTTTCAAAAATAGTGGAAATGGCAGATCTACAAGCTCACACCGTTGTGAGATTGTAGATCTCGCAGCTTGTAGATCTGTAACTAGCTCACAATTGTGTTGTGAGCTTGTAGATCGGCTATTTCCACTATCAATGTTCTTTTTTAAAGTATAAAGTTGTTCATTTATTTGTATATTTAGGTCATGTGTCACATCTGCCATTGTGCAACTTCAAAGCCACAGAAATGTAATTGGCAACGACAAAAACACAATTAAATCGTTAATCACAATTAGTTTGAGTGACAGTTAATGGCCTTGTAAAATGTCATAATCGTGACAGCCCTAACAAGACGGGAAAGTGAAATTGGAACTGATGACACAAAGAAGTGAGGATAGACAACTGGAACTGGGACACTACACCCAGGGGTCTTCAACAGGGGGTTCAGGACCCCTAGGGGGTCCTAAGAGTTACTACAGTGCGTCCTTCAAATCTTTGTGTGATAGAAACCTTTTTTCTCCTTTTTTATATTAACCACTTGAACCCTAACGTCCATATTCTGAGAACTTTAGCCAATCATAGCAGATCTACAAGCTCACAACGCTTCGCGCTGCGAGGCGCAGTTCTGATAGCAGTGGTTCTGAAAGCAATGGTAATATAGAAACTATAGTGTTTCTCTTTCTTCCTGGAGAGTTAAGCCATTGTTCTTGTATTAATTGCGACTGTAGGTCACAGTTTACTATCAGAACCGTCACAGCTTGTCCATAGACGTCCGTCCGTCCGTACAGGTAATGCCTGACACTGACACATCACTGTGACATCATAGGTGACATCACAGTGACGTCAGATACTCAGAGCAGGGATCTCCATATATGGGCATAAACAGGTGACATCACAGTAATGTCAGATACTCAGAGTAGGGATCTCCATATATGAGCATAAAAGGGATTGTATCCCAGATGATGCCTGTTAGGAGAACCACATTAACAGAATCCATATATGGCCAAGACAGGTGGCGCGACCTCGCCCTCTTTCGTGTATCATCTTCCTTGATGATTGGTTGACGACATTTTATTAAGATTTCTTGTTACTTAGGGGAGGCTAGGCATTGGTAAGGACCAGTTATATGAACATAGGCTGAACATGGGTTAAGTGCTGCTTTAACCCAGTGGTTCTCAACCTGTGGGTCAGGACCCCCAGGTCCCCAGATGATTAACTTAATGTGCAACATTGTTTTCTCACTCAACAGTAAACAAACCAACATAAAGTTTAAGTGTATAGAGGGTATCTGCACTTTTCTAAAGTGACAATTTAAGCCCTTTTTAACACCTCTAAAATGACAAATTAAACATTGGCCAAACTGTCAAATATTAGAGGCAAACATTGTTTCACAATAGAATCGTGTTATACAAAATGTAATGCCTCAACTCTTAGTGCTTGTCAGGGTGGGGGGTTCCCTGTTAAAATATGATTATTTTGGGGTTTGCGGCCTGAAAAGGTTGAGAACCACTGCTTTAACTGTATTTAGGATAAGAGCCTGGTAGTGTAGATATGCTAACAGTAGATGAACATTATAAAAGATATTAAATTCATGAACTTAATGTTAGCTTTCTGTCCTTACCTTCCCTTACTTGGATGGTGGTTTCCTGTCCTTGTAAATGAACCACTGCAGGCTGCAAAAAGAAAGAAGAGATTATAGTTTACAGTTTAGGCAATTAGCAGACGTTTTAATCCAAAGTGACTTACAATAAGCAGTTAATACATCAAATACAATAAGCAAGGTAATATGTCAGTACATCAACAACAATATAGCAATGCATAGGAATATCAAATTAGAAAAAAATAATAATAACATAGTTGGACCTAGATGCACCTAATCAGTAAAAGAAACTTCTAAAAATGCTATCTAGCTTCATGTGTGGTCATGGAGGGAAGGGTAGTGCTACAGTAAGTGCTGTGGGTTTAAGTGGAGTCCACGGCAGAAGCTAGGGAGTGAGTCTGCTGTTCTAAGTGCGACAGGGAGTTCATTCCACAGTTTGGGGGCCAGGAGGGCAAATTGTCTAAGACAGATGAGTGGATTTTTGTCCTGGGGTTTTTTAGCAAGGGTTATGTCATCATCTCTGTGTTGGCTGATCTGAGTGAACGGGTCTGAGAATAATCGTCAGAGAATCAGTGATGAAATAGTGATGACTAATAAATTAATCACAATTCCATTCAATTAGGTACATTCCACAAGGGATACAGTTTGTGTGTGTAAAGACGTGACGCACTGTACCTGGAATTCCTTTGTTTTGCTCTTATCGGCAACCCCTAACGAGAAGAGAAAGAGAGAGAGAGACATCGTCATGTCGTAGCCAACAACAAAAAAAAAGGAAGAGATGACAGTTGAAACAAAACAGCGGGTGACATAGTATAAAGGCCCTGATCACTGCATTCCCACACAATGTTTGACATCTTGCACTGAAATCACTTAATGCGATGACAATGAGTTCATTGGTTCTGGCAGCTTGACCCCTCTTGTAGTGTGGGAAGGGGAAGACTTTTCTTGTGTAAGACGTGTGTGTTGAAACCTCTGACTGGTTTTCTCGAACCGAGTCCAAACCTCCCTCAGCTAGTAGATTATTCACCGAGTACTGTGACTTGTTATGGCGACTGCCTCCAGCGAGCCAGGAGCGTCATCTAGATGATTAATAACTTGGGCGAATGTAGTAGCGTGAATTTCAAAACTAGCGACAATCAAGCCCTGTTTCATACAAAATTGTCATACCTTGGCAAAAATTGGCAAGTTACAAGCTAGCAACAACACGCCACACGCATTGTGAGCTTATAGGTTGCCAACTTTTGCAGATTTTCGTGGTTAGAATGATCTTTAAACAGTTGAACTACGTTATGCACACACCAACACATAAGACAGTGGTTCTCAACCTGTGGGTCGGGACCCCCAGAGGGGTCCCCAAAGTACTTTGGGGGGTCCCCAGACGTTTAGCTAAATGTTAACATTGTTTTCTCACTCAACAGTTAACAGACCAACATACAGTATAAGTGTATCTCACATTTCTAAATTGACACTTTAAAGACTTTAAAGACCTTTTTAGTACCTCTGTACCAAACATTGGTCAAATTGTCAAATATTAGAGACAGAAATTGTGAAAATAGCATATCTATTTTCACAGATGGAACAGATCGAGTCAAACTAAATGTAATGCCAACTGCCAACTCCTACAAGTGCTGCTTGTGCAGGGTGGGAGTATGATTATTTGGGGGGTCGCAGCCTGAAAAGGTTGAGAACCACTGACATAAGTGACACAAAACAAGGCTGTATACCTGCAGGGCCTTGGAGGCCTGGGGGTCCTTGAGGCCCCGGGGGTCCGGGAGGTCCTGCCGGCCCCACAGCGTTGCTCCCTGGGATGCCAGGTATCCCTGGGATGCCCGGGGGCCCCTGGGGCCCTGGGGGCCCCGGCGGGCCTGGGGGGCCCTGCGCACCTGGGGGCCTTTTCCTACCTGGGAAGGTTGAGAAAGAAAATACCAAAATAGTCGGTCAGCACTCAAAATCGTACAAACCTTAAAAACGTTTAAGACACACTGATTTAATCGCCGAGTGCCATGCTATTTTACAGATTTTCCTTACTTCGGAGGGTAGGAGTAAAAGTAATCTGAGTAAATGTAATCTGAATTTCTGGAATTTTCGTGCAATAGTATTTTCTTTCACTCGGAACAGAAAAATGACAATCGCGGTCATCAGTGCTTTTGTAACGGCCGGTAGAGAAGGGCTCGTTTTAAAACATGAACGTGATCTGGATTAGATTACGAGATAAATCCACTTTTGTGAATCTCATAACTCTGGCCTCTATGGAGAGAACCAGACTTCCTGATCACGTGATCCCCCGTTGCATTTTGGGAATTGGAGTGTTTCTCTTCAGCCGCGGCTGCCTCGTACAGTTTAATATAAAACCTTATCGTGGGCACTCGGAGACATCAAAGAGTTTGACGTGGGGGGGGCGCGTCGTGGGCATCCAATGTGTTAATGTGTTTCTATATCCGATCGCAACATCTCGATACAAGGAAAGGCAAGAGGGCCGAGGTTAAGGGCTCTGTTTGGCGCGCTTAGGCTTTCCCGGAGGACCGACACACAAGAAACTGAATGCCATATTGGATGACATCGGTGGTGCGTTGCCGCTGAGCGAGCAGGCAGGCAGGCAGTGGCGGGGAGACCTAATCAATGGCAAACGACGTAGGCGGGGAATTGAGGCCGGCCGGTACTCCACGTTACCTTTTCTCTTGTCTTTCTTTCTCTCCTTTCCCGTCGATTCTGAAAAAAGCAAAACGAAAACAGAGTGATTAAGGTCTGAAATGGTCCCCCCGAACAATTATCATCTCGGATAACGTCTAGTGTATCCAGCCCCGTTGCGTGTAGGTATACTAAACAGGCTACAATAACAGATTCAGATGTGCTCGGCAATGAGCAATTGAGTGGAGGTATGTCAGTCTGTGGTATCTTCTAGTGTAGTAATTTGTAAGTGTGGTTTCACCTCCTCTGTATGAACAAGTGCCTTAAGCATTCACAGGCAGTGGAACTGGAGAAGATCATTAGAGAGATACTTCATGCTGCCAAAATCCTTTTCTTTGAATTAGGCCCAGATGGGGAATGCAGATGAAAGTGTGTGTACACGGCGGTGTGTGTGTGTGCATGTCTGCTCCGAGTGTGTGTTACTTTTACAGCTGCGTGTGTGTGCGTGCGTGCGCGCACATTTTGGTGGGGGCATCTCCGTCAGTGTGCCTTGGAAAAGACAGAATGCACTTGTGTGCATGCATCTGTGCGTGTGTGCAGGACCGGGGCTGTGTGCGCAGCTGAAAGAAGGAATCCTTTTCAAAAAAGCCGTCTCGCTGTTCTTGTGTTTACCATGTCATTACAACTACAAAGGCCATTTAACCTTAAAACCTCACAGTTTGAGACCCCCAAACATATGGCCGGCGTTTCTCCTCTGGGGTAAATGAGTGGATGCATCCGCATGGATTTCTCTTAACGAGCAGCCCTATCTGGAATCTGGTGCCCGTTAGGACTGCCGAGAATGCACGCACGTGTGTGTGTGTGTGTACACTTGCACACGGCACGCACACACCCAGTACATGCACGAACACACACCCAGTACTTACACATTCATTCACTCTCACACATGTGTGTATGTCTCACTCACACACACACTCACGCGCTCACACACCACACACGCACGCACGCACACGCGCACGCACGCAGATCTAAGGCTGAGATTACAAAAGCCTTTGTCTGTATGCTGTGAGCAAGAGAGGAGAGACCTGGTAATGATTAGTGTTTAGAGGGCTCGGGACTTTACTGATTTATGTAGAAAGTCTCAAAGGTGAGTTTTTTCTTCTAATTTAAACACAATCACTAAACTTCCCCCCAAGTATTCAGTGTCACGCCACAGACGCTGGAATGCCTTGTGATCATGCTGCACTTGTTGCACTCAGACATGGGACTTCAAAAGGCTTGCTGTTTTATTTGCATAGCTCACATTCTAAACAAAAGCTACAAGAAAGTTTTTGAGCATATTGGCCATATGGTTTTCTGTTTTTGGGGCTATTGATTGTGATAAATCAAATCAATGAAAATTAATGAAAGCCATCAAAGCCTCTCTCTCTCTCTGCCTCCGATGATAGCCCCGCGTTTTCTTTTCTTTCTTTTTTTTTTTTAAATGGCCACCTGGTTCCCCCCCACCCGAAACGACCGCACAAATTCACGTCTTTATCTTCCCCGACGGTCGCGGGCGGGCCTGAGTGACAACGCCGCCGGTTCCAAGTTCCGAGTCTATACGGCGGGCTAGCTCCGATTCAAAAGATATTTCAGGGAATTGATATTATTTTGAGAGTGGGAAATCAACACAGGCTTTTCGCTGTCTGTTTCAAATTGGTGAAAAGTCTCCCAAACCCTGTTTGCCTTGTTTGCTATCCAAGTAATAATCAATCCCATTCCATTAAATCCTTTGCTCTATAAACCGAGCAGCATTATGCGGTGGAGCTGCTTTGTTAAGTAAGCACTGAGCAGTAAAAAGTCAATTCCACAAAAAAGTGAGAAACCATTAACAAACTGTTTGCACAAAAAATTTAAGAGCCTTAAATCCACCATAAGACAGATTTTTGGAGTCGAGCGAATCGACCCCAAACAAAACAATGGTAAGAGGAGTCACGGATCAAGTGTTATTGCTGGATGAATCCGTCGTTAATTGGCTCTGAATAAACATAAATTACAGTACATGTGTGTGTCCACATGTTGTGTGTCCAGCAGGGAGGTTTTCTATCCTCCAGAAATGTATGGTTTGATGTATTTAACCACTAAACCCACTACTTTAGTTGACTTGGGTCCCCCAGGGCTCTGTATTAGGCCCCCGCCTGTCTTCAACTCTAAACCAAATAAACCGAATGTCTTTGACGAAAATATCAGATCTACAACCTCGCAAGGCGTCGCGTTGTGACTCCTCTGTGAGCTTGTAGACCAGCTTTTTTTTTTTTCGCCAGATGTTTGCCCTTTGCCCCCCGGAATAGGGACGCTAGGGTTCTTAAAAATATAAGCGACACATACATATTATGTGTATTGACGTCAATGCAAGGTTCTGTGGTATTGAAGCTCCGTATTGACTGATTGGACACAGAAAAGAGCGACACACACATTGGGATAGTCTGTCTCTCCTGCTCGAGTTCTGTCATTTGAGCTTGACAGAAGTGGACTGGAGGTTTACTGTGGGGACATGAGGGGCCAAGGTAACCACGGTCTCACAACCAAAAAGAAGAAAGAACAGTGATGAAAAAGCGGTTGAACCAAAAAAGGGAGAAAAAAGAAAAAGTCCATACCAGAGTCTGATTGTTTGCCTGGACTCCGTTTTGATCGCTGAGTTATTCCTCGGCTGTCTTCTGTGGCGTGGAAGTCACTGTGCCGGTGTAGTAACTTCTCCTGCTGAAAGAAGACAACAAAACAATAAACACGAGTGAGGATGGAAACGTGTTATGTATCGTCGTTGTCGAGCGGAAAGCTCGTATCTCCCAAGTTTCAAATTTGTAGGTTATTTCGTAAAGTAAAGCCCTGCTTCATCATACAAGGCGGTCGCACAAAAGTAGTGAAAACAGCGAGGCGTTGTGTGCTTGTAGGTCGGCTGTTTTCACTAGTTTAAATATTTTTTTTAAATGATAAATGCAAAACGAAGGGTTTTGTACATGATACGACGATATATATTCAGAGAGAGAGAGCGCATGGGGCCTCTTTTTTTTTGCAGAGACGCAATTCCTAAATGTGAATAGTATTCTGGAAGGAAAGCTTAAGCGGATTAATGATCGCGCGTAACAAAAAGGGCATAACGTGATAGGACATTTTGAGGAGTGAAGAGATCCACGTTACAAGTGTTCCCTCTATTCTTACGGGTATAATGTTTACACAGAGACAACTTGGGCCTTTTGAAAAGAGCTTCCGAGACAGTGCCAACCAAAACGTACTCATTCGGGGCCAAGCCATTGTCTGTCCCCCAGCGGTGTTGTAACCCATCCATGTAACCCAAGTCACTTTTGTCTGCGTCGTCTCCTCCGCCGCTTCGCTTTTTGCGAGACAGTCACCTGGGCACGACTGCTCTAAAATTCACCTTTTTGTTACAAAAGGAGGACATGAATTGTGGTTAATCTGAGAGTAATACCCCCATTCATGTGGCACCTGGTTCCAAGGTCCTATTCAGAAGTGGCATGAATAAGCTAATAAATGGAAAGGTGAAGAAAGGAGCTATGGGGTCTGAGCTCATCTCGAAAAAAACAGGAAGGGCTATGCTGTAGCGGGACGGGGGGGCGGGGGCGGGGGGGGGGGGGGGGGTGTTCCCATGGGGGAGTGAGTGGCAGGACAAACCGCATGCCTGTGTTCTTATGTGACTGCCTCTCTCTGGTCGACTTACATTCACATGAACTCCGCGCGACGCTCATGACCCCGCGGTAACCGCTCCCGGCCCGCCGACACTTATGCAAACGCGACCGACCGAACTACGACAGTTAAACGGTTTTCGCCGCAAGAAAACTCGTACGTTTCCCCCTAAAAAAAAAAAAAGCGGCGGCGAGGTCCTATTGTTCAAAGTCACATGCTGTTAGAGAGCTCCAGCGTGTGATCACATCTTTTGGGAGAGCTCCCAGAAACGAGACTTTTAAAAAAAGACAAAAGAAGCGGCTCTAGCGCTGGTTATACAGTACACAACAAGACCACCCAGCCGCGGCCCTTTTCGTCGAGTCCTCGCAATCTTTTAGGAGGATCACTAACTCGCCGGTCGCACTTTGGAGTGTCAGGGAGAGTGATGGCAAGGAGTGTAGACACAAAGGCCTGTCAATGGCATGAGGACAAATAGGCCCATAACTGTTATTGTACCGGACATCTGCTCGGAGTTTGTGTATAACTGACATCCTCCGGAGCATTGACACGCGCAGGCACCCAAAGCCCTGAATCGAATAATGATGAATAATGATGTATCATTTAAGCCTCAAAGACCGGGAAACGCAACGCGCTCAAGTCGCGTTAGATTTTAACCACTTTAACCATCATTTTCATGCTTTAACTATTGAAAAATAGCAGATATACAAGCTCACAGCCGCGCTGCGAGCTTGTAGATCTGCTATTTTTGAAAAAATCGTGAAAACGTAGTGCTAAAGTCTTGAAATATCTTTGACCCCGATCTTTGACCCGACTTCTAAATCTTTCCTCTAAAATCAGTGGTTCTCAAATGTTTTCATGTCAAGGACCCCCAAAATTACATTTATTTGGGCGCGGACCCCCCCATCTCAAAATATGTTGTTCCAGGGAACACCCCTAGAAGCAGAGATTTGAGTTTTTGCAGCGCTGTGAGCTTGTATATCTGCTATTTTTCAATAGTTAAAGCACAAAATAATTCTAGGCCTAAACGGCTTAATCCTATTGCTTGGGGATGAATCACAGAGGAGCGAGGCTAGGCTAGCCTACGGCAGGCTCACTGACGGACACTTTCACCTCTTTATTTCCCAAATTGGACGCGAACCCAATTCGATCCTGCCGAGAGTGACGGCGAGGCCCCCTCTCTCTCGTCTCTCTCTCTCTCTCCATCTGCTACAGTCACATAAACATAGTCGTGTTAACCCCAACGCCGGCAACAACAAAGAACAGATCGTAGTCTACCAGCATAACGGGGTGACCCCTCGCTGGTCTCTTTGTGTGGTTTTACGCTGCTACAGCCACTGAAAAAGAAAGACCCCATAGGAAAGACAGACAGGAAAAGTTATGTTTCGGGTCTTGTCTATACCTCAACTCAGATGTGGAACCCCCCCAGGAGAGGGATGAGCTGTATCATGTCGAACACCCCCCCGTCACCCCCCCCCAACGTACACACACACACACACACACACACACACACACACACACACACACACACACACACACACACACACACACACACACACACACACACCGAGCCTCCTCACCCCCACCAGGGCTGTGTCAGGCAAGCTGAAAGTAGTTAAAGTCCACATCCCTGACCAGCCGCCAACCATGTCTGACCTTATAAGCACGGGAATTCCATCCTGATGCTGAGCTATGTGTTGGAACGCTTTATCGGCACACACATGCGTCCAGATGTTCGGCGCGAGTGCGAGCGAGCGAGCGACGTTTCGCCGTTCATTTGGTGCGCAGGTGTCTGTCTCCACATCTTCAGTCCAGCTGTTGGGCATATAGGGGTTTTTTTTTACCCCTCAAAGGGTTCTGGGTGTATGTTCGAGCATATGGCATCACACTTTCGTCTGTTCTGACAGCCAAACACGATTCCAACGCCGGGCCAATTTTCGGGGCCCCGTAGATTAAGCTTATTTTTAAAAGCGAACATTTGTAACTCAAATATTTGCTTCTGGGTGGTCCCTGGAGCAACATATTTTGAGATGAGGATCCGCGGCCAAATACATGTCATTTTGGGGGTCCCTGACACGAAAAGGTTTAAGAACCACTGATATAGAAGAAGGATTTAGAAGACACTTATAGAATCGGATCAAAAGTATTCAAAGACTTGCACAAAATAATGTTCACGATTTTTCAAAAATAGCAGATCTACAAGCTCGCAGCGTGGCACTCGGTGCCGCGCTGCGAGCTTGTATATCTGCTATTTTTCAATAGTTATAAAGCATTAAACAATTCTAGGCCTAGATGGGTTATAAGCACGGGAATTCCATCCTGATGCTGAGCTATGTGTTGGAACGCTTTATCGGCACACACATGCGTCCAGATGTTCGGCGCGAGTGCGAGGCGAGCGAGCGACGTTTCGCCGTTCATTTGGTGCGCAGGTGTCTGTCTCCACATCTTCAGTCCAGCTGTTGGGCATATAGGGGTTTTTTTTTACCCCTCAAAGGGTTCTGGGTGTATGTTCGAGCATATGGCATCACACTTTCGTCTGTTCTGACAGCCAAACACGATTCCAACGCCGGGCCAATTTTCGGGGCCCCGTAGATTAAGCTCCCCATCAAAAAAAAGAAGGAAAAAAAAAAACACAAAACAAACAAACAATCTGCTAGGCTACTTACTACCAAGCTAGTACTGTTGTTTGGTGCCTTAATAAACATTACATGGAAGCTATAAACAGACGAGGGGGGAAAAAAAGTCAAAGTTCACAGGATTTTTTCCCCCCCTCCGCCCTTATTATATGACTGCCTTTGGGACTGGTGTGGTATTGTTTGCTTCATTTCATGCCATTATAGTATTTACAGCTCCTATACCCCTTCAAAGGCACGCGGAGTTACAGTAAATCAGGACGACAATGTGTTGGTATGTATGCCAAGTGCCAACTATTGAGTAAACCTTTCATTGTTCAGCACGGGAGGGGAGAAAAAAAAAACCTATTAATTAGAGAGCCTTTAAATCTTCAAAGTGTGGTGGGGGGTGCAGCGTGCGCGCCGAGGACATGCTACCCTGTTGCTCCGAGGATATGACTAAATTTCAACGTACTCCAGGGATGTGCAATTTTTGCGCTCGCACGGTTCGTCCCTCCAAAAAAAACGGAGGGGAAAATGATCACTTATCGGCTTAAAAAAAAAAAAAGATTTTAAAATATCGCCAGGGCCGGGGCGTGCGACTTTGTCTTTGACCCGCTTTTCGCACATCTCGGTCCCGCCAAAGATGATTCAGTCTCTGTGGTGCCTTTAACTCATCTGCCTTTGGCTCCGATCACACCTTTCGAAACGAACATCGATCATCAATTCGATAGAAACGATAGAAGCGCTTTCCAAATCCATGTGTGGCTGTGTGTTGTGTTCATACGATACTGTTGTTATATCTGATCATGCCCTGGTCACAATTAACTCAGATGTTGATGGGGTTGACAGCGCACCCCTGGCGCCCCCCAGCGCATGTATGCTGCTGAGGACGTTATGTCCCATCAAACTTGACTCTTTTTAATAGCTGTTAACTAGACTCCAGATGTTCCAGCATCTGTTCTTTGTGAGACTTTGAAGGCAAACATCAGACGGAGAGATTATTTCATATACTGGTTATGAGAAAACGCTTAAGCTTAAGCCGCCTAGGCCGGGTGCGCGTTATTTTATGCTTTAACTGTTGAAACATAGCAGATATACAAGCTTCCAAAAATGGCAGATCTACAAGCTTGCACCGCGGCACTCGGTGCCGCGCTGCAAGCTTGTAGATCTGCCATTTTTGAAAGTTTGTGCAAGTCTTTGAATATTGTGACCCGATTCTATAAGTGTCTTCTGAATCCTTTTCAGTTTTTTGAAAAATCTGTCAGTGGTGCTTAAACTTTTTCATTTCAAGGACCCCCAAAATGATATGTATTTGACCACGGATCCCAATCTCAAAATATTTAGTTCCAGGGACCCCCCGGAAGCAACATTTGAGTTACAAAATGTTCACTTTAAAAATACATATATTCGAAGATTTGCACACATTTCCATGACTTTTCAAAAATGATCGGTGCCGCGCTGTGAGCTTATATATCTGCTATTTTTCAATAGCTAAAGTATCAAATAATCCCAGGCCTAAACGGCTTAAGTAATCGACAGTGTCTGAACCAAAGGCAGCTAATCATTCTTCTAAAACAACTTTTTTTTATTAACTTTTATTTACCCTGCGTTAAGATGACGGAGAAAGACACTTTCTCTGTAGGTTTTTTTTTTTTTCCAGCGGGGAGGGGTCTCGCGTTCACACCTGGAACCTGACCAGTACGACCGCAGTCTCTCGGTGCTGGGAATCACACACACACACACACACACAGCTCTCCATTGGACAGCTGGGCTTTATTGCCAGTGCTCAAGGGCACATTGACTGCGGCTGTATGAAGGGGAAAGTGTTGTTTGTTCTCTTCCACATCCCACATTTTCCCCCAGAGGGCCTGTAGACTTAAAACCCATGACCTACTCATTCACAGACTTATTTCTAAGGCATTCTTCTCTGCATACGTAAAAAAAATGGGCATCTCCTGCTTATTAAGGGTTATCCTCCGCTTAAAGACATTCTTAGTTGACTAATGGTACATGCTATTAGTCATAGGGGATTTGTCCGCAAACTGAATTGATTATTGAATCAATAAATCAAACGATGTTTGCTGCATGCAATCATGCAGAAGGCAGACATTTCATGGTGGCGAGGTTGCGAACTGAACATTTTAATGTTGATTTGAATGATTTCACAATGTCTACTGGCTATATCAAGTTATTGACTGGCAGAATTAAAGGGTCAGGCCTAGATGTGTAGAGATTACAGGAGACGTGACTTGAGGCCAAACCGATTGATCAGCGATTGACTGATCGAGGGGACAGCCCCAATATTTACGCATGCTGCATCCATCTTCACACATGCGATGTCTCTCAAAGCAGAGCACTCTGGCTACTGTAACATAAAGGTCCGGTTCGACTACAAAATTACGTCACTCGCGAGTCGCGACTTCTGAAAAGCATTAGACCGAATCAGAGTTCGGAAATTTGCACGTCGGACTCGGAAAGTCCAACTCACCGAACATTTCGATCAAAGTATGGACAGGCCTTAAGACTTCATCTATGTGGTGGGTAAGGTCCTGCTAGCTAGCGGTTGTATCAGATGGCACACTTGGCTAAACCCCGCAGATTTGAACACACTCAGCCATAACAATGGGGCTGGGCCCATAGCAAATTAATTTAACAGGCAATCCAATGGAAACTATTTAATTGTACATCTGTGCAGGCCACACAGATCTATCTGCTGTAGACTGAGAACTGAAGTCCAGCAATAGGTTTCTGTTGTTGTAGAAATTTCAATTGACCATTCACTACGATTTATTACGATTCTGTGCGAGTTAACCTTGTTAAATTTGGGAGACTAAACACTTTCAAAGTAGGGCATGACAACCGCTTTTCAGATATTTTGTCTGAGTTTCTACCAGTTTCTAGTCCTGTTGACAAGCATATTATGGAAGAACTGTGATTAGGTTGCCAACATCTTTAAATCATTAGTCTCATCATAACAGATACAATGGATCAAAGACGGGGGATGTGTCATCGGCTTGATATTTTCACATTGTGTTAAGATGTGCGTGGATCAATATCCTACTAAAAGGGTTCCATCTTTTCCAAGGCCGGGCTTGACGATCTAATTAGACTAATCCTCCGCATTATTCCATTTGTAACTTTACAAATCACTCGAAGGCGTGGTGTCGCGGAGAGTATCCCTGCCTGAAGATCAAAGCCTATAGCGTCTCCCTTTGGCCAAGGGGCGGGGGGGAATCCCCTTTGTTTGGATTCCCTGTAGGCAGGAAACCCGGGTTCAACTCCAGGTGGTCACACTGGGGACTCATCCGGATCGGGTTTCCCGGTAGGGTTGGGTGGAGGGATGGGACGATAAGCGATATTATCGTTTATCGTGATAAAAGAACACTCGCGATAATCGTATGGTGGAGTTTGAATTTATCGTGAAATCGTCCTCCGTCATGCACTGGGATCAATTCACCTTTTATTTGCAGAGGTGCATATCCGGTACCGTTTAAAACCTCTATTGGTAAAACGTACTTATAATATACGTATTTGATACAGTCTTTTTTTCACTCTCTACCAAATCTCTAAAAATAGCTAATCTACAAGCTCACAATGCATTGCTTGTGAGCTTGCCTATTTTTTGGCAAATGTTCCGCCACAGGATAATGGATGTTGGGGATATTTTGATTGTTGCGATAAAATCGTAAATCGCGATTTCTTTGGTCACAATAATCGTGATATGAAATTTTCATATCGTCCCATCACTAGTTGGATGGAGGTCAAATTGGGGTGACTGTATCAGAGTAGCCCTGCCCGTAGCCCAGGAGCCCAGCCTCTCTATTAGGCCAAAGGGCCCCCTGTGGCCCCCTGGCCTAAGCAGTAGATGTTTGGTTTGAATCCAGGCGGTTACACGTGGGCATACTTTTCAGTTGGTGGTTTGCCTACTGCTTGGCTGGATTTGGAAGACCGAGGACCTTAGTGTGTGACCTACCATACTCTTTCTTATGTAATGTCCATTCTCTGTTACACTAAAAGCAGGTCTGGAAATGGTTCAAGTGCCAGTTTTAGGCTCCAAAACACTTCCACTCTTATCTTGGTTTGCCACAAATCCTGCCTTCTCCTGTTCCCTCTCTGGCAGTTGGAGTGAGTGCTGAAATGCCAGTTAGAGCAGGAAAAACACTTCGCTACCTTTCGCCTGTCTCGTCACACAAATCATGCCTAAACTCTGCATTCTCTGGCAAATGAAGAGGTATTCATTTTGGCAACTATTTTTGTTTTTACTTTTAACTTGACTCGGATCAGACAAAAATATGCCACCTTGAAATTCTACGGATACTTTTATCTCTTCAGAAGTATGAGATTAACATTTGTTAACACGCAAACGGGTATTCGATGCACTGACACTGTTTTACATAAGTATTCGTGTTGCATTTAGTTGAAAATCATATGCAAGTAATCCCTTACGCGGTTCCTGCCATCCTTTCCACAACTTCTGAGCTCTATCTAAGGTAACACTCTTAAAAGCCACCTGTATGCACCAAGGATTAAGAAATAATTTAGAAACGTGTAGTATGGAGACAAATATAGACCCTGAGCTGGGAGTTGTATCAGCCATTAATTGCTTGAGATCAGGTTTATCTAGTCCTTCAACTTCAAAGAAGAAAATAAATAATCAACAGGATTTGACATTAATCCATTAAAAAGGATTACATGAAGTAATCATGAACTGCTTTGCATCCTTTCAACAACTATCAGAAACCAACAATGTTCCTAATCCTATTATAGGTACCTTTTCACACTCAGAGTTAAACTAACAGTCAGGATTTAGCCATGTACTCCTGAGACATAATTCTTCAGGTATTGCAGATTCATATTTTTCCATTGTGGAAGCCTACTTTCCCCAATCTCTCCGAAGGCCCCACCTTTTGGCTTCTTCATAAAAACTGTTTTACCCACAAAGCAAGCAGCATGACCTCATTCATGAGCAAATCTAGCACTCTTCTCTCCTCACATCACATCTCAACACTTGAAGCTGTTTAGGAGGCGCGCCACTTACAACCGAGAAAATACCAGGGGAACTACGGGGAAGAGTTTTACTCTAAGTTGTGGAGGGCTGATCCGTGCTGGACTAGGGATGGGACGATATGAAAATGTCACATCACGATTATTGTGACAAAATAAATCGTGATTTACGATATTATCGCGATAATCAAAATCCATTATCCTGGGGCGGGAGTGTATTTTTTTGGCAAAGACATTTGATAGAGAGTGAAAAAAAGACAAGTACGTATATTATAAGTAACTTTTACCAGTTATAGAGGGTTTATGTGGTACCGGATATGCAGCTCGGCAAATAAAAGGTGAATTTATCCCAGTGCATGACGGAGGACGATATCACGACATATTAAATCTCCACGATAGGATTATCGCGAGTGTTTTTTATCGCGATAAACGATAATATCGCTTATCGTCCCATCCCTATGCTGGACCCTGACCAACCCAGTGAAAAGTAACGAAACTCCCCATTTTCTAATCACGGGACGGGGCGAGAGTTGACTTGTACCCACCAACCCAGTCACCCCACACCACCCACCCCAACTCAACCCAGCCTCTGTGTTTTGGCCTGGTCCATGCTTGCTTGCACAGTGTTTGGGCTGTTCTTTCCTCATGGCTCTGGAGCTTGTTGCCATCACAAAACTGGATCGCAGTTCTACCCCTGTTCTATGCCCTGCCAGCTATGGTGTAAAGTAACTAAGTACAATTTTGAGTTATTTGTACTTTACTTGAGTATTTCCAATTTCCAATACTTTTACTTCTACTCCACTACATCTCAGAGGCAAATATTGTACTTTTACTCCAATACGATTATTTGAAAACTTTAGTTACTTTGCAGGTATACATTACAATAGTATAAAACATACATTAACTAACATACATTTAGCCCTATTTTATACCTAGGCTATTCGAAAATAGCCGATCTACAAGCTCACAACGTGTCACGAAGCGAGCTTGTAGATCTGCTATTCTCAAACATTTTGTACTTTTACTTTTGGTACTTTGAGTACATTTTGATGCCAATACTTTTCTACTTTTACTCGAGTGCATTTTGAATTCCGGACTTTTACTTGTAACAGAGTATTTCTACATTGCAGATACTTCTACTTTTATGTGAGTACTTTTTCCACCACTGCCTCCCAGAGCATAAAGGCCAGTCCATACATTCTCCGAAACCGAACTTTTTGTCGGAAAGGTCCGGTTCAACTACAAAATGACGTCACTCGGAAACCTCTGAAAAGCATTCCCCCGAATTAAGAGTTTGGGGTAGCCGCACTTCGGAAAGTCGGAACACTCCGACGAAAAGTTCGGTTTCAGAGAGAGTACGGACTGGCCTTTAGGGACAGGGAGACAGCTGTTGTCCTTATATCAGAGTCAATACAGGATGAAAAGAAGTTTATGAAAGCTTTTTCTTTCCCATCTGTTTGTTCTTAAGATTTGTCTTAGGACTTGTAATGTTTGTTCGAGATCACACTGATCAACCAGTTATACATCGTAAGTTGGTAACCTCCCTCAATGTATTTAGTGTGTGTGGTATGTGCGGCATGTCGTGTGGACGCTGGAGGCTGCTTGTTTGTTTGTTTGTTGCCCTACCTTTTCTTAGTTTTTTCCGTTTGGGATTATTCTTTGTTTTTCTACGCAAAAGACTTTTCGTATTCAATTATGCTTGATTGTATACCTGCATATCACATCGAATCCCATTGATGCTTCTGACGTGCCTTTGATGTTGACTTGTGTGAAAAATCCAATAAACAATGTTTAGGCCCATAAAAAAGAAATCTTCAAAGTAAATGTCTCAAAAGCTAACAAGTGCGGCCTCTACGTCCAAATGCCACATGCTCCTGTTTCTCCAACTATGTAAACTGTGGGATGTGTAATCAGAGTTGTTTAATGCAGACATCTGGGTAGGACAGCATCACAGCGCTGTTAAATATTTACAGCTGGGCCACAGTCTTTCACCTCATGAAGCATCTCCATCTGGGCCGAATACCAAACCCATCTCGATCGGGTTCAACCGGGAAAACCACCACTATCTAAAATAAGCTTAGCAAAGGACATCGCGGGGCCTAAATGAAAAGGCCTAAATGAATAGGCCCCTATCGGGCTGCCTTGTTGCCTCCCTGTGACAGGAAAATGATGCGGAACCAAAGAAGGTCCAAACTGGGATCTCTGGGATTTGATCGTCAGCATCTTTGGTCACTTGTGAGTTGTCTAAAGATAACTTGACTGTAGCCTAAATAATGTTAGGTCGCTTGCCATTCAATAGCAAGGACCATCAGCACTAACATTATGAATTCAGTTACCGTCCCGAATAGATGATACTTTTAATGTTTACATACCAGCTCAAAGGAGCAGGTAATGCAACTTTTTACCAATGTTTTGTGAATTAATTAAATTAGTTGGGGGGGTTAACAGTTACCTGAGGCGCAGACGAGCACAGAATGAACATTTGATCAGCCCCACAGTGTGCCAGAAAGGAAAACACATGTTAGATGAATCTGGCCGCGGCCCAAGTAATGTTACCAACGAACTGCCCATCCAGCCAGCGAGCCCTGATGCATTTACATCAGCCCCGGGGCGCTGCACCTGCTGGTAATTAAGTACATCTCCCCCCTCCCTCCCTCCTCCACCTCCTCCTCCACCTGCTCCATCACGTACACCGACTGACCCCTCTCTGCTGCGCGAATAGGATACTGTGTGGGAACCCTAATCCACACTAGGGATGGGACGATAGGAACATCTCATATCATGATTATTGTGACAAGAAATTGCGATTTACGATACTATCGCGATAATCAAAATCCATTATCCTGGGGCGGAACGTTTGCCAAAGGCAAAGACTTTCGAAAGAGTGACAAAAAGACTGTATCAATGTATATTGTAAGTACCTTTTACCAATTATAGAGGGTTTAAGTGGTACCGGATGTGCAGCTCGGCAAATAAAAGGTTGAATTGATCCCAGTGCATGACGGAGGACGATATTACGATAATATACGATTATCGTGAGTGTTTTTTTTATCACGATAAATGATAATATTGCTTATCGTCCCATCCCTGATCTGCGTGTATCACGGTGATCTGTGCGTGTTTGGAAGCAACTAGGGCAAGACTAGACAGTTTTTGTTTCGGAAACAATATTGGTCTTACTTATCAACTAACTTTCCATTAGTAGGCCCAGAGTCCAAAACTATTTCTGTCAGGAATTGGAACTTTTTAAACTCTTCAACTTCACTCTTCAAAGAGTTGACTCCTGGCTGGTACTGTCCTATAGTGTCCACACAGTGTCCTACCCCACTGGTGGTCAACATCAGGCCAGGGGACCACCAGGGGGTCGAACTGGACCAATTACAGGTCTGTAACTCTTGAGAGAGTGTACAAATCCATTTCCATCAGAGTTATCTTAATACTGCAGGTTTTGGTGTGTGAATTACAGTGTAAATTGGGGTCCCAGATGTTTTAAATGGCTTAAATAGGTTGTTGCCTAATGCATATCACAACTGAGAATCATTGAAATGTAAAAGTTTGAGAATCACTTGTGCTCCACCACCGTCTATCAGAGGGAGGCAGAAGAGGGGAGCTTTGGCCAGGTGACAGCAAGCAGCACATGCTGCCTATATTGCATTGCCAGTGCCTCCTCTGCCTTGTTGTAATAAGTCTGTGAATCACACGCAACGCGGAGAGAGAGAACCGGAGAGCATTACTTATTCACAAAATATGTTTGAGGCAATCTTGAGACATGGAAACCGATCTCGCTTGCAAGCAGCGGCAGCACCTGAAGAACTGAAGGGAATGGAATCATGATTATTTGGACAAGCTACTGTATAAGAAAGAACACGAGTCTGTGCCCAGAAAAACATGCCATAACACAGCACTACTACACAACCTGACACCCTGCGCTGCATACATGGAACAGGAGAAGTGCAGAGCTAGAAGGTGAATCAACACCAAACATGTCTCAAAGAAAAGTCTGCCGTTGGACAAAATGAATCGGAATGGAAACAATGCATGTGTGAAAGAAGAAATGTCTACTAGTGGTAGGTATAGTAGGGTGACCAGATCCAGTACCGTTGAGGGACAGAAGAAGTACTGCTTGTGTGGGACAATGTGGGACGGGCTTGTGTGTGGTGTGTGTGTGTGTGTGTGTGTGTGTGTGTGTGTGTGTGTGTGTGTGTGTGTGTGTGTGTGTGTGTGTGTGTGTGTGTGTGTGTGTGTGTGTGTGTGTGTGTGTGTGTGTGCGTGCGTGCGCGTGTGTGTGTGTGTGTTGGGGGGGGGGGGGGGGGGTGCTATTAAGTATTCTATTAAATGCCTTGATGTCATATTCGACCATAGGCCTAATACCGCCTTTAATTGTGTAATTAACCTGCTGTAGCCTATAGGGATATCTCTCATGTTATTTTAACAGGCTTAATAAAAACATAGCCTATCTTGAGAGAGATTTACAAGGGAAAACCAACTTCATTTTTGAACCATTGCTTTTAAAACAAGCTTTAAATAACTAATAAATAATGTGTGTTAACAGAACACCTGTGCATTGATTTATCACTGGAGCCTGCCTGCCTGACAGGTCATGGAAACGTGGGACTGTCCCACGCAAAGGGGGACATCTGGTCACCCTAACTGACTGCGGGGCTTCGTTCTTTAAAAGAAACATCTCGTTGTGGGATGATGATGATGATGGGAAGATGCATACCTCTCCGTGCCCCTCTCCTCCACCTCCTCCACCGCTGCTGCTGCTGCTGCTGCTGCCACTGGCCGTTGACTCCGCTCGGCCGTTACTACCGGCGGCGGCGGTTAACTCCGGCGCCTCGGCCGGTGCAACCACCAGCTCCGCTGCTCCTAACATCGCCCTAGATGATGATGATGATGAGTCCCTTTTCTGGTGGAATATTTCCCTTTTCACCTCGGACCGCAGATCCAAGTAGCAGACGAGCGTGACGGCGTGCAACGAGAGCGACAGCACGAATAATCCCAAGAAGATGAAGCTAGTGGTGCTGCTGCTGGTGCTGGTTGAATTGAGGGGTCCCTGGTGGTGGTCCCTGCTGGTCTTCATCATGCACGTATTGTTGCTGCTGTTGCATGTGCACGGAGGAGGAGGAGGGGGTCCGTGGGGTCCGTGTCCTCCTGATCTGGGCATCATCATCACTTGGTCCGGGAAATCCTCCCTGGGAGAACTATCGCATGCCATTATCATCGGGGTGGTTGGGGATCCAAATAAAGTAACAAGTACTTTTTTTATTTGTTTAATATTATCTCGGCATTATAATCGGGTTGGTTATTCGTTGCAGCCTTCTTCTTATCCGCGCGGGTCTTCATGAAAAGCTTATAATAAGATCCATAGACGGAGCCTACATAGGAGCTGATCATAGGTGCAGCCTTCCCAGTGCAGTGCAGTGCAGTTCAATCTGTCAGGTCGGTCGGTCGGTCGCTGGTGGTGCTCAAACTTCTCTACTCCGTTGTATCTGTAGTAACAATGGTCGGGGGCCCGCCTACGAACACTGTGATTGGTTCAATTACACGAACCCCAGACAATCCAGTTTCCCAAGCAGTGGGGCCGGCACGGGACCCGTTTGTGGGTCGCAGACAGATTTATATGGGTCAATTTTTTTTCTTCTATATTTAGTTTTTTAATAGTTATTATTCTTTTTTTTTTCTTTTTTTTTTCAAAAAAATAATTCCCAAAAAAGTAATTTTTTTCATGAATTAAAAACAAAATTCAATGATAATTTTTTTCCTGTAATTTCACGAAGAAATTCCATGAATTTAATAAAACACAAATGTTTAAGAAGTTGTGAAAATAGCCGAACTACAAGCTCACAACGTGACGCGACGCGTTGTGAGCTTGCAGATCTGCTGTTTTCACTAGTTTGTGTCCCTGGGTTCTCTCTTTTGGGTCTCAAAAAAAGTTTGGGAACCACTCACCAGGGCATAGGTTTCTCCATAGATAGATAAATGTCTATGGGGTTGGCTCTATTTTAGTCAGTGTTTTAGTGACACCTACTGGACAAACCCAGTACTTGCAAAAAGCTAAGGGAGACACCATGGAAAGAGATTCATTTTTGTTCAAGGAGTGTTCTTGGATATCTCTCCATGTTATTCTTGCTTCTTAATTTCTGTATCAGTTATTACATGTATTGTCTCAATCACTGACATTCTTTTGGCCTGCTTGTATACGCATATTCTTTTCATTGTGTAATAATAATAATAATAGCTTTCTCTAATTTGGCTCGTTGCTGTTTGTGTCTTAAAGCTGTTTTGTATTATTTTGTGTTGAAGTTCTTCATTGGGAATAAACCCTTGAGATGAACCATCTCGTTTTCAAGGGCATCCGCAAATTACAGATAATTACATATCTGTAGAAAACAGAGCAAACAAAACAAAGCGCTACAGCACAAAACGCCAAGGACCCCTGAAATTGATATGTATCAGGCCCTGATTAGAGGACATTTTGTGCCAAAGGACCCTCTGTGAGAGAAGATGTTTGTTGTTATATATCAGAGTTACCTAAGTAAACTCTAAACTGGGAGCAGTACATTTGGTGTGCAGACTCTTTTTATTTATTTATTGTATACTATTTTTGTCCAGCACCCAGCCTATACATGGCCTTGGATGTGCGTGACCTTTCTGGCTGTTTGTCAGCCTCTATTTTCATATATCAGAGTTAACACAGTTAACTACAATTCTACAACTGTGTCTACTGTCTATAGGCCAGGGGTTTTCAAAGTGGGTGACGGGGCAGTGGGGGCACCCTGGGGTGCTGTGACGGCAATCCAGGGCGAGGTAATTTGATAATATTTGGAATTTATTTGGACACTTACAAAAATATTCAGTTCTAAACAAAATGGCTATTATCTCAACGTTTTCCTTGCAACATAATCACTACAATATGCTATAAATATAAGGTTCTGTGAGTGAACATTATGAATATAATGTAGGGGTGCCTCAGAATATTTATAGGGGTGCCCTGAGACAAAAAGGTTTGGGAACCCCTGTTATAGGCTACTGTAGGTGGAGATGACAGTGGTGAGAGCGTGAAGCCTATGGTGTGAATATCCATTCTTATTCTCTCATCATGGCCGGCTCAACTCGTAGCTGGTTAAATGATCGTGAAATTAAAAACCGTTGGCCTGGGGAACCCCAGGTCCCTAGAGCCCACTTTGAGAACATAATTGTTGATATATATTTGTTTACCTACATGTTTTATTGTGGGCGGGGGTGCCAAGTAGACGATTCCTCATTGTCATATTTGTTTGCCACTTTCTTTTGTTGTGTGGGTGGTTGTGTGGGGGGGAGGAGGTGGGACGCGGGGGAGAGGGCGTGGGTCCTGTTTGTGTGTTCCTTTTTTGGCCCTGCCACCGAGATGAAAAATGAAGTATAAATCTCAATACGGTAAATATTTCACAATATTGTTGTGCAAGGAAAACAAAACCCAGTTCGTTTTCATCATGATATCGCTAAACAACTTGGCCGGGGCTTATTCCAACTTTTCCCCCCATATAGAATGCATAGTGTGCATGCAGCAGCAGACCCCGGCAGTACATACATGAACATAATTATGTCTAATTGCATGTGGACCCTGTCAGGGCTCAACGTTATGATAACAGGAAGAGAAGGGGGGGTGAGGGAGGGGAGGGTAATGATCACTCGGAGCACAGCGCGGCTCTTGTGTACAACAAACATCAAATTCTCTAAACACGCGTCAGTCACCCCCGACTCGAGAAAGCGTTTGACATCTTTTCGGGTACCAAAGGGGGGCCAGCTGAGGACATGGTTTTAACTAGATTGACTGTGACACCGTGTTTTCTCAATTTTGAGGATTCAAAGCTGGACTTTCGTTTTGTTCTCCCTCAGACGCAGACACTTTGATCTCTGAAGCATGGGGGGAAAAGCAGAGGTAGGCTGTTTGTGTGTGTGTGCGTGTGTGCGTGTGTGCGTGTGTGCGTGTGTGTGTGTGTGTGTGCGTGCGTGGATTACTCTGTCCTTGAGCCACGGATGATGAAACCTTGTACACTAAGCAGAGCTGGAACTCTGGGGCTCTTGATGGATTGCCCACTCAGTTTATTTTTCAGACAGCTGCCACAAAACATCTGTCTTTATTTCTCTTGGCCAACTTCTGACATTTTGCGTGCACTTGTCCTGGCCTACAGAGAGGTACTACACTCATCATGTGCTCCTATCACGGACAGACAAGTCATTGAATAATGCGTGTGTGTGCGTGTGTGTTTGTGTGTACAGTATGAACATTTAACTGTTTTTTTTATTCATATCTATTTATTTAAATGGTCAGTTCTTCTGGTTTACCATTTTTGTTGTAGGTGTTTGAGTGAAATGAACATTTGTGTTTATTCTCTTAACCTAATCTCTCGAGACAGCCTCAGAGTCGCTAAGAGAGACAGACCGAGTGGGCGTCCCCCTTACTTTGACGAATGGCTCGCCAGATTGTCTTAGGCCTAAGTCCGATTTGAAAAAAAACCCTTAAAGGCCTTTGTCATATTTGAAAATTACCCACTGTTATTTTTCTGGAAAACGTATTACTCAGCCTCTGTAGCAGCTAGAAACAAAATTCCAAACCTATTTGATAGCTCACACCTTTGGCTTTCGTAGAAAAAATTCTGAACAAATATTTGTGCAAGCATTACTGTACTACATACTGTACACGTACTGTAATACACAGAAATGTGTTCCTGGTCTGAGGGGGTAATACACACAAATGTGTACCCTTAACTACTGACATTTCCACCAAATTCCAAATACAACTATTGCAATTTAGAACATGTATTTGCAGAAAATGAAAACTGGTCCAAATAACAAAACTTTTTTTTTTTTGCAGAGCTCGAACAATGCAAAAGAAACAAGTTCATATTACATTTTGAACACTTGGTGACATAACCCTGATTTCTTTAACTAAGGTGTTCTAGCAGTGTTTTTGTCTTCCAGCCTGTGCCTTTGGACGAGGATATCGTTGCTGTCAGGCAGAAACCTCTTATCTCCATGGTTTAACCTTTTGTGTTTTCTCATAAATGAATGCCCTGCTTGATCATAGTATCACACAAAAGCATCGAAAATAGCAGAACTACAAGCTCAAAACGTGGTGCGATGCATTTTGAGCTTGTTGACCTATACCATTTTTGCTATTTCTGAATTTGAAACCTGAAAAGTAAACAGTTTTGGACACAGGCCTATAAGGTTTCCTTCCAGCCGACAGAGATGATAGGGATGACAGTGGTTTCTATCATTCCTTTAATGAAATAAGATCTGGTCCATGTGATCAGCTTAATCACTTGAACCCTATCGTCCTTATTCTGTGACGAACGCTGGGCGAGAATAGCCTGACATTATGTACAGCAGGGGTGCCCACACTTTTTTGACGTGAGATCTACTTTTAAAATGACTAGCTCAACATGATCTACCCATCCAAAACGTTTTAGTTGAGGGCCTGAGTGGGGCTTTGGAATAGCAGCACTGGCGTTACAGTACATTTTAAACAAACACACTTACTGTAAGGGGGAAATAAATGGGAAATACTGGGGGAAATGTCTCCATCCCATTCTGTATGGAAGTGGTAGATTTTGGGGTTCTTTGTAATGCTACTACTGACTCTTGAACAGTATTGCATTGGAGGTTTGCCTACTTTAGAAGCCATGGAGGGAGCTGACAGGCCCTTCTTGATGTCATATTGCCATATTCTTTTTATATTTTAATCATATATCTTTATAGGCATGTCATGTGGTCTACCTGTACACCCTTGGTGATTTACTGGTAGATCACAATCTACCTTTTGGGCACCCCTGATGTATAGTATACCAGCTCACAATGCGTTGCAGTCAGCTTGTATAGAACAGCTATTTTGGTGTAAAGGCAAATGCTAGCGGCCCTAGTATAGAGCCCTGGTGTACTCCGGTCAAGTAAATATAGGTACCCCATTGACCATATTCACACCGTGGACATCTTGGATCACATGACCACTCAGAAGCCAATCAGAAGCTCAGGCTTCTGTGGCTTCTGTTTGGCTGCTTGCCACCCCATGTGGTCATGTGATCCAAGATGGCCATGATGTGAATATGGCTAATGGGTAGAATGTTATTGTCTTGAAATTCAATTGATACAATAGATAGATAGATTCAATAGAGCACTCTTTGTCTACTTATGAGTCTTTCTGTAGCAGGTGAGTAGATATTTTAACCACTTGAGCCCTATATACTTCGCCATACGAAACATAGCTGATCCAGAGGCTCACAACACGTTGCGATGAAACGCGTTGTGAGCTTGTAGATCAGGCTAAAATGCATTTTATTTTTAAAGATTTGCCAAAAATAGGGACACCAGTGTTAAAGTTATTAAGCTGGCATCCTTATCTGCTATCAACACCATAGCATCACAGTTCATTCATATACTCTAAAACCTCCCACTGAACTGCAGTGAAAAGTCATTCTAGTGGCCTGCCACTGAAGGGCAGCATTGCCAAGCCATAAATCAATATCACTGAAATGCTGCTGTCTCCTTCTTGTCCCACACAGTCACAGAACAAACTTACTGAGCACTGTGTATGTAACACATGCAGTTTGTTTACTGCCAGCTAGGGGGCAGCGGTGACTCACAAGGTTCAAGAAGGTTCCCGGTTAAATCCCCGGCTCCTCCTCCTGGCTTTACGTTGAAGTGCCCCTGAGCAAGACACTGAACCCCAGCTTCTCCCTGGGTGCTGTTTGATAGTTGAACACTAGGATGGTTAAACACAGAAGACTAATTTGGGGTGGCCTATGTGAACATCTACATCAGTGTTTCTCAACCACTGTGCCTGGGGACCTTTGGTGTGCCCCTTGAAACTGCTTGAAAGCCAGTATTGTATTTATCATTTTAAAAATGTCTACAAGCACACAACGCCTCGCACCGCGAGGCGTTGTGTGCTTGTAGATCGGCTGTTTTCACTACTGTTGTGCGACAGCCTTGTATGATGAAGCAGGGCTTTACTTTGCGAAGAAATGTACAAATTTGAAACTTGGAGATTCATGGTTTCTTTCCGACAGTGACGATATTTACACCTCCTTATTATGTTGGTGTGCCCATGAAACGTGTGCCCATACAGAATTTTTTTTGAGAAACACTGATCTACATGACTAATATACCACAACAACTAAATAGGTTGGTTGGTTGCATTTTTACTAGTGCCTTTTGTTGAAAATATTGAAAATAGCTGACCTCCAAGATCACGCGTCGCGTTGTGAGCTTGGAGCTCGGCTATTTTCGGTACTCGATACCACACTAAACTAAGCATAATCAAGTCAATACTGGAGATGTGGCGTAACGGCATGGATTTCTACACAGAGAGGGCAATTCTTTCAAGATGCTGCATTCAAGTTCAGGAGAGTTTGGACAAGGCAATTCTCTTGAATGCTGCCTTTCAGGTATGGCATGGAAAGAGGGCATTTGCATTTCTTTCACCATGGGAAATGCTGCATTCATGGTCAGGAAAGGGCACTTTTTACAGATGAGTAAAAGGGCAGGGGCTCAAGCCTCCTTTGATGACTGTGTGTGCACATGCCTAATGAACAGTAAGGGTTTTACTGTGTGGTTGTGCACAGCAGTCGTGAGGTGAAATGAGATGATCCACAAATGTGTCACATCGTGATGCATTCTGGACATCATGGTAGATCTGCTAAATGTTTATGATGATCACCACGCTGAAAGTGGTTAACCCAACACCACCATTAGGAGCAGTGGGGCAGCCATTCATTCATCACAATAATAGGACAAGCTCCAGCTCTGCGTGACTTCCGGTTAGACCTGACACAATTATTACATAATTGTTTCCATTTATAAAATGTTCATATATTTTCAAACATTTTCAAAAATAGTGGAAATAGCAGATCTACAAGGTCACAACACATTATGAGCTTGTAGATCAGCTATTTCCACTATTAATGTTCTTTTTTTAAGTATAAAGTTGTCAAATATACGGTATCGGTTCTTTCTTTGCATATTTAGGTTGTGTGTCATATCGGCCATGTGCAACTTCAAAGCCTGCAAGCCAAACAGAAATGTAAATGTCAACGACAAAAACACAATTAAATCGTTAATCGCAATTATATGAGTGACTATTAATCGCCATGTAAAATGTCATAATCGTGACTTCCGGTCGAGGATACTGGCATCAGTGTGTTTCAAGTCTCGCGTGGCCAATTTGCAAATGCTCCTGTCATACAATCTGGAGCAACACAAGTCTGATCATGAGTAGGATGTGGTGCACCCGCTCCCTTGGTGCAGTAGCGGTTACGTCCTAGCGCCATGTATTCTTTCAAATATTTTTGGTGGCGTTATTCCGTCTTTCTCTGGTGTTGTTGGTGTTACTTCCATGATATTTTCAAATGTTATCTTCATTTTTTCAGATTTTTTTCTTAAACTATACACACATAACAACAATATGCCGCTCGAATGACTCTGTCTGTGCTAGTGTGCTTCTGTTATGTTTCCAATGGGACTACAGTTCATTATAATGCCTCTGTCTGTGCTAGTGTGCTTCTGTTATGTTTCCAATGGGACTACAGTTCATTATAATGACTCTGTCTGTGCTAGTGTGTTTCTGTTATGTTTCCAATGGGACTACAGTTCATTATAATGACTCTGTCTGTGCTAGTGTGTTTCTGTTATGTTTCCAATGGGACTAACAGTTCCCTGCAGCAGTGACTACTTCCGTGACTCGCCTTTCGGAAGGTGTAGTTCCAGAAGACTATATAGCATTCGGAGATTGTGGAATAGTTTTCTGGCTACGCAAGACTAGTGTGTTTCTAACATGCTCTTCTTCTGGTGAAGGGGGACATCGGGAGAACCCAGAGGAACTCCATGTGAACAACACGGTGGGAACGGTGGTGTCAGTCCTGCACACAGGAAGGCCCCTGCAGTCAGTCAGCCCCCAGTGGGACCTGAACCAGGACCCGCCCTTCTTGCTGCGTGGGAAAAAGTGCTAAGCACTCATCATCCACTGCACCTCATGAAGGTAGGCGGATGCAATTCAATAAGCTCCAGCTCCTTTGTCATGGCTGCATTTTCACTTTTAGCTTATGTTTCACTAACACAGTAACAGGGTTGTAGACCAGGGGTCTTTTCAATGTTTTCAGGCCAAGGACCCTTAGTTGAGAGAGAGATGAAGCAGTGAAGAAGCACTTTGAAGAAAGACAGGTGCTAAATACAGCAATTACACATTACAAAAGAAGCAGAAGAAAGAATCTAGGAATTCCAGTAATGTCTGTTGTGGATTTATGTCAATGCATTAGACTAGGCTAGCGTTTCTCTATAGTGGGTGACGTGGCACCCCAGGGTGCCGTGATGCAAGACCAGGAGTGCGGCAGAATACTTTGATAATCTTTTGAATATCACTTAAACATTTAGACCCTATATACTTATTATTTGCACTGTGATTTGTGCGATCTTTTTCAGTCTACACAAATAAATCTCTTTGTCAAAAATAGCATTTACAAACTACATTTAGTATACAAGCTCACACCGTATCGCAGCCCGCTATGTTTTTGGGCTTGTGTACCTTTATTTATAGCGTATTGTAGAGATTGACAGGAAACAGGGAGAGAGAGATGGGGAGAGACATGCAGTAAAGATCGCCGGGAAAGGGACTCGAACCTGCAATGCAATGTCATGCTCGAACCGCGAGGCCACCTGTCCGGGCCATAGATCTGCTATATTTGGCAAATGTTCCCCCCAGAATAGGAATGTGGAGTTCAAGAGGTTAAATGTCAAGTATAGTTATTTTCAATCTGTCCTAATGGAAGCATTGTGACATACTGTATTTCAGGTGGAAAGAGTTACATATCGTCGTTGTCGGGTGGAAACCTTGTATAGTGAAATAGTGAAAATAGCCGATCTACAAGCACACAACACCTCGCACCTCGAGGCGTTGTGTGCTTGTAGATCTTCTGTTTTCACTAGTTCTGTGGGACAGTCTTGTATGTACGATGAAGCAGTGCCTTATTTTACAAAAAACTTACAAATTTGAAACTTGGAGATACAAGGTTTCTGCCCGACAGTGACCATATTTACGTATCTTAATATGCAGGGCAGGAATTCCATGGAGGCCATGGCCTCCATTGCCCCTCAGTTTTGCCTTGTGCCCCTCCAAAAAATTGCATTCCCTGAGGCCACAGTGGCCTTAATGCCCCAGCTGACTGTACCACTTTCTCCTCTGTCTCTTTTCTTGTCAATATTTAGACAGAAGACATCAGTGTTTCTTTCTTGTCATGTAGACACTGTATTTTGTTGAGATTCTGAAATTTTAACTCCGCCGAGTCCCCATCTTTAAACTAATGGGGACTCGGGCTGAGCATGGATCAGATTGCAAATGCCATCATTTATCTATTTCACTGCAGATTAGGTTATCATCCCTTTGTGCCCTCAAAAAATGGACAACACCAAATGCCAAGTGGCCTTGCCCCTTAAAATGACGACATTCCAGGCCTGGTAATATGACATGAATGAAAGGTGCTGTAAAGAATGTAATTCAGGGGTGCCATGGATGAAAACGTTATTTACAGGGGTGTTTGGGAGCCACTGCAGTAGACACAATGTCACACTACTGTCGTCATAGACAGGCCTCAGAGTACTCTGATAACAGGGTACTGCACTAATAAATATATGCCGTATCTGATCGTTCTTCTCATTCTTATTATATTACAGGTAAGTGTCATGGTGACTTGCTATTAAATACAAACTAAGCATTCTGTCACAACATGTCTAAGACTCCACCAAGGGTCCTCCTAGGCAAGAGGGACTAGATGTTCCATGCACATTTTATTTGGTGTGCTTTCTCTTTGGAAGCGGCGAGATAGCGCAGCTAGAAGAGAGAAGAGACATTCACAGTAACCCTCACAGGGCTGCATGGTGACTGAGGGCTCAACCTAAGCATGTTTGCCACGGTTTTCATTCAAGCAGAAAAACACAATGACTTTGAGAACGCAGACCGATTATTGTGCGGGGCCCTGGAACAGTCGGTGCACATTCATTTTCCTCTCTAATTCGATCCATTTTGTTTTCGTTGGGTTCCCGAGTCTCTGCATATGCTAGCCTACGCGCCGAGCTAACGTGAAAGAGAGAGTCGCTCTCGGCTGTTTACCTTATCGGGTTTCTTTTCTATCGTTAAATGATTTGTTTGCTGTCGTTTGTGGTTAAAGCGCGGAGGAGGTCACATGGCCTGGAGGAAAAGGTTACGACGATAAACAAAGCCGGGGCCTCAGTGGTGGAACGCAACCAAGTACGTTTGCTCAAGTACAGCACTTCAGTACAAGTTACTGGAGTATTACTTTATTTTTCCTACTCCACTACATCTTGAGAGTCAAATATTGTACTTTTTACTCTGCTACAATTATTTGACATCTTTAGTTATAGTCCAAAGTTACTTTGGAGATTTAGATTATTACACAACATGCAGTTAAGCCCTAATTTATATTCCGGCTATTCGAAAACAGCCGATCAACAAGCTCACAATGCGCCCGGGATGCAACTGAGCTCGTAGATCTGCTACAGTATTTTTGACAAGTTTTGACACATTTAGAAAGGTTATTTTAGTAGTATAATAGAAAACACATTAGGACTCAGTGGAATATATTTACAATGAGTCTGTCTATGTTCCAGTTACTGGATAGGACTGAATGCTGCTCAAATCAAATACTAAATAAACCCAAAAGACAAATAATCATAGAACACAATACATGAAATAAGTGGTCATTCAAACCACACAAATGCTGGGTCTTCGTTTTAGACGCTTGATGAATGGGAGGAAGATGAGTGGCATGAAACCAGGGTTAGCAAAACAGTAAGTATTTTCATATTGTGGTATTGCTTCTTTTACTTAAGTAAAAATAACAATAATAAATCTGAGTACTTCTTCCACCACTGTCGGGCCTGCATGAGTCACCTCGCTATATTCCTCTGCATGCCTTGTCAGAGGAACGACCCGCGAGCTTTGGCTTTAGAACGAGTCGCATTCGAGAAAGGAAAAAGAGAGAGAGAAAAAAAAAAAAACGTTATTGTTGTGATTATTTTTGGCATTGAAAAGCCTCGCGAATAATTCTTCTAATGTCCCCATGGCTCTAATGCACCGTTCATAAATGCTGTGCCACTCTATCCTCTCTGAGCTTATAACAAGATTTAGAGGTTTTCCCTGCCAGATGACAGAGTTTGCAGAACGAATAGGCGCTCCGCTCTCGTACAGTTTACCAGGGAGAGGGTTGGCCGCCGCAAAATGAAATCCTCTGTGTGACTTTAACCTCTTAAAGCCCCGTATGGTCCAACGGAGTCCCTCAGGGCTCTGTAGTGGGGTTTTATTTATTTTTGGGGAGCTTTTCTCCTTTTATTTTATCGTGTACTAAAGATGGACAAGAAACAAGAAACAGGGAGAGAGAGATGGGAGAGAGACACATGTGTCAAAGAGGGGGAATGGTGACGCAGTTGCCTCACAGCTAGAAGGTCCTGGGTTCTCTCCTCTGTGTCATCAGTGCCCATACCCTAAGTGGGGTTGGCAAAAAGGCCTTTCTGTGTGGAGTTTGCATGTTCTCCCCATGTCTCCTAGGGTAGGGTACCCTCACAGAAAACATGCAGTAATCCTGGTCTCTATACTGCCTCCCCCTGGCCAGCCGGGGCGCCTGATGGAGGGGAAAGGAACTGGTTGGAATAACGTGTTCCTTTCACGCGTTAGATAAGATCCAGCCGGGGAATCTCTCCCATGTCAGGTGTGAAGAAGCGGCTTGGACTCCTCGTGCATAGAGGCTCTCCCCAGGTTGGCAGAGGGTTGTGGCTCCCAGGATTACATTAGACAATTGCCAATTGGCTGGGTGAAAAATGGGTTATAAAATCGATGGATCAAAATGTAAGAAGAAAAAAAAGAAACGTATCAAAGAACGTAAACGGGACTCGAACCTGTGATTCGCTCTCGGGCTACATTAGAGGCCAAGTGCTCTGTATTGTTGATACAGTAGATTGATTGAATACTTTATGAACGGTTTGCAAATAGTAAAGTGGTACTATTAAAAAATGGTACTAAAAGGATAACACGAAACGCCCTAAAAGGTTGTGTTTCCATTATGGTCATTTAACTGTCTTTAATGTATTTAATGTGCCTTTTCTGTTTCTCACTCTACTTCAAATATATTCACTGAAAAAATAGCCAAACAAGCTTGTCGATTTGCTCTTTACTGCTGGAAGTTTCGCCTCCAAGAATATGGATCCTGGCCTGGGGTTTAAGTGGTTGACTCCTCCGAAGATTGTACAAATTAAGCCAAATGGACACATTTGGTTTAATCTGTACACTTAAAGGAGTTCAAGGAACACTGAGGATTTTACTGTGTAATGCAGGGGTCTTCAACATTTTCAGGCCAAGGACCCCTTAGTTGAGAGAGAGATGAAGCAGGGACCCCCACAACCTTTTTCATAGATTCCATATAGTTTCATTGTTTGACAGCACGATCATCAGTGTAATTTGGATTCATGTCAATTTGTGTTTTCAGATATTTAACCATTTGAACCGTCAAAACATAATGAATTTGACCTTTCACTCTGTACTTAGTCTGCTCTTTTTCCCTTCTACACCAAACCTCTTTGCCAAAAATAGCCGATCTACAAGCTCACAACGCCTCGCAGCGCGAGGCGTTGTGAGCTTGTAGATCTGCTATTTATGGCTAAAGTTCTCCGAATATGGACGCTCAATTGAATAATATAAAAAAGGAGAAAAAAAGTTTCTATCACTCAAAAGATTTGGTGGACCCCCCTGTGGTAACTCTGAGGACCTCCTAGGGGTCCCGGACCCCCTGTTGAAGACCCTTGGTGTAAGGTTGTATGGCCTTGCGTCTTCACCAAACTATTGTAAAAATGTTACCTTCTTCTTAAACAGTATCCGCTGCCAGTGGCTCTCGCCAAGGTCTCCTCAGACGCGTGTGCTGCTTTGTTGTTGTATCTGCTTTCCTTGCATACTTCTCTGCACCCGTCATTTGACTTGTTACACATATCTTCCGCCCATTGATTGATGAAGGGCCCAAAGTGCCAGTGTTTCTGTCCCATTTACAACCCAGTGGTGCAAACCTTCTTACCCCCGCCCGCACTCCAATAACCAACCGTATAATTCTGCTGTGTGTGCAATGTAAAAGCATCCCACCATTGCGGCCCCAAGTCGATAATTAATTAACTTGCATTGTTTTGGATTTGTCTTAAGAGTTGTGTGTGTGTGTGTGTGTGTGTGTATGTGTGGGGGGGGGGGGGGGGGGGGCTGTGTTTGCCTCGTTTCTCTGTACTTTGCTGCTATTGGGACCACCATCCATCTCTGCTACACCCCCCTTATTCCCAGCTGACCGTGAATGCTGTATGAAAATGCTTTTGGTGTACAGCCCTTTAATGGTTTTGTTTTGCTCCACGCAGATCTATTTACTAGTCTTTTTTTTTTTTTGCGAACCTTATTGTGTGTGTGTGTGTGTGTGTGTGTGTGTGTGTGTGTGTGTGTGTGTGTGTGTGTGTGTGTGTGTGTGTGTGTGTGTGTGTGTGTGTGTGTGTGTGTGTGTGTGTGTGTGTGTGTGTGTGTGTGTGTGTGTGTGTTTGGGTTAAGGTTTAGACTTATTCACCAGGTTAGCATTTACCAGCGACGGCAGGTTAGCGTTCACCTGCGGTTTGGACTACTGGCCGCTCGAAACAACGGCACATGAAAACATCACTACGCGCCCCCTCAATTATACCCCTCCCCCTTCTCCCATTAATCAAATTCCATACCTCCTGGGGCTGGGGAGGTTCCAGGAGGTCCCCGGCCAATTTTATTATAGCCTCACAATCATTCTAACTAAAAACAATAGCAGCTATACCGTTGTAAATACTGTGGAGGAATTCAGATCAATCAATAATCATTGAGAAAATGAGGAGACGAGACAATGTATTAGGTGGTGGTGGTTATGATTTATGTAACATGATATCATGGACAGAAGTACAGTTTAACACTCTGGTCAGTGGTAAAGTAGTTCTGCCAAGAGGCAATATTCAGGGATCATAGTTATACTGTACTCAAAGTACAAGCTCAACCATAGCAAGATAAGCTTTAACAAAACAATACAGACATCTAGATACAGACATCTAGACTCTTACAAGCTATCCCATATAATTTATGATGTATCATACAAACTAATAACGTCACACATAATCAATCATGATAATAATATAATCTTCTACACTGTGAACATTTTTAAACTCAAATCTTTGCTTCTGGAGGTCTCTGGCACAAAAATATAACGCATATAGTTTTGGGAGTCCTTGACATGAGAACATCTGAGAACCGGCTGGTCTAAAATAGATACAGCCAGCAACGATGCACTGCAGGCCAGGTTAGAATAGGGTAAATCTGTTTTCAAAGTTTTCCCACTCTTTTACTCCTCTCCATCTATACAAACAGACGCCTTGTCCTTGAAAGCCGCGGCTTCCCCCCACTTTCTCTCCGACTGCCAAGTTCTTGCCTATTTAAGATAATTTATTAAACAGAGTTGTTTTTTGCTGCGAAAGATCTATTTTTTGCCTCCAGCGCTTGAGCAGCATTTCCTCTGTGGCCTCTCCCTGTCTAGCAACAGCGGAGCGCCACTGGCGCAGTCACGCCTCCATAACTGTGTTTATTAATGAACAACACGGGGCCATGATTGACACCCGCCGTAGCACTGACCTCATCCCAGCGGAATACAAGAGGGAGCGCCGGCGCGCGCTCTCTCTCTCGCTGCCCAGTGAGATCAACCACATGACGGGGCCGGGGGAGAGCTGATAAGGATCTTGTTGTACCATTAAAATATTACATCCGATGTTACACAAGCCCTGCTTATCCCCCTGCGTTCAAAGTCACGGAACGTCTCGCCAGAGGAGGAGGAGGAGGAGGATATATGTGGAAAGAATTTTAGCAAAAAAAAATTGGAATCAAAATATGTCGAGCCTTAGTCCAACTGATATTTTCATGGTCTGCTGCCAACTCCACCGTAAGAGGAATGCGTGTGTGCTGGATTCTCAGGGCTCATGTTGCACTGTAACTGGCTGGATGGATGGAACGTGCTCTCCTAGATACTTGTAGGCCTATCTATCTCTATCTATCTCTTATGTGTGTCGTGTGTAGTCGCCGTCAGGCTGGAAACCTTGTATCTCCACATTTCGATGTTTTCTTCCTTTTGTGTGTGTTTATCTGTGTGTAAATGATATAGTGTTATAGAGAGATGGGGAGAGGCACGCAGCAAAGGTCGTCGGGAACGGGACTCGAACCCGCGACGCGCTGTCATGCATTGGAGCAAGGGTCTTCAACAAGGGGGTCCGGGACCCCTAGGGGGTCCTCAGAGTTACTACAGGGGGTCTTCCAAATCTTGATGGAATCCTTTTTTCTCTTTTTTAACCACTTGAACCCTAGTGTCCATATTCTGAGAACTTTAGCCAAAAATAGCAGATCTACAAGCTCACAACGCCTCACGCTGCGAGACGTTGTGAGCTTATAGACCGGCTATTTTCGGCAAAGAGCTTTGGTGTAGAGGGGGAAAAAGAGCAGACTAAGTACAGAGTGAAAGGTCAAGTTTATTAAGTAGGCCTATTGACGGTTCAAGTGGTTAAATATCTGAGAACACAAATGTACATGAATCCAAAATACTGACAAATAGTGCTGTTAAACAATGAAACTATATGGAATCTATTAAAAGGTTGTGGGGGTTCCCTGCTTCATCTCTCTCATCTAAGAGGTCCTTGGCCTGAAAACGTTGAAGACCCCTGTTATATAGTGTTGTAGAGAGATGGGGAGAGACACGCAGCAAAGGTAGTCGGGAACGGGTCTCGAACCCGCGACACGCTGTCATGCATTAGAGCCCATGTGGGATGCACCTGGACTGCTAGGCCAGGTGCATAGCCTACTAAATAGCCTACTTGTAGTACGCTATGATCTAGCCTGGGAGCAACATTTTGGTCTTTCTGATCCAGTCTGAGGGGAGATAACTTTACGTTATCATGTGGCCGGAACCACTGGCGCCCTGCACCTCCAAAATGATTCCTCTAGTTTAAAACTTGTTTCTTTTGATATAATCGTTTCGTTTCTTTTGGTATAATAATCGTTACATACGGTATGTCTATTTTCTAACTCGTAGCGCGACTAGTGAGACTAAACTAATTGATTTGTAAACGCTTGGGGAACTCCAACGGAACCAACCACCGGAACCATAATTCTTTTTTTTTTCCTTTTTTTGTAATCTAAACCGGATCACACGGCCAGTTTTAAAACATAATACCAGGCTTTGGTGGAAAGCCTGGTGATACAAGGTTAAAGGGCCATTTCACCTCTGGGACAAATACCTTATTTTATTGTTGTGTTCAATCTGTGTTTTGAGATATTTTTGTATTTCAGCATGTACTAGCGATGCATTTTGCATCATATGATGCAAAATGCATCTGATGTGTCCCAAACAACAATAAAATAAGATCTGGTTGTCCCAGAGGTGAAATGGCCCTTTAAGTATGATCAAGTAGGCAGGGCATTAAAGGGCAATTCCAGGCTAAACCACATCCCCCCTTAATTTGCCTTTTATCATGATTGTTCCTACCTGGTTTGGTGGATTTCTGTTATTGTTGCCCTTCTTCATAGATCTCCTGAGTCGTCCCGATCCCATCCTCACAGCGAAAAAGCGGCTAACAAATGCGCAATTTTTTCCCGTTCTAAAGTTACTTTTTTCTTCATGAATCTTCTTTTTATAGTTCCAAGAGACGTGCTGTTAGATCCACCACTTGCAGTAATCCATGAGCAGATGGTTGTGTTTACTTTCCACAGAGCTTAGGCGATTTCCGGTTACTATGCTTTTAGCGCAACTTACGCATCTACGTAACGTAGGTATACACAGCCGTCTGCTCATGGATTACTGCAAGTGGTGGATCTAACAGCACGTCGATTCGTCATCATTCAATAGTGCGACCCTCGCCAAGAGTCGCCATGCCCCATATAGGGATGCAAATTTCTGCTTTTGTCTGCATGGGGTGGCAGGGGTGGAGGGTTTGGGCCATTACCTGTAGTACAGGTGACGGCATGCAGTGTTGAAAGTTTATTTTCCAGTGTGTACAAAGAGTCAAATGTTCACGCAGAGGTTCAATGACAACCACTTGCCTAAATAGTCTGTGTCTCCTAGCGTTTGAGAGAGACTATGAAGGTCTGAACAACGATAAAGTTATGGATATTTTCAAGTGCAAGCCCCGCCATCTCATGTTTTGAGACATCACACATGCTTGAACACTAGGGGTGTAACGATATAGTAACTGCATCGAAATATCGTTTTTAACTAAAAAAATCGAAGTATATCGAAATGAAAACAGCTAAAATCGAATCGAATCGTTTAAATTTGTATCGTATCGAATCGGCAGTGCAAAGAATCGATTGTATCGATACTACCTACTTGGGCATTGTATTTGGCATTTTTAAGAAGAAAAAATTAAAAGGAGGGGTTTAATTACTTTTCCTTTCCATATAGCTACACTGGTCTATCGATAAATGTATGTAATCTCTGGGTTCATGTCAAGGTGCAGGTTTGTCAATATACCATGTCCATGTATTTGGCAGATAATCACTGTGTTACTTATTTATATCCATAAAAATACATGTTTCCCTTAAAAACCTGCACTATCCACACCTTTCACACAGATTTAATGTCTTTGCTAAATAGTTACTATATCGATTTTAAATCATTGAATCGAATCGTATCGTATCGCCATGAATGAACGAATATCGTACAAGTATCGTATCGTCAACCATGTATCGTGATATGTATCGAATCGCTATTAACCCTAACCCTAACCCTAACCCTATTGAACACTATCTAGTTAGTTGTAGTGTTAATGTTGCTGTTGTAATCGCAATGTTGAAATGTGTATTTAGAAGTCATGTTGGCCTTACCTGTAATGCTGCCGACCTCCGAGCGTGCGTGCGTGCGTGCGTGCGTGAGCAGCAGTGTGGTGCTTTACAGCCTCTCTATGTTCTCCTGGATGCTTTCCACCATGTTGCTGATGCTCAGGTGAAGCACATGTTCTCTGAGAGAGAGAGAGAGAGAGAGAGAGAGAGAGAGAGAGAGAGAGAGAGAGAGAGAGAGAGAGAGAGAGAGAGAGAGAGAGAGAGAGAGAGAGAGAGAGAGAGAGAGAGAGAGAGAGCCAGCCTCCATAAACCACATGAAGAACTCGTCAACACCCTTGTCAAAGTCTGGTAGACACACACATCCAGACACAGACAGACAAACTATTATTATTATACTTGTATAAGAACGGCAGTGTTTTAGGATGGATCTATATTTATATGAATGCTGTTTTGTCTGTCATTTTAAACTCTAATCCTAAAACTTAAATCTAACCCCAACACTAATTCCCACAATGTACATTTCGAAAGTTTGACTACAAACGATATATATGTGACATCATCATCCTACTCGGAAATTATGCAGTAACGCCTACTGAATGGCAAATAATTACTTTCTCGCCTTGACAGCCCATTCATCCAAACAGAAAAGTCCTATCTTATTGCATTAAATGACGTTAAATGACGTTAAATTCACTTTGCCACTCACTTTGCCACTCGATTTGCCATTCAATTTATGTATGTGTATACCCTCTATACTTGTGGGTACATCAGACCTTCATGAGTATATATTGGGCAAAAGATATTCTGGTACACACACACACGCACACACGTTTTTTCTTTCTTTCTTGCTTTCATGTCTCCATTACTGCCTGCTTTCTGCCCCACTGACTGAGCTGTGTGTCTCCTACATGTCACCAACCTCCACTCTGTCCTACAATAATAATTCAACACTGATATGATATCATCTTTTTATTGCTACAACCTTTCATTTGACACCACCTAACTTCACATTTTCTCTCTCTCCCTCCCTCCTTCCCTCCCTCAGAACCTTCGCCCATAATGACATGCCCAAAATAGAGACGCCGCCCAGGTTGAAAGCTGTTGAATAAGGCAGTTCGCTTATTTTTGCAGAGTTTATACTCTGAAGTGGAAAGAAATGCTTGCTTGGTTTAGTTGTTCCTACCGAGAACGGATGGTAGTAGAATCTATATATATACCGTACAGTAGACCTTAAACCACCTTAGACCTTAAATACTGTCCCCCAGTGCTCTGCACAGAAGAGATGAATTAAGATTAAGATTTCCTACTACTTGTTGCATACATTGCTGTATGTGAGATTTATTCTCCGCATTTGACCCATCTCTTGGAGTGGTGAGCCGCAGCCGTGCCGTGCTCGGGAAATCAGTAGTGGTGATCTAACCGCGACCCCCAAAATAATCATATTTGAACTGGGGACCCCCTCCCCCCCCCCCCCCCCCCCCCCCCCCACACACACACACACACACACACCACACCCTGACGAACACTAAGAGTTGATGCATTACAATTTGTATAACACGGATCTATTGTGAAAATAGCAGATCTACATACTCACAAGTCACAACGCCTCGGTTTCTGCCTCTAATATTTGACAATTTGGCCACTGTTACATTTTTCATTTTACATGTATTAAAGTCCTTAAATTGTCACTTTAGTGCAGATACCCTACACTTAAACTTTATGTTGGTTTGTTTACTGTTGAGTGAGAAAACAATGTTGAACATTAAGTTAATCATCTGGGGACCCCCGAAAAGTAATTTGGGGGCCCCCCTGGGGGTCCCGACCCACAGGTTGAGAACCACTGATCTAACCCCCCAATCCATCCCTTGATGCTGAGTGCCAAGCAGGGAGGCATTGGGTCCCATTTGTACAGTCTTTGGTATGGGATCGAATCCCGACCTCCCGGTCTCAAGATCCTTACGTTTTGGGTTGAAAGGTTCAAAGGTCAAGGTCACAGTCGAGAGGTGTAGAACAAAAGATGCATTTGATTCACCAGCCGTCTTCCAAGATGTATAACATGTTTGTCAGACTACAAGGCAAGGAAAGTTGGACCTTAAAGCAGGGGTCTTCAACGTTTTCAGGCCAAGGACCCCTTAGTTGCGCGAGAGATGAAGCAGGGACCCCCACAACCTATAGTTTCATCGTTTGACAGCACAATCATCAGTGTATTTTGGATTCATGTCAATTTGTGTTTTCAGATATTTAGCCACTTGAACCGTCAATACTTAATAAACTTGACCTTTCACTCTCTACTTTGTCTGCCCTTTTCCCCCTCTACACCAAAGCTCTTTGCCAAAAATAGCCGATCTACGAGCTCACAACGCCTCGCGCTGTGCTGAGCTTGTAGATCGTCTATTTTTGGCTAAAGTTCTCAGAATATGTACGCTAGGGTTCAAGTGGTTGATATAAAAAAGGAGAAAAAAAAGTTTATGTCACACAAAGGTCTGGAGGACCCCCTGTTGAAGACCCTTGCCTTAAAGCACATCTGAACAAGGCAATTCAAAATGCTTTACACAAAACGTTAAGCAGCATTAATTCACAGAACATACTGTATTATAAAAGGACATCTGCGTGGAATAAAGGAAAGATAAGGGAACACCAGAAGAAATAAAACTTCGTAAAAGGGCAGTGTCAAACAGCTGAGTCTTTCAGCTTTGATTTAAAAATGAAACGAGAGTGGCGGCAGACCTGCAGTTTTCTGGGAGGTTGTCCCAGATAACGGCTCGGGTTGTCAGGAAGCAGACCCACTCCCAGACTAAAAACCTCAGAAGTCTGGACGGTTCTACGATGTGTGGGCAGTTGGGCACGGGATCACAAATGTATTCTGGCCCTAAAACCACTCAACGCTGTTATAAAAAGCAAACAGTAGTATTTTGAATTCGTGTGACAGACATGGCAGACAGGGAGCCCCAGTGTGTAAAGATCTAAGAACTTGAAGTTCACATGATCCTCTTACTCGGTATTAGAGAGGACAAGAGCTGCAGTGTTGTGAATCAACAGCAGCTGTCTTGATCTGCGGGGATATTTCAGGAACAGTCTACCTTCCAAATGACTGAAGAGACGGCTTTTTCACAGAGTTTATGCATGGGAACGCCACAGAGACTAAATAAGCCTGCTTAAGGGCAAACTTACTTTTGCTCTCTCAGTCTCTTTTCAGTCCTGCTGGCGGTTGAGTCTCTAAGGGTAGCGATGTGCTCATTTTAGAGTTGCTTGTTTAAAATACTCATTTAGATGACCCCATGGCCTCTCCTCTAGCACCACCCCTTGGCTAAATTTCCACTTGCACGAAAGATAGCTCAAAGTCCACTGGGTGTTGTACATGCTGTGCACAGTGGATGGAGTGTACTTGACTGACTTTTAGCGCCACCCTCAGGCCACAATTTCTACCTTGCACACAACATAGTTACTATCAAAACCTCCACCGCCTGTCTGTCTGTCACGTCACGTCACACTTTTGCCCTACTTATATCTCCGCCATCGTTGCCCCTATCCATGTGAAATTTTCCACACACACTCCTTGTCTGCCAATCCACAACCTCCACCCTTCCAGGGACCCCCGCAGCTCCAGGGACCCCCGCCATTTTTGAACACTGCTCCTACAGTTTTTGCCCTGAAACCACACAAATCGCTACACAGTATGTCTACACTCATCTCATCAACATGGATCTGTCCCATATAGCGCCACCATCAGAGCGATTTTTTTGAACCTTTTTTGGACCTAAAATCACGCTGCGACCCAACGGTCGCTTATCTCCCGATTAGGGAATCTTACTGGTAATGTAATAGACCAGTGGTTCTCAAGCTTTTTCATTTCAAGGGCCCCATAAGTTGTACAAACGGAACCAAATGGACCCGTAAGGGTCCATCATGTTCAATACAGTAGGTGTTTGAAAAGGAACCGATAATTGAGAATGGGCTCCCTGTCTGCCATGTCTGTCACAGAATTGATTTCAAAATGCTACTGTTTGCTTTTTATAACGGCGTTGAGTGGTTTTAGGGCCAGCATACATTTGTGATCCCGTGCCCACATCGTAGAACCGTCCAGACGTCTGAGGTTTATAGTCTGGGACGGGTCTGCTTTCTGAAAACACCAGCCGCTATCTGGGACAACCTCCCAGAAAACTGCAGGTCTGCCTCCACTCTCGTTTCATTTTTAAATCAAAGCTGAAAGACTTGTCTGAAATTGACACTGCCCTTTTTACGGCGTTTTATTTCTTCTGCTGTTCTCTTATCTTTCCTTTATTCCACGCAGATGTCCGTTTATAATACAGTATGTTCTGTGAATTAAAGCTTAACGTTTTGTGTAAAGCATTTTGAATTGCCTTGTTCAGATGTGCTTTACCGTCCAACTTTCCTTTCCTTGCCTTGCAGTCTGACAAACATCTTGGAAGACGGCTGGTGAATTAAATGCAAGTGGATACAACGGAGCGCTCCCTACCTCCGGTTGGCGCGGATCTTGACTGTATTGTTGTGGGTATTAGATACACGCTGTCCCAACACACTGTAGCCTATAGTCGTGTCAAGGCCAGCATGTCACCAAGTGTCACCCAAACGCTTTGTTTTCTCAGCGGGCTGAATTCAATTTGTCTGCGGCGTCAAGAAATGCTTTGAGGGAGGTTGAAAGTTTTTGGGCCATGTCAGTGAGTCAATCAGTGTGTGTGTGTGTGTGCGTGAGTTTGACCCTGTAGGAATCGCAAACGCGTCACCCCGCCAACCCTCCACAGCTGTCACGGCGGCGTCCCTCTCTCTCTCTCTCTCTCTCTCTCTCTCTCTCTCTCTCTCGGGGACTTTTCTTTTTTCTTTCTCTCCCCCTCTCTCTCTCTCTCTCCTCTTGATGAAGTGTCCCTCCTTCACGTCCCGGTTGTCCTTCCATCCCTCCATCTCATTATCTCCACAAATATCATCACTTATTCAGAGGGCCCTTAACATATTTAGACCGGGAAACGCACTATTATATGCATTATTACTTAAAACGTTATAGTGAAAAGAGTGCCGCGCTGCGAGCTTGTAGATCTGCTATTGTTGACAAACCGTGAACATTTGTGCAAGTCTTCTATAAGTGTCTTCTAAATCCTTCTAAGTTTTTTTTTTTTAAACCTATGTTTCTATGTCAGTAGTGCTCAAACCTTTTCATGTCAAGGACCCCCAAAATGACATATTTGGCCATGGGCCCCCATCTCTAAATAATTTCAGGGACCCCCTAGAAGCAAAATTTGAGTTGAGTATATTGAAAGATTTGTACAAATTTTCACGACTTTCAAAAATAACAGATCTACAAGCTTGCGGCGTGGCACTCGGTGCCGCGCTGTGAGCTTGTATATCTGCTATTTTAGGTAGAAATGGCTTAACAAGGCAGACGATACCCTGACACAGCAACCTGCAGCCCGGAGTCTAGCTGCCTCCACCGCCTCATTAAAACACCTCATCAACGCGTGCACACACATGCACACACATGCACACACACAGACACAGTAATGCACGCGTGGGCGGGCATGCGCGCACACAAACACACGCAATATCATCGCCGTCGTGCAGAAACCTCTTATCTCCATATTCTAACTATTTTAGTATGTTCGTAAACTAACGCCATACTTGATCGTACTACGGCGTCGCGCAAACGTATCAAAAGTAGCACATTCGCTAGCTCGAAACGCGAAGCGAAGCGGCACATTTAAACTTGCGGTTCTGCTACTTTCGCGATTTTAGAAAAGAAAAGTAGCAGTTTTGGACATAATATGAGGTTTCCACCCGACAGAGGCAATATATTATGTCATGCATATTCATGTATATTTTGGCACACATTCAGACTTAATATCACTGTGTGTGTGTGTGTGTGTGTGTGTGTGTGTGTGTGTGTGCGTGTGCGTGTGCGTGTGTGTGTGTGGGCGCGTGCACACACATACTGTATATCATGCATATTCATGTCTATGGGCACGCATTCAGACTTAATATCAACGCAGGTGTGTGTGCACACACATACACAACATATATTCATGCATATTCATGCACATTTGCGCATGCATTCAGACTTGCTATCAATGCAGGTGTGTGTGCAGTGCACACATACATACTGTATTAATGCATATTCATATTCACTGAGGCTTGACATTAATGCACGCGCACACACACACACACACACATACACACACACACACACACACACACACAGGCTTGCATTACTATACTTTGAGGACATCAAATAGCCAAACAATGGCCGAGAAGCAGTGCAACGCGATGTGAGCTTTTAGATAAGCAATTTTTCAGCACTGTATAAGATAGGGGAAGCTATAAGCCCAACCCGTAAATCTATAATTTCTAAATGCATATTCCTATTCCCTAGTTGCTCCCGATGAGCAGGTTGGTGCCTTGCATGGTTTCCTCCGCCATCGGTGTATGAATATGTGTGTGAATGGGTGAATGTAATGCACCATCTGTGTAAAGCTCCTATATGAATGCACCATTTTGTCATTTACTAAAGACACAAAAACATAAAACTACCATTTCTGTAGGCTCTACTTTTGGGAACGTCCGGTCCTCAAAAGTAGACGGTAGTATTACAAACACCCACGCACGCACGCACACGCACGCACGCACGCACGCGCGCGCCGCGCGCGCGCGCACGCACGCGCGCACACACACACACACACACACACACACACACACACACACACACACACACACACACACACACACACACACACACACACACACACACACACACACACACACACACACACACACACACACACACACACACACACAGAGTGCGCACGCCGCACACAAGTTAATTCACTTTTGTGGGAAGTGTTGCCCTATGGTGATAACTAGTGTCCCTCAGTCCCCCATGCAGTACAGTGGGATGGTTTCTCTCCTTTAGGCCTTATTTCCTCATCACAGCCTATTCTCATTAATTACCACCGACGTTCCCACGCGGCGCAGCAACGCTTTAATAAACTGACACGAGTTCACGTTTAGCTTGCATGAATGTACAGTATATTGCTGCTGTCAGGTGGAAACCTAGATGTAAAGCATGTCCAAAACGCTTACCGAACCTGTGTTCCAGTCAGTGGTGGAAAAGTTATTTTTACTTGAGTAAAAGTATCAATACTGCAATGTAGAAATACTCTGTTAGGGTGCCCTCACACCAAAGTACCTATGAGAGTGGAATCCGCGTTCCGCCAATGCATTTCAATGATAAGGGTGCCCTCACACCAAAGTACCTATGAGAGTGGAATCCGCGTTCCGCCAATGCATTTCAATGAGAGTGAAGCGGTTTCATACCAGCAGAGGATCTCAGCAAAAAACGCTCCCTTCTCATTGAAATGCATTGGCGGATCACAGATTCCACTCTCATAGGTAATTTGGTGTGAGGGCACCCTAAGGGAGTGTTTTTTTGCAGAAATCCTCTGCTGGCATGAAACCGCTCGGCTTCACTCTCATTGAAATGCATTGGCGGAACGCGGATTCCACTCTCATAGGTATTTTGGTGTGAGGGCACCCTTTCAAGTGAAAGTCCAGAATTCAAAATGTACTTGAGTAAAAGTACAAAAGTATTGGCATCAAAAATGTACTTAAAGTACAAAAATGTTTGAAAATAGCAGATCTACAAGCTCACAACGGGCCGCGATGCGAAGCGTTGTGAGCTTGTAGATCGGCTATCTTCAAACAGACTGGGAATAAAGTAGGGCTAAAGTTATTTAATGTATGTTTTATAATTATAATCATCTGCAAAGTAACTGGTAACTAAAGTTTCCAAATAAATGTAGTGGAGTAAAAGTACAATATTTGCCTCTGAGATGTAGTGGAGTAGAAGTAAAAGTATTGAAAATTGGAAATACTCCAGTAAAGTAAAAGTACCTCAAAACAGTACCTAAGTACATGCACTTAGTTACTTTACACCACTGGTTCCAGTGGATCCAGTATACAGTAGTCATTAGTCACACAGGTTTGGTAATACTTTTCATTAGTTCATTATTTACTAGTCCTGTGCCCGGGGGTTTGCACAGTATATGAGTGCTCGGTATATGAGGGAATGAATGTCCCTGAGGAGTCTCAGAAGAAATGTTGGAGAAGTCTCAAACTTGGGCAGAATAGTCACCATTGATGTCCAGTTGTGCAATACCCATTGCCCTGTCTGTCTGTCTGTGTCCCTTTCATGCCCATATACAATCTTGTATCTCTGTCTGTCTGGCTCTCTTTTACAGTATGCCCATACAGGGCACTGTAGTGATGTCAGTCAGTGATAGCAGTCATCTCCAAATTTGGTCGCTTGTTTCATCATGTCAGACATTATTTGGGCATTGTTTCAGCATGCAGCTGATACTATGGTTAATGATGTCAGCATGCAGACTGTTTAACCCATTTATGCCCATATATAGTTTTTCCATGATGTCAGTCAGTGATGTCGGGCATTGTTTCAGCATTCGGCTGTCAGTGATTTCAGCATGGGGACGGATGGCGGACAGCCATTCCGTAAATGAATAGTTAGAAGATAAAACCAGGGGTATGCTCACTCCTCAGGTACTGAAGGAAGCATGAGCTCAGTTGGGGGCTCTCCCCAGGTTGGCAGAGGGAGAGCAGAGCCCAGGATTACAGCTTAGGGCAATTGGCACTGGGTGAAAAATGGTTTACGAAATCGCGGGATATAAATGTGTGTAAAAAAAAAAAGTAAAGTATTTGTAAAACCCATAGACAGACATAATTAACCACTTTCACTTTCCTGACGAATTTCTTTTCCAATGATGTTATGCGTTGTGAGCTTGAGTGTTTTTGCAGGTATTTCAGTCCGAGTGTATCAAAAAGGCAACTGGGTTAAGGCAGCGGAAGCTTGTGATTGGCTGCGCGGAGGTGCCGAAAGCCGAGGGGACAGAGATACACCTAAACCTAACCTTAACCCTAACCTCAGTGAAACTAACGCTGGTGAATGCTAACCTGCCGACACTGGTGAATGCTAACCTGGTCGGACCAACAAGAGGTCGTCTCCACCTTAACCGAGGTGCTTTTTTGATACACTCGGACTGAAAGACCTCTCCCGTGAGCTTGAAGATCTGCTATTTGCTGCTTTTGTGTATGGCGGAAGTAAAACATACATTTCCGTGAAAATAATTAATAAAACGAAATATGGAGATACAAGGTTTTTGTCCGACAGCGAACGATATTTAATGTACTACGTTCGTCAAGTTGTCTCGGTCGGGTTGAATTCCACGTCTCGTATCGAGGCGCGTCGACGGCGTGCCGTCGGACGCCCCAGCGCTGCTGACTGCTCAAAAATGTTTACATTATGTCGTCAACTGTCACCAAGGACCGATAGTACCCCCCCCCCCCACCCCCACCCCCCCGGCATGCAATGTTTAAATTATCCACACCTGGTCGCCATGCCTCTTGCATGTTTTTGATTAAACAAAATGCACTCGCCGTGTAAAAGAACGAACGCCTCCCAATCGTCCTTCAACAGCGGAATAGCTTAAGGCCTTATTAGGGTCCACAAGCTTGTTCTGACAAACACACTCTCTCCTCGCTTGTTGTGTTTAAACCCCCACGTGCAGCAGCTGCGTGTTAATGCTGCAGGCGTCTTTAAGGTGTTTGGCGTTTGTGTGTGTGTGCGCAGTGGTGTCGCACCAAATTCTGGGCCCTAGGTACAAGGATTCACTGTGGGCCCCTTTAGACTGGGAACGCATTAAAACGCATGATAAACCTGAACATTTGTGCAAGTCTTTGAATATTTCAAATCCTTCTAAGGTTTTCTTCAAATCCTTCTAAGGTTTTTTGAAAAACCTATGTTTCTATGTCAGTGGTGCTCAAACCTTTTCATGTGAAGGACGCCCAAAAAGATATGTATTCGGCCATGGACCCCCATCTCAAAATATTTAGTTCCAGGGACCCTCCCAGAAGCAAAATTTGAGTAACAGATGTTCGCTTAAGAAATACACACGTATATTCAAAGATTTGCACACATTTTCACGACTTTTCAAAAATAGCATATCTACAAGCTTGCAGCGTGCTGTGAGCTTGTATATCTGCTATTTCTCAATAGCCAAAGTACAGAATAATTAAGGCCCCTCCACCTTGGACCCTAGTAACTCAGTCCCACTTTTTCCCCCCTTGTGACGCCCCTGCTTATGTGTGTGTGTGTGTGTGTGTGTGTGTGTAAACGTCCCTACTTCAGCTTTATTACCTGGCCGTGAATTATGAGCCTGTGCGTTGCTCTCGCTCATTTTTGCTCTGAAGGTTAAGCAAACCAATTAGAGTTCCCCGCACACCACTGGGGTTTGTCTCTCTCTTTCTGCAGCAAACTGCATCCCCGCTCGCACTTGCATTTTAAACAGTCCACGCAATGGGAGGGGGAGGGGGGCAAGGAGGGGTGTGAGAATTGAAGGAGAGAAACGGCTTTTCGGAGGGAAATGACGCCTGAGGTGGGGTGGGGGGGTGGAATAAACGAGGACCCAGACAGAACATTTAAGAGAGCTTTGGAAAACGGAACGAGAAGAAGAGACAAAGTGGGAGAGGGAGCGATAAGGAGAGAGAGTGAAAGACAAAGAAAGTGAGCGATAAAGAGACAGAGAGAGACAGAGAGAGAGAACAGTTAGACAGACGGAGTGTAAAAGAGAGACAGATAGATACAGAGAGAGAGAGAGAGAGTGGCCCTATTAACCCATTTAGGCCTTTATTTAAAAAAATCATGAAAATGTGTGCAAATCTTTGAATATATGTATTTTTCAAGCGAACATTTGTTACTCAAATTTTACTTCTGGAGGTCTCTGGAACTAAATATTTTCAGATGGGGGTCCATGGCCAAATACATATCATTTTGGGGGTCCTTGACATGAAAGGGTTTGAGCACCACTGACATAGAAACATAGGTTTTTCAAAAAAATCTTAGAAGGATTTAGAAGACACTTATAGAATCGGGTCAAAAATATTCAAAGACTTGCACAGCAAATGTTCACGATTTTTCATAAAAATAGCAGATCTACAAGCTCGCAGCGCGGCACTCGGTGCCGCGCTGTGAGCTTGTATATCTGCTATTTTTCAACAGCTAAAGCATAAAATAGCGGTTTCAAATCTAACGTGTTCACAGATTTTGCGTTTTCCCCGCTCTGAACGGCTTAAAAGAAATGACACCGTCATGGCTCACTGAGCCCCTGCACTGGGCCGTGGGAGCCCCTGTGCTTAATGCTCCCCGCCTGTCAGCTCTGCTACTGGCTGGCTGTTCCCAGGGGGGGAGTGCTGTGTGTGTTGGTCTGACTGCATGCGCTCTCCATTAATCCTGGCTTCCCATTAGAATAGAATACGGGGCTAAGTAACTGGACTGGCCAAACGAGCAGGTCCAGTCAGTGGAGAGAGAGAGAGCAGGGCCTGGTGCACTCGTGATGTTAATCCAAAGTGTCACTCCCTAGCTGGGGCTCCTTGGGGAAGTCTGTTCTGAAGTTTACACACCAACAACAGTAGCGGATACCATGCAGCTCCACGACCATGCAGGCCTTTTGATTAATGCCGCGTTTGAAGCAGGCCGTCTTCTTACACATTGGAGTTGACTGATGTAAATGGGCTTGTGGAAGCTCGTCGACGAGAGAGCCTTTTAGTTATAATCGTAGTCACTTTTGTTCTCCTCGTGGATGAAGAAACATTTTACAGTTTACAGTTTATGCATTTAGCAGACGCTCTTAATCCAGAGCGACTTACAATAAGCAAGGTAATACATACATCAATACATCATCATCAATACATCAATTGCATAGAAATATCAATGAAGAAAAATAACGTAGGTATACCAAGCACCTAATCAGTAAAAAAGGCGAGTGCTATGGCAAGTGCTATGAGCTTAGATGGAGTCTGAAGAGGTGAGTCTTCAGGCCACATTGGAAGCTAGGGAGTGAGTCTGACGTCATTCTAAGTGCGACAGGGAGTTTATTCCACAGTTTGGGGGCCAGGAGGGCAAATTGTCTAGGACGAGTGGATTTTTGTCCTGGGGTTTATAGCGAGGGTTCTGTCAGCATCCTTGTGTTAGCTTGTGTTAGTTATAATCGTAGTCACTTGTGTTCTTCTCCTCCTCGGGGATGAAGAAACATTTACAGTTTACAGTTTAGACATTTAGCAGACGCTCTTAATCCAGAGCGACTTACAATAAGCCAGGTAATAAATGTGTCAATACAATACGCAAAGGTAATACATCAATGCATCAACATCAATACATCAATTGCATAGAAATATCAATCTAGAAAAAAATACCGTAGATAGACCAAGCACAGTAGGGGATACCAGCTCCAGGCCTTTTGATTATGCCTGCGTTTGAAGCAGGCCGTCTTCTTATACATTGGAGTTGACTGATGTAAATGGGCTCGTGGAGGCTCATCGACGAGAGAGCCTTTTAGTTATAATCCTAGCCACTTTTGTTCTTCTCCTCCTCCTTGGATGAAGAAATGTTTAGGTTCGTCTGCCAGGGAGAAGTACTGTAAAGTATACCGGTGTGCATCTTATAGGCTGGAACGCGAACAGTTCTGCACCTGTGCCAATCGCAGGGGACACCGTCTTTATTATTTATTTTTCTATCATTTTTATTCCACCGTTTTTTGTAACCCATTTTTTTCACCCGGTGCCTTACAGCCTACCGGTAAACTGCAGTGGTGTAAAGTAACTAAGTACTGTACTTAAGTACAAGTTTGAGGTATCTGTACTTTACTTGAGTATTTCCAATTTCTAATGCTTTTACTTCTACTCCACTACATCTCGGATCCAAATATTGTACTTTTACTTCGCTACATTTTTTGAAAACCTTAGTTACTAGTTCCTTTGCAGGTATCTATCTATAAATGCGACAAATCTCTGTCTGTTTGTTTGTTTGTTTGTTTGTTTGTAATCCGCGTATCTCGAGAACCGTTCGTCCCACCGGCTTCAGATTCGGCACGCGCGTTCCCCGCTGCGGCGCGGAGTGCAGTGCCGGGCCTCGGCCCGACTCGGCATGCGGTTTTCCCGAAGCGGCGCGAAACGTTCGGAATCTCCTTACGCGGAGCTGATTGTTAACATCAGGCTGTTCCTGAGGAAATCGGCACAATCGCTGACTCATTGTGACATCACTTCATAAAAGGCTCTGACATCACGTACGCCAGGAGTCAACAAAAAATCTCTGTGAATGTGTATGTATGTATGTGAATCTCGAGAACCGTTCTTCCCACCGGCACGCGCGTTCTCCAGATATGGGCATAAAATGAATCCCCGAATGCGGAGCTGATGTCTGACATCAGAGTTTTCCGCAACCGGTACTGTGTGTGCAGAGATCTCCATATATTGGGGTTTGCATTAAAGGGTGGGGACAAAGGCTAACAGAAGGCAAACAGATGGTCAAAACGGGTCCTATGACAACATGACAACAGGTATATTGGGGTTTGCATTAAAGGGTGGGGACAAAGGCTAACAGAAGGCAAACAGATGGTCAAAACGGGTCCTATGACAACAGGTATATTGGGGTTTGCATTAAAGGGTGGGGACAAAGGCTAACAGATGGTCAAAACGGGTCCTATGACAACAGGTATATTGGGGTTTGCATTAAAGGGTGGGGCAGGCATAAAATGGACGCAAATAGACAGATATCTCCATATATGGGCATATGGGCATAAAATGGACCCAGAACTATATCTGCAGTGATCTCCATATATGGACATAAAATGGACGCCGACAGACAGACAGATACAGATATCTCCATATATGGGCATAAATGGACACAGGCAAACAGATGGTCAAAACAGGTCCTATGACAACAGGTATAATGGGGTTTGCATTAAAGGGCGGGGCATTCATTCTCTATTTACATCGTTCCCGAGTTGGCCAGGTCGCCGACTAGACGCTGGGCCGCCCGAAGCTTCTAGTACATTATAATATAAAAAAAACATATATTAACACATTGCCTGCCCCACGTTTTTTATTAAACTCTTCCAAAACATGTCAGGGTTTTGGAGCATTTTGACTCATTTGTAATGTAATATTTTGAAAATTTGTTTCTATGTCTATGAACAAATTGAGTATACCGATGGAAAGATTAAAATCTATACTTTATAAAAAAAAATAAACAAGAGTTTTATGTTCCATGATGATTTTTCAATGAATTTATTAGCGACTACTGCGCCTGCCCCAAATGGCCTAATTTGTTTAAAAAGGCTAGAAAAAAGGCTTTTTATGAAATAACATGAATAAGTCTCTTATTGGGTTGATTTTGTTGTTTCAAGCCAATAATTGGCACTGTGGCACTGTGTACTCAGTCTCAACACACACGCACACACTCACACACATGCATGCGCATGCACGCGCACGCGCGAACGTCACGAAGCACAAGGACCACCCTGAGCTCCTCCTATGACATTTCAGGCACACACACAAACACACGCGCACACACACACACACACACACACACACACAACACACACAGTGTTCAGTGGCGTCAGTTCAGAACAAGCTAAGGTATGGCAACATGACTGGTGTCTTGCACGCGTGCCCTCGTGCAGGCACGATGAAAAGTACATTTTTATTATTTCCCCCTGTAGCCAAGGTATGGCATTGGCAGCTGCATACCCCTGCCATACCCAATTGACGCCCCTGCCTGTGTTATGTCACGTGATTTCTTAGCTAACGGAAACTCAGATCGATGCAGAGAAAAGTTTGCTGGACCATTGGATCATTTTCCTTACTGTTGTTTAGCCACATGGATTATAGTTTTACGAGCCAGCAGACTGTTTGTTTATCAATGGAATATCTTTACGAGCCAGGAGTGCACTGGGGGGGAGGAGGTGACAGTGTATCAGGTAGGACCCTGGTTTTTTCCGTTTTTTTCATTGTGTGTCGTGTCGTATGGATGGATGTTGTTTTGCTGCGTGTGGCCAGGGGTGTCGCACCAAAATCTGGGCCCTGGCCACAAGGATTCACTGCGGGACCCCCATGATTGTTCTTCATAGGGGGGATTTCAAAAATAGCAGATGTACAAGCTCGCAGAGTGCCGCGCTGTGAGCTTGTAGATCTGCTATTTTTCAATAGCTAAAGTATAAAATAATTATGTCCCCTCCACCTTGGGCCCTAGTAGTGTAGGGTTTCCACTCGCACTCCCCCCTTGTGACACCCCTGTGTGTGTGCGCGTTCTACACACTCACTCCTCCTCTCCCACTATAAATACAGAGTGTCTTCACCTAAATACACTCAAATCTAAACGAATTCTACTGTCATCTCTAGGCTATCAATCCACTATCTAAACTCTAACTCTAACTATAAATATCCTATATTCAAATCTCAACCGAGCCACCCAACCGATCTTTTTTTTTCTTTCTTTTTTCTCCTCAGCTGGCTAGCTGGCTAGCCTGGCTTGTCGCGTCTAAAACAGCTGCAGACTTTTCTCCCTCTCTCTCTCTTGTATTTGGATTGCCTGATAACATGTATTTCAATGCAGTTTTTTGACCTTTTTTCTTCATTCACGTGAATGACCTGGTTCCCTTTGATGTTGCCCTACTGTATTAAGTCACAGGCAGCACCGGAGCACCATCAATTGTAAAACAATGAAAAGACTATAGAACGTTTATAAACGGGCTGGGCGGTAAATAGCTGGGCAAAATAGAACGTTTATAAACGGGCTGGGCGGCAGATGTGTTAACTAGTTCACAGCCAAATCGCCAAACGTCGCCATTTTGAGGAGGGTGAGGCAGCCAGATCGCCCAACGTCGCCTTGGGGATCATTTTCTGATCATTTTGGTATTTTTTTGACATTTTTTGAGCTATAAATGACCTTTCTAGCTTAATTTTAGTCTAAAGTTACATATTCGAAGGAAGTGACATCATCGATGACGTAACCCGGAAGTCGTTCGGCCATAACATAGAATGGGCCTTTTTACAGCATTGAATGTTGACGTTTTTCTTATCAAACTTTACCATTTTTAGACCGATTTTCATTCGGAAAAAAATGGCTGGACTGACAGATTGGTCACTCAAGAGCAAAAACGAGTGTAAATGGCGTGCGCACGACGTTCGGATCGTGTTTTATAGCTCCCGTTCGGCGGACCGGGAGACATAATGGCCGCCAATGGGCGCCGCCATTATGGGTCTACTGCTGTCCACTCGCTAGTCCAGACTCTAGGAGATTATCGTTGGGCACACTCTAGTGGATAGTACTAGTACTACATTCAACAACAATATGATCCCTGTTGGGTTAGATTAAAGCTAACTTGGAAATTAATAAAATTCCTGGCAGTATAGGCGCACAAGCCTATTGTAAATGGCTGGGAGAGAGTTAACCACTTTAGCCTTATTTTATCCCTTGGCTATTTGAAAATAGCCGATCTACAAGCTCACAACGCGCCGCGATGCGACGCGTTGTGAGCTTGTAGATCTGCTATTTTCAAACATTTTGTACTTTTACTTTTGGCACTTTAAGTACATTTTGATGCCAATACTTTCATACTTTTACTCAAGTACATTTTGAATTCAGGACTTTTACTTGTAATGGAGTAGTTCTATATTGCTGTATTGATACTTTTACTTAAGTATAAAATGTGAGTACTTTTTACAACACTGGTAAACTGTAATCCTGGATGCTACTCTCCCTCTGCCAACCTGAGGAGAGCCCCGAACTGAGCTCATGCTTCCTTCAGTGCATGAGGAGTGAGCAGGCCGCTTCTTTTCACCCGACACGCTACGTCCCCAGTTGGACGTAGCACGTGAAAGGAACACATTATTCAACCAGTTCCTTCCCCCTCCATCAGGCGCCTCGGCTGGCCGGGAGACCAGGATAACTGCATGTTTTTGTGAGGGTACCTACCCTAGGAGACACGGGGAGAACATGCAAATTCCACACAGAAAGGCCCTTTTGCCAACCCCACCCCGCCCACAGCGCCCACAGCGTCCCCCGGCAGGAATCAAACCCAGGACCTTGTAGCTGTGAGGCGACAGCGCTACCGACACTGTCTTTCTCCAACTTTTCTTTTTCTATCATTTTTATTCCAACATTTTTTGTTACCCATTTTTTCACCCAGTGCCTTACAGCCTAAACCCTTGTCTTTCTCCAACTTTGACACTGCAGAAAGCTGAAGCTGAGATTACTTTTTTGGGGGGGCATAAGTGCACTAGCAATCAGTTCTTAACAGGAGTACATTGGAAGAGTCGGGAGCCACATTTTGCTGTAATGAAACGGGGCTTATTTTGTCCTGGTTGTCTCCGAGGATCTAAACTATGCTGGACTGATGACCTCTCTGCTTACTTTGCGGGCATTTTAAACAAGCTCTTCTTGGCTTCATCTTTGCTCATGCTGTGCACATCCAGAGAGAGAGAGAGATGGGGGGGGGGCAAGGGAAGAGAGAAATAAATGGATAGAGAGATGGAGAGATTGAGTGAGAGAGAGAGAAAGAGAGAGATGTGGTCCAGGAGGAGAGATATGGAGATGTGAGAGCGGCGGTGTAGAGAACGGGCTGACGTCGGCTCTCTTAGTTGCCACATTAGCATTTCAGAGGGAAAACAGTCTAGGAAATCAGCTTGGAAACAAAAAGGTTTGATCAGCATTGACTGACAGTACCAAGGACTTAAAGGTTCACTGCCCCCCTCCCTCCCTCCTCCACCCTCCTCCTCCTCCCTCTGCTTGCTTCATCTTTTCCTCCGTCTCCTCTCCGCTCTGCTCCACTCAGCCAGAACACCAACCACCCTTGAAATCGTCGGCTTGTCGGTTACCGAAACCTCTTATCTCCATCTTTTTAACTTTTTTGTGTTTTGAGTGACGTAAATGAATGCCCTTTCTTGGTCACACAAAAGCATCAAAAGTAGTAGCCTGGCGTTGCTCATACTAATTCCTCACTAGGTATTGGATATTGGTGTGGACTCGCGGGCAGAACTTTCATTTCCAAGGGGTGGGTTAAAAAAATGGCTCTGGACACGATTGGTTAGATCAGACCAATGCTGGGCCCTGATTGGTTCCTCCAAATTTTGGGGGAGAGGAAATGGATTCACAATTCACCCTTTGTCAAGTCCCGCCCATTGTCCTGCCCCTCTCCACACCCATTGGTTGCTGTGTCTTGGAGGGACATTCAGTGGGACATTCCATCCACTGCCATGTTAATTCAGTTGCTTCATATTGTTATTCTGTGTGCTCAATTCTAATTTCAAACTTTGTTTCAGTCAATTGGAGCTGCTCAGTGGCAGCATAGTGAATCAGCATATTTTTAAATGTTTTTATTTCTCCAAAAAATATGTTTTAGCTCATTCAACATAAAAAAGGCGGGACAAGGCAGATAGAGCCTGCTGGTTGGTCAGTCAGGGACCAACCAGGAAGCTAACAAAGGGTGAATTGAGCGGGCCCGACCCATATTCGCCAAGGGATCTTTTTTCCCCCCGATTTTAGTAACCCATTTTTCACCGGGTGCCAATTTCCTAAGGGTGCTGCGCTCCCTCTGCCAACCTGGGGAGACAACGGACTGACCTCATGCTTCCTTCTATGCAATGAGGAGTCCAAGTTGCTTCTTTTCACCTGACAGGGGGAGTATCCCCGGTTGGACGTAGCACGTGGAAGGAACTAGAGCCCGACCGATATATCGGTCAATTCGATATATCGGTCGTTTTGGAGGTATCGGTATCGGTATCGGTGAATTATTCCACCGATACCGATATTTTTTTTTTTTTTTTTTTACCCCATTAAATCTAGTAAACATGATTTCAATCGCGATTTTGCATGTTCCACCCCCCATACAACCCCATCTTTCATACAGGGCAGCCATCTTTGCTTACATAACATGAAACGTAAAACATAATGGCTATTTTCTCAAGAATGCCTGAACGGATTTCCAATCTGATTTTTTTGTTTGAAAGCTGTGAACAGCCTGCACAAACATGGTGCATGCTCTGTGCATGGGCGTGCATGATCTGTGCACTATAAATTACATGGAAGTCTATGGAGATTTATGGCAGGGAGAACCCAAAGAAGGCATATTTAATTGGCAGTAACTGAGTTAATTGTCTGTAACGTGTCTGCGGATAGAGCATGAAACCCTGAGTTATATAGGCCTATGTGTGGGCAATACCAGAATTATCCAGCAGAGTGCAGTATAATAGTCCAAGATGCAAGCCAACACTACTGGAGCTGCTGCCTCTCGTGTGTCGTTCACTCACCACATGCACTGTCTAACTCTGATTTTTCATGTTGCGGTGGAGGAAGGTGTGTAGGCCTATGTGAAAATCCACAGAGAAATATAGATGTCTGACTATAGACTATAGAACTTGTGTTGTTTAATTGCTTGGCAATGCATTTAGGTTTGGATAAAAGACACATATTAATTCATAAACGAGACAAAACACAGCAGAACCCCCAAATTAAAAAAGTATTATCATCCAACAAGCAATAGAAATTGATAACTGCGACCAAACTTAAAGTTTGAGCAATAATCTGACCATTTATCCGAGGGGCGAGCTGTCAATTAAATGATCTTAAATGAATCATTTTTTTTTTTTACAAAACATCGGTATCGTATCGGTATCGGTGCTCTAGCACTCTCCAACATCGGATATCGGTATCGGTCGGAAAAAATGGTATCGGTCGGGCTCTAGAAGGAACACGTTTTTCCAACCAGTTCCTGTCCCCTCCTTCAGGCGCCCTGGCTGGCCAGGGTGAGGCAGTATAGAGACCAGGATTACTGCATGTTTTTTGTGAGGGTACCTACCCTAGTAGCACGGGGAGAACATGCAAAGTCCACACAGAAAGGCCCTTTTGCCAACCCCACCTAGGGTATGGCACTGATGACGCGGTGGAGAGAACACGCCCACAGCGTCCCCAGCAGGAATCGAACCTTCGGACCTTCTAGCTGTGAGGCGACAGCACTACCGACTGTGCCACAACCTTTTGTGTTTTTACGTAATTAAATGCCCTTACTTGGTCAAACAAAAGCATCGAAAGTAGCAGATCTGCACGCTCAAAGCTTTTCGATCTGCTCCTTTTTCTACTTTTGAATCCTAAAAAGTAACAGTTTTGGACATATGAGGTTTCCACCTGACGGAGACGAAATGTCCGTCCGTCCGTCCGTCCGTCCGTCCGTCCGTCCGTCCGTCCGTCCGTCCGTCCGTCCGTCCGTCTGTGTCTGGTCGCTGCTCAGGAACACAGAGTTCTGGAGGCGTGCTCTGTAATCCAGAGATGTCTCAAGTAGGAGAGGAAAGCCAAGTGCCTTTTCTTAATCTCTGACAGTGGCGTGAACAGACTGTATAAGCATGCAGCTACTGCGTACCGTGTTATGCCTCGAAGACACCCCGAGGGGAGACGGCATTGTGCTGCTTAACTGTACTGTTACTGTATTGTGTTCTTTGAGCACGAAGCCATCTGTGTATCGCATCTCTCTGTGCCTGGCCTGGCCGTACGTATGTATGTACAGTATTCATAAAGATTTCCCAGCCGCATGCATTGGTGGGTACTGCCTAATTTTATATGCATCGCGACACCTGTGCATGCTGCACTCTTTCCTCGTACATAATGTGCATGTGTAGTGATGCACGGAGGCAGAGATTGAACCCGGTGCTCCCACTTGCCAGACCAACGCACAACCTGTCGTGCCAATAGGGCTGAGCTCGATTGGCAAGGCTGTTGTGGGCTACTTCATGGCTGTACTAACTATGGGGGCTGTGTGTGTGTGTGTGTGTGTGTGTGTGTGTGTGTGTGTGTGTGTGTGTGTGTGTGTGTGTGTGTGTGTGTGTGTGTGTGTGTGTGTGTGTGTGTGTGTGTGTGTGTGTGTGTGTGTGTGTGTGTGTGTGTGTGTGTGTGTGTGTGTGTGTACTCACTGCACTGGTTCTCAACATCAGAACCACATGGATCCTCAGGGGACTGTAACTCTGAGAATGTACAAATGTAGCTCTGAGCCTAAGTTCAATAAAGAAGATCTCTCTGTCACACGTTCATCTTTATTGCTGGGGATGCTTCACAAACAACCTCTCATTCAATTCAATTCAAGGAGCTTTATTGGCATGAAAACGTATGTTTACATTGCCAAAGCAAGTGTCAAAACATAATAAAAACTGTTTCAGTCACAGCTTGACGTGTGCGCACTTCCAGACAATCTGCAGTCAACCGTGGCGACTGGGCTCTGCTTTTAAATATCACTGCCTCTGAAAAAAAAAAGAAAGAAAAAAAAAAAAAAAAAAAGGTTTGCAACAACTTCATCTCTCCTTCATTGAAACAGAATGTCAAATGAACCTTGAGGATTTTACTGTGTAGATAAGGGTCCCAGGCATAGCAAATTGTATCAAATGGTGGGGGAGGGGGGTGGGGTGGTCTTATGCATGTCAAAGGTGGGGGTTCTTGAAATAATATTTAAAAAGTTGAGAATCAGTCACTGGCTGCGCACGTGCGTGCGCTGCTGAGTTGACAGGCGCTGCAGTTAGCCTGCCCACCAGGTGCCCCTCCCCTCCCCCTCTCCCCCGCAGTCAGCTGGACTCAGTGCGGGCCACATGGGGTGTGGGGGGGTGTGGGGGTGTGGGGGTGTAGGAACGATGGCAGCTGCCCTGTCAGCTTTGACCCGCTTTAAAACGCCGCCGTCATCAGAGGGGGGAAAAGAGCCTTGAAAAGGCCCGTTAGAGCTGAGCTGCTGACTTCCCATTCAGAGCGGCAACGATAACAGGCCCTGGCTGTCTGGACGCCGTCCAAATCCGCTGGGCCAAAAAAAGTCTCCGCTCAGGTATAATGGCTCTGTCCTGCCATGTGCCCCCTGATCCCCCCCCACCCCCACCCACACTCCACCTCCCCTTGCAGTCTCACTCCGTCCTCACCTCTCCAGCATTTGCATTCCTCTCATTTCTTTTTTGAGCGGTGGTCACACCGTCTCCTCAGAGTGACTTTGCCCGTAGGTTACTATAGTCATGTTCCATAAACGTATTCGAATATAGGAAGCGAATTATCAGAAATGCGCATTAAGACAAAGCGAATTTAGCCTGTTTCCATTTGCAGATGTCATTCGAATTAGTCGCGCTCCCTACCTACTTGCCCCCACAGTTGTGCTTAGGGTCCTTGGGAAACGCCAGGTCGCAGAGGAGCGACACAAACAAACAACACATGAACAGAGACTGAACGTGATACTGAGACAGTTTGTTATAAGTTTAGCTTGAACAAATCATCGTTTTAAGTTCTGTCGGAGATTGTCTTTGCTCAACAGTCTGTAAAGAGCTACAGCTGATCTGACACGTTGTGAAAACGGTTTGTTTTGTGGGCTGATGCTAATACAATGGACCAGAACGTCATCATTTATTCGCATTTATTGGCTGACCCTTTTCCATTCACTAATGCGCATTTAGTTTATTCGATAAAGCCTCGAAATCCACCTCCTCCAAGCAGATAAACGTTTTTGCGGATAATGAAAGTTTATTTGAATTTTGAAGTGTTTCAAGGGTGCATTAAGGGTTTTGCGCAAAACCCTTAAAGGTGATACACCATGCATTTAAAAAGTATTTATGTCATATTGTTTATGTCCCAAAAACGTTTTTCAAAAGGTTTGAGGCTAAATTACCACTCCTGAATAGACAGTCTCTCTCATTTTTGAATGGCTCTCAGAGCATTTCAGCTGCAGTACCACCTTTGGCCTGAACTGCGCCACCCCCCCCAAAATCTTTTAGAAAACTTTTTTTTTTTGTGATGACGTCACAATCGGCAGATGACGTCACAATCGGCAGGAAATCTGGACAGCCTGTTTTGAGAACCCGTGGGATACTTTTAACCTTCGCCTTCTCAAAACCAGAGAAAGACACAACGGTCAGAAATGGGAATTTGTGAGGATAGAAGGTGCTAGTGGGACCCCAAAAAAAGGTTTTAAAATAGGAAAAGTGAAATTTCACTTTTCCTATTTTAAAACCTTTTTTTGGCGCAACAGCGCCACTTGGTCACCAGCGGTATTGCAGCCCATGCTGCAATACCGCTGGTGACCAAGTGGCGCTGTTGCATCACACACATGCACGCCCGACCCTGAAATGAACTGCTACACACACACGGCTGGTGGTCACACCGTCACCTTAGAGTGACTTTGTCCGTATGTATGTTACTATGTCCGTATCATGAGCTGTAATACCGCTGGTGACCAAGTGGTGCTGTTGAGTCACACAGACACACGCACAACCCTGAAATGAACTGCTACACACACGGCCACGCACGCACACACACACACACGCACCACCACTCACTTCACTCACTTGGTTTGATTTTTTCATTTCTCCCCTCATCTTACTTTTACTTTCTGCTTGTGTGTGTGTGTGTGTGTGTGTGTGTGTGTGTGTGTGCGTGTGTGCGTGTGCGTGTGCGCGTGTGCGTGCGTGCGTGCGTGCGTTACAGCTACACTTCCTCCTCTTTTGTGGACCCCTATACAGAAGGTTCTCTCCTTTGATAAACATGGTTACGGAGTTCCCGTGCCGTCCCCAGCATCGCAGTACAGAGCGGCCGGTTCAATGCCTTTCACTTCCACCTAGATGACATGCGCCTTGACGGAATTCACGTTATTTACAGGAGTCAGCAACTACATTATGGGCTGGCACAGTCCCTGGTACCGGCTGTTTGCTTATGGCTTTTCTCCTGTTAGTTTATTTTCTGCCGGTATCGTTTGAATATACTGTGTATAGGGCAAGGCAAATTCATTAAACCACTGCTTCACAACATTTTTATGGCCCATGTTCATTCGCCAGGTCATTCTGGGTAAATTACCTCTGGGCATCCCTATTCTCATACCGAATGTATGCTTTGCCTCTGGTATTCTGGTCACAACCCTTGCTTTCGGTTTTGCCTCGGATATCAGATTTTGGGATTTGATACCACCGGGCCAAGTGGATCTCTCTCCACTCTCCAGAGGTCTCGCAGGACTTAAGCCATTTAGGCCTTGATGTATTTTATTTTTAAATTAAACTATATCACTGTGAGCTTGTATATCTGCTATTTTTGAAGGGGAAAAAAAATAAAGTTTTTGGCGAATCTTTGAATAGATCTTTTTTAAAGCGAACATTTGTAACTCGAATTTTGCCTCTGGGGATCTCTGGAACTAAATATTTTGAGATGGGCTTCCGCGGCCAAATACATATCATTTTGGGGGACCTTGACATGAAAAAGTTTGAGAATAACTGACAGAAACATAGAAGGATTTAGAAGACACTTATGGAATCGGGTCAAAAATATATTCAAAGATTTGCACAAATCTTCACGATTTTATAAAAATAGCAGATCTACAAGCTCGCAGCACGGCACTCAGTGTCGCGCCGCTGTGAGCTTGTATATCTGCTATTTGACAGAAACATAGAAGGATTTAGAAGACACTTATGGAATCGTGTAAAAAATATATTCAAAGATTTGCAAACATTTTCAAGATTTTTCAAAAATAGCAGATCTACAAGCTCGCAGCGCGGCACTCGGTGCCGCGCTGTGAGCTTGTATATCTGCTATTTTTCAATAGTTAAAGCATAAAATATCGCGTAATAATTCCGTTCCCGGTCTGAAGGACTTAAAAGTACTTCTCTTCATTCCTGCAGTCGGGGCATCATACAACTTTTTGCAGGAGGTCATGTACCGTGGCCTTTTGTCTCCGTCTGGAAAGAAGTCCTCGCCAAAAGTTCACATTCGGAGTAAAAAAGAAAAAAAGGCTCTCTGGTGTCTGTCTATCCAGCGGCTAAAAAGTTCTCACTGAAATGATGTGAGTGGATTGCCTTTAGTCCTAGCCTGACCCCGGTTTATGTGTTATGCAGTGCAGCGTTGCCAGATGGGAAATGTTAAATTATCGCACCAGAGGCTTACAATTATCGTATTTGAAAGAAAGCTATCGTACACAGCCAAAAAAAAAGAGAAATCATCACACGTGTAAATAATTTCACAAAAACATGCCTATAGTGTAAAAAAAACTAGCTTGTTTGAAACTCCTACGTGACAGAAACACATCACATATGCTGCCAGGCTGCAGGCAACTTCCTGGAGCTTACACAAATAAAAGCCTGAAACTGGGCTGGGAGGACGCGACCAATGTTTTTAATGCCCCTGGCTCCAAGTACAGATCTTGGGTGAGATTGACTGAATTCCTGACTTACTTTGAGAAGCTAAACCGGATTCCGGATCAGCAGCCAGGGAATTAAGTAAATGCACACTCTTTTTTTGATCGTACGTTTGGAGATTTTTGGGAATTATTGATCGTACATCTTCGTACACGTTGTAGCCGACTCTTTTTATTGTAAATGGTAAATCCTGACACCTCCATAAGGCACAACAGAAACTGTCTTATCTTGCTGTTGGGCAGAAACCTTGTAATCTCCATATAATTAGTTTTTTCGTTATTGAAATGAAAGCCCTTCTTCATCGTACCAGAGTGTTGCAACAGTAGCAGAAAATAGCCAATCTACAAGTTCACAGCAATCTGCAAATCTTGATGCGACGCGTTGTTAACTTGTAAATCTGTTTTAAAGTAGTTACGTGTAGCTGTGGATTATACGTATATTATCTAACTATTAATTTACAGAATGTTTGTCTGTCCGCCCGTCCGCCGTCTGACCGTCTGTCTGCATGCTGACATCACTGATTGTGACCGCATTAACGTATTGTCACGTGCATCCATGCATGTGATGTGTCGGGTTTGAGATGAAACTAAATTAAATTATATCAAATTAATGCATTGTAGCGTGTATCCATGCATGTGGTGATGATGATGGTGATGATGATGATAGTGTGTGTTCAGATTTACTGTACAGCACTTTTTCCAAGAAGTAGTGAAAATAGACAATCTTCAAGATCACAACGCGGTGCCAAACGACGCCGTTGTGAGCTTGTAGATCGGCCATTTTTACAAGTTTGGTTCCCGTGCAAACATCTAATCTTTCTTTTGGATCTTGAGCTAAAAGGTTCGGTACTGCTGTACCAAAACGTGCATGCCTGGTGCACAAACTGTGCATATCCGAACGCACACTACTTTGAGTACATAATTATTTACCAAACTCTTCACTTTACACTGGTTTCAGATGACGAGGAGCAGTGCTATGGTGCGGGGAGCACTACCCCATTCGAGTGTGTCTCCAGTGGAGGTAAGAAGTGAACAATGAAAGTGTTTATTTTACATTTTCAAAACGAAAGAACAGCTTGCATCGTTTTCTCTGCATTCATTTCAATGTTACTGAGACATTACGCTCTCTCATCATTCTATGATCTTATTTTTTACTGAGACACTACACTGTCTCTCTGCATTCTATGATCCTATAGTTTACTGAGACACTACACTGTCTCTGCGTTATAAAATCATATAATTTACTGAGACACTACGCTGTCTCTCTGCATTCTAAGATCCTATAGTTTACTGAGACACTACGCTGTTTATGATACTATAGTTTACATACATATTTTATATATTTATACATCGCCGTATTATTTTATATGGGCACATGAGTCTGAAATAAAGATGAGGTCTTGAGGAGAACAAATAAAGAGAACAGTATCATTTAATATTCTTTCACTTTGTTCAGATTGGGTTTTTGACGACCCAGGGAGTGTGGATGGTGGTGGAAGGGGTGTGGCCAGCCGTAGGACCCGCCCACAGAGGACACGTGACCTCATGTTTCATCCATACAGGTAAGACCCTGAGTAGCAGCCCCCCCCCCCCTCCCCCCTCCACACACACTCACACACATAGACATAGAAAGGAGGTAGACGCCTCCTACGGCTCTTGGGCGTTGTTAAAAAAGGACTGGCAATTCATGAACACTATCGGGTAAGGGAGGTCGGCAAGTCAGATTCGTGACTTCGGGAACGTATTCCCGGAGTCATTGCGGTTTGACTGAGTCCCTGGCCTAGATTATCGACCTCGTCTCCGGGCGGGGTCAACAACTCGGTCGGTCGGTCGGCCTGAGGTTCTGATGAAGGGGAATCAGAACCCTCCCGTGCTCCGATGGCTTAGCCCTGTCGGCAAACCCACCTTGGGTGGAGCACCGCCAGTTTGCGGCCACATGTCGCGTGGGGCGGGGGGAGAGTATTACCTAACTGAAGTCCAAGGGTGCGGCCGGATGTTGCCTTTTCTGTGTTTGGAGCCCTTCGGGCCATGTGATGTGAGCGCGGAGGGAGCTCGCATCACATTTTAGGTGTCCTAAGCCGTGCGTTAATGGTGCTTTGGAGGGAATCTTCCAGCCTCCCACTCGCGCGGAGCGGACGGGGGTTGGAATGTTGAGGAGTATGGCTGGTGGAGTGGTTGAGGCGCTGACACTCGAAGTGCACATTGAACTACTAGGGTCTCCCTGCCCCGTGAAGGGGGCGGGGATGGAGGCCATTGCATGGAGGCCATTGCTTTCATGGCCTCCTTGAAATTCCTGCCCTTCCTGGTCTGAATAATAACTGCATCAATTCCCATCGTTTCCCGGACATAATGTTTGTTTGGAAAGGAGAACACGCTGCTAACTTTTTTGATATTCTCCGGCATATCTGCCAGTTTCATTAGGTCCTGGTTAGTGGTTAGGGCTGGCTCGCTGCCTGCCTGCCTGGCTGGCTGGCTGGCTGGCTGGCAGCATCCCTCTGGCTCACTCCAGGTAATGCATTCATGAGACAAGTATGGCTTTATAAGCACAGCGGATGTGAGCGGCACGTCCTCAGTGTGACTAAAGAGTGTTGATGATGAGACGTGCCCTTGGCACGCTCTCTTCTCCTGTCTAAACCTGACCCACAGTGGTGTAAAGTAACCAAGTACATTTACTCCTTAAGTACATTTTGATACCAGTACCTTTGTACTTTATTCAAGTCAATTTTGTGTTACGAACTTTTACTTGTAACAGAGTATTTCTACATTGCAGTATTGATACTTTTACTTATGTAAAACGTGTGAGTACTTTTTCCACCACTGGCTGGAACACATCAATTTATTGATCATTAAAATAAACATGCTCTGAAAATGCGTACGAGGCTCACCCATCTGACCACAAATGCTTTAGAGCACACATAGACATCAAAGGGGGCTTGAGCCCCATGCCATTTTATCTGTCTGTAAAAAGTGCCCTCTCCAGACCATGAATGCAGTTTCTTCTATGGTGAAACAAATGTAAAATGCCCTCTTTCCATGCCATACCTGAAGGCAGCATTCAAGAGAATCGCCTTGTCCAAACTCTCCTGAACTTGAATGCAGTATCTTATGTTGAAATAAGTGCCCTCTCTGTGTAGAAATCCATTCCGTTACGCCACATCTCCAGTATTGACTTGATTATGCTTATAGTTCAGTGTGGTATCAAGCACCGAAAATAGCCGACCTCCAAGCTCACAACTAACCCTAACCCTAACCCTAACCCTAACCCTATTTTCGATATTTTCACCAAAAGGCCCTTTTAGAAATTTCAGCCCCTGCCTCTCTAACATTAGCGACTTTAAGCAAAGGATGGCTACGGCAGACGGCAACGCTAACCGGAAATGATAAGCGCTCGATATATAAACCTGCTGCCGTCGCAGCCGTCTTTACAACGCCAGAAGCTCCCTTTCCACGTTGTGGCTACAACGTCTGCTGCATAGACGCGTCGCCATGGGAACCAAAGAGTTCAGTAAAAGGGGTGGGACCCCGTTGCCGACGTCCTGAAAATCGTCGAGCTTAAACTCTCTATTCTCTGCACGTCCCTGCTTTAGATATTTTCAAGTGGGCCCTGATCCATTCAAGTTTGGGATTTGGGGACCACTGCCGCGTGGTATGAACATCAACTTACAGAGACTTACTGAGATACTGATAGATAGTTAATCCCTTTATGTCACCTCTATTCTGGGTCAAAGTTAAGTTATCGTTGCATTTTCATGCATTTTAAATTGTGGATTGATTTGAGCAGTCTGGCCCCAAAATAGTCCCTGGCTGGAGATGAGATTGATTTATGGACAAAATCCAAATGTCCTTGGCTTCTTATCTGTGCAATGAGGTTTTTTGTACACTCTGCCATTTTTTTGTTCCAGTAATTTGTGTAACATTTTTATGGCTGTGGAGATAATGTAAACAAACAAACTCCAAAAATATGTACTAGGGCTGGTAAATGGTAAATATCACAATTATTTCAAACTTTTGCCTTGATTGTGATTACAAAAAGACATGTATTCAGTAGTAGATCTGCAAGCTCTATTATAGCACACCACCATTGTACAACAAAGTTTAAAGGAGTAGTTCACCCCCAAAATGACTTTTTTTCTATTGATTAGTCATGCCATGGAGAGTAGAGTTCAATAATATTTTTTGGTTTTTGTCACATTCCTAAGACAAAAATGTGATAACAATAAATTTACCCCCATTCATTCCGGATGGTGACCCGTTTCGAAACGGGTCACCATCCGGAATCAATGGGGGTAAATTTATTCTATTTTTGGACAATGCTCCTACAATTTTTGCCCTATCATGTCATCAACTTGGATCTGTCCCATATAGCTCCACCTTCAGGCCGATTTTTTAAAACACATTTTTGGACACTGCTCCTACAATCTTTGCCCTAAAATCACGCAAATCGCTACACAGTATGTCTACACTCATCTCATCAACATGGATCTGTCCCATATAGCGCCACCTTCAGGCCGATTTTTTAAAACACATTTTTGGACACTGCTCCTACAGATTTTGCCCTAAAATCACGCAAATCGCTACACAGTATGTCTACACTCATGTCATCAACATGGACCTGTCCCATATAGCGCCACCATCAGGCCAATTTTTTCCAACACATTTTTGGACACTGCTCCTACAGATTTTGCCCTAAAATCACGCAAATCGGTACACAGTATGTCTACACTCATCTCATCAACATGGATCTGTCCCATTTAGCGCCACCTTCGGGCCAATTTTTTTAAACACATTTTTGGACACTGCTCCTACAGATTTTGCCCTAAAATCACACAAATCGCACAGTATCTCTACAGTCATGTAATCAAAACGCATCTGTCCCATCTAGCGCCACCATCAGGACGATTTTGGTAAAACAAACTTCTGGCCTATTTGTGGAGATAAGCGACCAACGGTCGCTTATCTCCCGATTAGGGAGTCTTACTGGTTTTGTTTTGTTTCGTGTTTTTATTACTTGCTATGTTTTCATTTTATTGCGACCGTCTGGTCACGCTGCCATCTGACGGTCGCTTATCTCCCGATTAGGGAGTCTTACTGGTAATAGCTTGTTATAGGCTATAACATACATTAACCACTTTAGCCCTATTTTATACCTAGGCTGTTTGAAAATGAGCTTGTAGATCTGTCATTTTCAAACATTTTGTACTTTTACTTTTGATACTTTAAGTACATTTTGATGCCAACACTTTCATATACGCAAGTACATTTTGAATTCCGGACTTTTACTTGTAACAGAGTATTTCTATATTGCAATATTGATACTTTCACTTGAGTAAAATATGTGAGTACTTTTTCCACCACTGCTAATTGCCCAGGCCTAACTGGGGGTCCAGCTGTAGATTTCAGTGCATTTGTCGGGGTTTGCCAAATACTTGTTTGTTCCTCATTTCAGTCACTTACTGGAGGTTTTTCACTGCAGATGGTGCAGCCGTTTGAGTCAGCTTCCATCAAGACTTGCTTATTGAGGACATATTCTTTCAGCCATTTCCCCCCACAAAATGACTCAAATCAAAGCGCTTTCAGGGCTTGTTTCGCTTTGTATCTCAACCGTTTTCCCTGCTTTTCTCTATTTCAAAGTTCCCAAATTGCATGCCGATAGACTCTATGAGGTTCCCTGCGCCACAGTAGGCGGGCGCTATTATGATTGATTTAGACTTGTTTTCTGGCTACAGGAAACCACAAAGCTGCTCATTACAATCATCGGGGCTGTGTCAGAGTCTCGTCTGCCATGGAAACACACACACACACACACACACACACACACACACACACACACACACACACACACACACACACACACACACACACACACACAGGCACTGAATATGCATTGATTGTGATTGCATGATTTATGCATGAGGCTTCTCGTGGCACCTTAAGATTAGCCCTAGAAGCTCTTGGAATCTTCTTTTTAAAGGAGTGCATCTCTGTCTCTCGCTCTCCTCAAGTTGTTTGTTTGAGGTGCTTTTACATCGCTGACAAGCCCACATCCGTTGGATGTGCGGCAGTGTTGATAACTGCAGCAACAAAAGATAACAGTGGTTTGTTTTGTAACAACAAGTATTTACCAGAGCTGTCAAAATAACCGAGTCAACTGAGTTAATTGATTTACAGAACTAATTAAATATTTTCGTTGACGCAATCAACGCACGCATGGAATGACATCCCATAATTCCGCCTGCTCTGCACTAGTCATCTCGTTGCTGTATTATCTGATGGCTAATAGATGAACAGTGATCCAAACGAGATAGAAAGAGACCTGTGCAAGCGTGGTCCTGTATCTGTATGTGGAAAAAAACAGAAATGCTGTGCATTTTACATTGGTGTAAAGTAACTAAGCACATTTACGGTACTTATGTACAATTTTTAGGTATTTGTACTTTACTTGAGTATTTCCAATTTCCAATACTTTTACTTCTACTCCACTACATATCAGATCCAAATATTGTACTTTTACTACACTACATTTATTTGAAAACTTTAGTTACTACTAGTTACTTTGCAGATATTAATGATAATATTATAAAACATACGTTAAAGTAAACACTTTATCCCTATTTGAAAATTGCCGATTTGTGAGCTTGTAGATGGGCTACTTTTACTTTTGGTACTTTGAGTACATTTTGATGCCTACACTTTCATACTTTTACTCAAGTACATTTTGAATTCCAGACTTTTACTTGTAACGAGTATTTCTGCATTGAAGTATTCATACTTTTACTTAAGTAAAACATTTGAATACTTTTTCCACCACTGGCATTTTTACACAGGCAGCAGTGAGAGTGAGAGACGGAGAGAGTCATTTATCTTTCTATTCCCATAAAAAAATATACAGAAAGAAATTGGGCATGTTTTGGGCATGGCTATTAATGGTGATTAATCAAGATGAATTGAGTATTAATCTGGGATTAATTTGGGTATTTTCAAGTGGGCTCTGACCCAGTAAAGGTTTAGGAACCAACTGCATTTGAGATATTCCACAAGCTGTCACATTGCTGTCAGATGGTCTGTGTTCGCCTGGCTGTTTTATTTGCCCGTTGTTTGACTTTTGGCTTTAGCCACATTATCTGTAATTAGGCTGTTGTAATTGCCTCACTTAACACAACAAGCACCGACATGATGAGTCAGAATGATTATGGATGATGGTATAGGGGGGATCAGATGAGAGACTATGGATATTAATTTCTGAGTGATCATTTTTTAGATTGATTGAATAAAGAAGCATTCGTTTTATACCTTGTCACACAATGGTGTCATGCAAAAAAATGCGCGCACGCACGCACGCACGCACGCACGCACGCACGCACGCACGCGCGCACACACACACACACACACACACACACACACACACACACACACACACAGCCTGTGTTTGCTTCATACAGTCTGAAGAAAACACAAGTTGATTCAGGTTAGGTACACAGCCATACTGTAATGACAATTTCCCTTCACAATTACAATTTAGGCATTTAACAGACACTCTTAATCCAGAGCAACTTACAATAAGCAAGGTAATACATCAATACATCAATCATACAATCAGTAGAAATGTCAATCTAGACAAAAATAACGTAGGTAGACCAAGCACCTAATCAGTAAAAAACATTATATATAAGTAGACGAGTGCTATGGTAAGTGCTATGGGCATAGGTGTAGTCTGAAGAGGTGAGGGAGCGAGTCTGTTGTTCTAATACAGGGAGTTTACCTTTACCAGCTTAAATGTATTTCTGGTGTATCGATGATACAGTGATGTTGACGTCGGTCATCTCCAGATTCGGGCGAGGTTTCTAGTAGCGGCTAGCCACCTTAAGAACCGCACGGTAAAAAGAAGCGTTTGGGTTTCTCTTTGTGTCATCATGGTTGTTTGTATAAGAGGAGCAGCAGGATGTTTTGCAGTCTGTGAGAAGCTGTGTTGTCCTTAAAACATGCCATTAAGTCTACAAGGTCGTTTACTGTGGTCACAGTTCCCAGCAGTCGTACTCCGATTATTTACTCTTAAGGTAAAAGTAAATGTAGACCAGTGGTAGGAAAAGTACTCACGTGCTTTACTAAAAGTGTCAATAATGCAGTATAGACATTCTCTGTTAGGGTGCCCTCACACCAAAATACCTATGAGAGTGGAATCCACGTTCCGCCAATGCATTTCAATGAGAGTGAAGCGGTTTCACGCCAGCAGAGGATTTCTGCAAAAAACGCTCCCTTATCATTGAAATGCATTAGCGGAACGCGGATTCCACTCTCATAGGTATTTTGGTGTGAGGGAACCCTAACAAGTAAAAGTCCGGAATTCAAAATGTACTTGAGTAAAAGTGTGAAAGTGTTGGCATTAAAATGTACTTAAAGTTTCATAGGGCTAAAGTGGTTAATGTATGTTTTAGAATATTATAATTTATATCTGCAAAGCAACCAAAGTTTTCAAATAAACGAAGTGGATTATAAGTACAATATTTGGATCCGAGATGTTGTGGAGTAGAAGTAAAAGTATTGGAAATTGGAAATACCTCAAAATTGTACTTGAGTAATGTATTTAGTTACTTTACCCCACTTCAAAGGCATGTGTTAAACCTTTATCTACTTACAGAACGAAAGTAAAAGTCTTAGAATTTTTCAAAATGTGCCAAACTTAAAAAAAAACTAAATCTACGACATCATCTGTTTATGATATACAAGCTTGTACTCATAAGTACAGTATTTGAGTAAATGTAATTGTTACTTTCCACCGCAGCTTCCCAGCTTTTAACGAACCATGGCAGTGGTCTGGCGTGTTTAGCCCACTGAATGTGACTCACGGTAGTAGGCTACATTAATTTCCCATTATTTTCCCGGGGCGGCGCTATATAGACCCATTGTTTCTACACAAACATTGAGACTTGCACGCGGCGCATCCAGTTTTCACGTATAAGCCAGTGGTTCTCAACCAGTGGTCCGGGGACCACCAGTGGTCCTTGAGGGGGTTCCAGGTGGCCCCCATGCTAAATAGTGGAGGAGTTGGTAACCACGTTACACTCTCAAACGTTAAATTATTGTTAAACATCTGCATTACTTAATTTACAAGAAGCCTACACAACTAGAGAATGTAGAAGAATTGTTATTTTTCTCAACGTTTGCCTGTAGTCTCTTCTAATCTATGGCATCACAGCAATACAGCATAGAATTGTGGTCAAAATCTTATCGGACCTAAGTCTTGGGTCAGAGAGGCCAAATCTCATCGAATGGTGGTCCGTGGCTCAAATGCCAAATAAATAATGGACATTGATATTGGAAAAGGTTGAAACCCACTGATGTAAGTCATTCCCAACAGATTCCCAAACCTGTTGTTGATTTGAGGAGCTTGTGATACGTTTGGGTTCATTCAACATCCTGTGTGTACGAGCCTCGTGGGGCCGCTCCCGAGAGACACCCTGGGAAAGGCGAGGGCCTGCCGGGCCCGCGGTTGATTGCCTCGCGTGCCGATCAGCGCTTTAGGCCTGTCGGCGGATCACGCAAACCTAGAGCCGTGGGTTCTGAGGACGACTGGTCTGTGAACGGCTTACACTCGACATTATAGGCATGTATAACAATATCGTAAATTAATTAAATTCAAACTGGTGACAATTTAAATCTTTAAAAAATTGAAGAAAATACAGGATCTGGGTAAGAGAAATAATGCGAAAACAAGAGGTTTTGGTCATTTATCTGGAAAATACATTTGTGTTCGTATTGTGAGTTGAATGAATTGTTGCATGCCTACATGACAGACGACCAGCAGTATACATTATATAGTAGGAGAAGTCACAGTAAACATCCTAAAGCCTTCTCCTTTTGCACTGGGAGCAAACCTGCAGCCCAAAATTTTGGTTGGAATGTGTTTTTTACACTTTTTCCCCAAGCGGTCAGGGATTTAATACTTGTGGCTAATTAATTTGTTGATACGCTATATAAAATTGGGAAAAAATACTTGAAAATAATCGTCTCAGCCCTAGATGTGTGCATTTTCTTTCTTTTCTTTTTCTTAAATCTTTATCCCACGATTTAGTAACCCATTTTTCACCCAGTGTCAATTATCTAATGTAATCCTGGTCGCTACACTCCCTCTGCCAACCTGGGAAGACAACGGACTGACATCATGCTTCCTTCTATGCGTGACGAGTCCAAGTTGCTTCTTTTCACCTGACAGGGGGGAGTTTTCCCCTGTTAGCGCGTGAAAGGAACACGTTATTCCAACCAGTTCCTTTCCTCTCCATCAGGCGCCCCGGCTGGCCAGGGGGAGGCAGTATAGAGACCAGGATTACTGGTCACACCTAGATGTGTGCATTGACCTTCCGGTGAAGTGTTTTCACGGGGGTTGATTGACCCTGGCATTAAGCGGAGACAAGCCGTCCCCAGACGACGTGAGAGTGCACTAGGGGTGCACTACTCTCACGCCTCTTACCTCTCTCACCCCCAGCCCCCGTCCTAACGCATGCTGCCCTGGGTGACGGCTGCTGACCACGTGGGAGCGAGCGTTCCTCTCTGATGACTTTGCCTCCCGAGTGCCCCATGCACCACCACACAGTGTCTGGTAAGAACCACTACAACCGTGTGTGTGTGTGTGTGTGTGTGTGTGTGTGTGTGTGTGTGTGTGTGTGTGTGTGTGTGTGTGTGTGTGTGTGTGTGTGTGTGTGTGTGTGTGTGTGTGTGTGTGTGTGTGTGTGTGTGTGTGTGTGTGTGTGTGTGTGTGTGTGTGTGTGTGTGTGTGTGAGTTTAACATTGTTTAATGCAATCAGATAGGACTTATGTGTTTGGACGTGTCGGCTGTCAAGGCCAGAAAGTATGTTTTGTTTTGCCACTCAGTAGGCGTTCCCAAATAACTTCCGGGTATGATGATGATGTCACGCGCATACTCTCTATAGAAATGGTTGCTGTTATGGTTTAAAAAGTTGGCGATTAGGAAATGATTCAGGGTTAGACATGTTAGATGTTAGATGCTAAGTTTGTTTGTGCGAGGGTGGACTATTTTCTGCCTTAGGCTTACTGTTAAAAATGGCAAGAAAATGGGGGAAAAAGATTAAAGTGTAAAATCAGCATCATAAAATGTTGATGTCCTCACAAGCATAGTTATACAAACGTGTGTGCGTGCGTGCGTGCGTGAATGCGTGCATGCGCGCACGTGTGTGTGTGCGTGTGTTCGTTCCGGTGCCCCTGTCTCATGTCCGTTTCCCGGGGATGGATGACAGAGTAAACTCAGACAGACACATAAATAAGGTGATGACAGATCGACCACATGCTGACACGCATCGGGCCGCTGCTGGCCCGCCGCTGTCACCGCCGTCCCCGGCCCTCCGTCCCCGCCATGAGCGATGGACGCGGCCTCTGTAAACATCCGTCACAAAACTCCTGCCCTCGCTGTGAGGTCCCGTGTGTGTGTGTGTGTGTGTGTGTGTGTGTGTGTGTGTGTGTGTGTGTGTGTGTGTGTGTGTGTGTGTGTGTGTGTGTGTGTGTGTGTGTGTGTGTGTGTGTGTGTGTGTGTGTGTGTGTGTGTGTGTGTGTGTGTGTGTGTGTGTGTGTGTGTGTGTGTGTGAGTGAGTGAGTGAGTGAGTGAGTGAGTGAGTGAGTGAGTGAGTGAGTGAGTGAGTGAGTGAGTGAGTGAGTGAGTGAGTGAGTGAGTGAGTGAGTGAGTGAGTGAGTGAGTGAGTGAGTGAGTGAGTGAGTGAGTGAGTGAGTGAGTGTGAGTGTGAGTGTGTGTGTGTGTGTGAGCCTGCAAGTGGCGGAGTCACTCGGTCCCCAGGGGGAGCCATATCACTCCGTACGGCCATTAGCAGAGCCAAAGAAGTCTGGGGCCAAATCTGGGCCATGTCCGTTTTGGCTGAGGAACAGATCCCCCACCCCTCTCTCTCTCTCTTTCAATTCAATTCAAGGGCTGTAATTGGCATGAGAAAACATATGTTTACGTTGCCAAAGCAGAAGTGTACATTATACAATACAATCCAATCAGAACAAAATATGTTCCAGAGAAAGGAGTGAAACAGTTTTCATGTATCAAGGTTACAAGTCATGCAGGCAGGCAGTGCAGGAATATACAGTATACAGTACAATATCCTGTATTGATATCCTTCTCCTATCACAGCAGCTTAAGAATCTTGCTGCTGTGTTTGCACATTGTTGTACTTCACCCAGCAGATATGGGAGTTTATGTATTTATCACTGGTCATGTTTTCAAACTCTCCTTGGGTGGTTATGATCTGTGGGAAGTATGTGTCTCTGATGGGAGTCGCTCTCCATTCCGACATGTTGCCACTCCGAAATTGACTTCTTATTATCGGAGTGGCGACACTCCCATAGGGGTTAAGTTTAGGGTAAGGGTTAGAGATAGGGTTAGTGTCGGAATGGAGACATGTCGGAAAGGAGACATGTCGGAGTGGCGGGGTGTAACCGTCTCTGATGTCTTGGTACAGTGGACAGGCGGTCTCTCTCTCTCTCTGTCTCTATCCCCTTGCCTTTCACTTCAGACTCTATGCTTGTCCTATTTTCTTCGTGATTATTCTATATCGATTGCTTTTTTTATTTGTATTAATCAAATCATCAAGAAGGCCCGGTCGGCTGGCGTATAGCCGTCCTGGCACCTAGGCCGGTAATCCTAGCCTGACAGCATGTCGCGGGTTCAAGTCCCGATCCCGACGGCTTTTGCTGCGTGTATCAACCCCCCCCCATCTTTCTCTCCATAAAGGCAGAAAAATCCCATAGAATGTATTTAAAATCATTTTTTTTACATGCAACTAATTAAGCACTTAAGCAGATCTACAAGGTCACTACACTAAAATGCATGCCTATAATGACATGCCAAATGAATGAATTAGTTTACTAGCAGGTTGCAGACTGGCTCATTGGACGGTGGATGTAACATAAGCAGCTGCTGTATCCCCCCCGCCCCATCCCCTGATGAACCACAGGAGACTGAGTCCCAGGGAGGCGTCTCCAGATGGGCTCTGTTTGAGGCAGTGCACCCCCACTTCCTTCAGATGACTCCCATCCCGGGATAGAAGTGCAAATCTGAATGCTAAATATGGATGGAGAGTAATTAACCCGTTTAGGCCTGGCATTATTTTATACTTTGACTATTGAAAAATAGCAAATCTACAATTTTTTTGTGCAAATCTTTGAATATACTGTATGTATTTTTAATTAAAGTGAACATTTGTAACTCAGCTGTCTGGGGATCTCTGGAACAATATATTTTGAGATGGGGGTCCGCGGCCAAATACTTGTAATTTTGGGGGTACTTGACTTGGATTTAGAAGACATTAATAGAATCGTTTCAATATACAGTACTGCACAAAATGTTCACAACTTTTCAAAAATAGCAGATCTACAAGCTCGCAGCGCGGCACTCGGTGCCGCGCTGTGAGCTTGTATATCTGCTATTTTTCAATAGCTAAAGCAGGGATGTCAAAGTCAAATACACAGAGGGCCAAAAAACTAAATTTGCTACAAGTCGAGGGCCGGACTGATTCAATGTTTATTTAAAACTCACAATGTGTCTGTCGTGGATCGCGGCAATGCATTGTAAGCATGCAGAGTTTGTTTATTTTGATGGGGAAATTACTTTCTTCTCATTGAACTGTACAGCGTTGCTTGTGTTGCTTTGCTTCGATGTGACAATGTGGAGGACTGCACGAGTCACGGCCGCATATACAACACATGAAAGCGCTGTTTTACATCCTCCATTCTAAATCCAAATGTCCCTTTTTTGGCTTGTGATTTGTTGGCTTCAGCTGTCTGTCTAAGGAAAGCATGAAATGTGGTTTGTGGTTGGCTGGCCTTATCTGTACATCTAGCATGTTGTGTTACACTGTTTTGCGTGCGGCTGCGACCTGCGGTCCGGTTGCAATAGTAATTAAATCCTGGGGGCCATAGATAATTCATTCGTGGGCCGCATCTGGCCCCCGGGCCTTGACTTTGACATATGTGAGCTAAAGCATAAAATAATGGTTAAAGAGGCTCAAGTCTAACATGACGCAGATTTTGCATTCCCGGTCTAAATAGCTTAATTACCTGACTTGCACTTCTGTATTTACACTGCATCTGCTGCTGGGAGTTTCATCCACTGCCACAGTGCAGTGGTAATTAAATAATAACTTTATTGTGCAGAGCATGCACAGTTTCAGACCGCTCTGACAGAATAATTTACAGTAATGCTCAAATGGACATCAGGGTCTGTCAAGCCAATTATTTTATGTGACGATGTCGACTAAAACTGTGATGAGAAAAGTTTGTCGACTACCTTTTTGCACAAACTAAATAAAAACGAAATAAAAACTAAGCTGTATGATGACTAAAACTATATGACTAAAAGTATTGAACATTTTGTCCACAATGTTAGGTACTAGGGAGTCTAAGGACTAGTGGAGAAACTAAAAAACAAGTCATTTCATGTTTGGTTGCGCTCTGAAAATAGCAGATCTACAAGCTCGCAACAAGCATGCAACCAAGTGTAAAGTGTATCAACTGTTAAAATCTTATGATATTTAGCAGACTAAAACTAGACTAAAACTAAAACTTTTCAGCTGCCTAAATGATGACTATAGATCATTATGACTAAAACTACATTAAAAATCACACTCGTGTGAACTGAGCGGTGGAGGCTGCGTGTGCGTGCGTGCGTGTGTGTGTGTGTGTGTGTGTGTGTGTGTGTGTGTGTGTGTGTGTGAATTTGAGTGTGAGTGTGCCTGGCATGAACAACAGCGCCCCTCCCTTAACATGTGTGGTCAGAAAAGGTATTGCAGGCTACATACAGACTCAGGCTACAGACAGACAGACACGCATACCCAAACACACAGCCACGTATAGGAGACGGTGTGACCACTGCTCAAAAATGTATTCAAAAGACTATGACTAAACTAAGCAAAGATTTGCTGTCAAAATGAACACTGATGACCATTTTACTCCTGATAGTTGTGTGGGCATTACACAAGGCGAGCCATGCCCATTCTAGGGCATAGGGCTGGAATACACTTGCCGCTGGATTCAAACGGCAGCTCCCTATTTGATCTTTGATCTGTCTGTCCTTGTTCCCCGTGCCCGCCTCCCCTCCCCTCCCCTCCCCCCACACCCCTCTGTCTGCTCCCCTCCTCATCAGCCGGTCTGACTCTCGCTCGCATTGACAACTTGGGAAATGAGGAAACACAGCCGGAGCGATGAATCATAGTGATTTTGATTACAATGAGTAAGCATAATCAAACAAGTTCACATGAACGATATTGATGTAAAATAAGATATCTGAGCGGCTACATATATTTCATATTCGCATAATTACAATTACAATACATTTTCATGCGAGCCCCTCTGCATAGTGTCGGGCGATGCCTTGACGGCCCCCCGGCTTGTGATTGGCTGAGCCACAGTTACTGGGAGCTTTACCCCTGGGTTCCCGAGGCTGTGTGGGCATTAACCACTTATGCCCTATATTTGGAAAAATAGCTAGAATAGCCACCTTGCATTGCATTCTGTACCTTGTACATTCGCACATTTTTGGTCAAGAGATTTCCTTTCCGAGGGGTCCCCCATGCAGGGGCCAAGTGTAGGCCCCTGCAGGGGGACCCTGATCAACTACAGTAATTACAGTATATATGGAAGTGTAAGGAAGGAAACGTTGGTCCGTCTGTTGTAGACTAATCCATGCCTTTGTCTCCTCCAGGCTGGATTACTGCAATGCACTTCTCATTGGGATCTCTAGCAAGAGCCTTCAAAAACACATTCAGAACAGCGCTGCTAGGGTCCTGATGAGAGTGCGCAAATAATGAGCAAATCACTCCCATTCTCCACTCAATGCACTGGCCTCTCATCTACTCCCGGACAGAATACAAGATCACCCTGCTAACCCACCAATGCATCTATGGAAATGCCTCCCCCAGGCACGTGCATACATAGACATCAAAGTGGGCTTGAGCCCCTGCCCTTTTATCCGTCTGTAAAAAGTGCCCTCTCCAGACCACAAATGCAGTTTTTACTATGGTGAAATACATTTCCATGCCATCCAAACTCTCCTGAACTTGAATGCAGCATCTTATGTTGAAAGAATTGCCTTCTCTGTGTAGAAATCCATGCCGTTTCGCCACATCTCCAGTATTTACTTGATTATGCTTAGTTCAGTGTGGTATCAAGCACTGCTGCGAGGCGTTGCGAGCTTGGAGGTCGGCTATTTTCGATATTTTCACCAAAAGGCCCTTTTAGAAATTTCAGCGCTAACTAGTGTTGCCCGATCACGTGATCGGATCGGCCGCCGATATGGCCGTTTTTATAAGATCGGAGATCGGGGGAAAAAAATCGAATTTTTATATTTTCTGGGAGTACTGAAAGTTACAGGTAAGGTGAATGCGATATGAAATGTAAGCTTACCATAATCACAGTAATCCTTAATCATTTTCAATCATATTCAAGGGCTTTTGGAGAAATGAGACAGACAGAGCACTGCAGAGGGAAGGTGATTGTGTCAGACTCTGTGTACAGCTGGCAGCTGATGCCAATAAGTAGTAATTGGCCCCTTGCTAATGGATCAAAGGAAGGCAATTATGTCTCTCTGCACTGTCAACTAGCTCAGTGGTTCTCAACCTGTGGGTCGGGACCCCCAGGGGGGTCCTCAAATTATTTTGGGGGGGTCCCCAGATGATTAACTTAATGTGCAACATTGTTTTCTCTCTCAACAGTAAACAAATCAACATAAAGTTTAAGTGTATAGAGGGTATCTGCACATTTCGAAAGTGAAAAATTAAGGACGTTTTAATACCTCTAAAATGACAAATTAAACATTGGCCAAATTGTCAAATATTAAAGCCAGAAATTGTGAAAATAGCCGATCTACATGCTCACAACTCCTCGCGTTGCGAGGCGTTGTGAGCATGTAGATCTGCTATTTTCACAATAGAACCGTGTTATACAAAATATACTTCCTCAACTCTTCAGGGTTGGGGGTCCCCAGTTAAAATATGATTATTTTGGGGGTCACGGCCTGAAAAGGTTGAGAACCAAGTGATAGAATGAATAGAATTTTTTTTTCTTCTTAATGCCTTGCCAAAAGATCGGATCGGGAAAGATCGGGATCGAATCGGAAGCAATAATATTTGATCGGTATCGGATCGGGAGCAAAAAAACCCTGATCTGGGCATCCCTAGCGCTAACATTCTTTGCACGTCCCTGGCCTCCCCCCCACCTCAAGTAATACTCGAACCTCAGACGTCCACTCGCAGCCTCCGCACTGGAAGCGCGAATCGCCTAAAAAGAACGGCGTACCAACCTCCGTACCGTGGGAGACCGAGCCTTCTACGCAGCCGCCCCCCCCTGCTGTGGAACTCGCTCCCAGACCATCTAAGAGCTCCACACAGTCTGTCGATGTTTTTAAGTGAGCACTAAAGACTTTTCTTTTTAACAAAGCATTTCGGTTAGCTTTTTAAGTTTCAAATACCCTGCCTCTTTTTTTAAACTTTGTTTAGACTATTTTATGCAAATGTTTTCATTTAGTTTTTCTCTCTGTACTGCAGCACTCTGAGGTTTGTTTCAAGTGTAAAGTACAATATAGATAAAAATGTATTATTAGATTGAATAGATCAAATAGACAAGGTATAAAACGTGGCTAATTGGATATGGAAATATTAAAGATACCTCAGCATTGTACTTGAGTACCGCACTTGAATGAATTACAGTGCTTACTTTCACCACGGGTGACACAGATCTGGATGTATCCGTGCTCCATTGCTTCTCTGCTGCTGTTCTTCGTGTGTGTGTGTGTGTGTGTGCGTGTGTGCGTGTGTGTGTGTGTGTGCGCGCGTCTGTGCTTCTGTGCTGCTGACACTGCTTTCCTCTGCATCCCATTGATTCAGAAGCACTGGGTGATGGATGCCTTTAATAAAGCAAGGTGCAGTTCCCCCCCCAAATAAATGAGCAAACGCAGGATTTATTAACAACATCTGCATTTTGAGGTGAGTAAACAGGCCCAGTATATATGGGCTGTGAAATACTAAGTAATGATACTTCAGCCATGCAAAGTGTATATACCCCACCTCCCCCCCCACTCACACACACACACACACACACACACACACACACACACACACACACACACACACACACACACACACACACACACACAGGGACGTGCTGGCCATTGGGAAAAGCGGGACAACTCCCGAACGGCCGGTCCATTCCCGACCGGTCCAGGCCGGCCATTAGGAAAAAGAAAAAAAAAAAATGTCGGCCTTCGTTCCATTTTGAGGGCTGGGCGGCCAACAAAGTAAATTGTCACTGTCTGGCAGAAACCTCGTATCTCCAAGTTTCAAAGATCGGCTGTTTTCACTAGTTTAAATCATTTTTAAAATGATAAATACAAAACAAACGGTTTTGGACATACAAGGTTTCCACCCGATAACGACAAAATATAACTCATGTAATTGTCACTTTGTCACAAATCTTTGAGTAGCAGCAGCGCTATGGAGAGAGATCTCTCTCTATAGCGCGCAATGAGGGCCTCTCCAACTCTTTTTCCCGGGCTGAATCAGGGGCCCAGCACGTCCCTGCACACACACACACACGCACACGTGCACGCAATAAACACGCGCACAGAGGAGCGCATCCAGTCCATAAAGAGATGCTTGTGGTTTATAATGCATCTCTCCACTCAAAGCAATCACTGCACTCCTTTTCCCATCTCCATCTCTATCTCCTTTGTCATTTCATTTCTCGCTAAAAGCAGCATGTGTAATTTTTTTTCTTTTCTTTTTTTTTGGAGGGGTTCTTTTTGGCATCGCCCATTTGTTTCTCCTACGTTACTTTGCCTCTGTTATTGCTCAGTGCTCTCTCTCTCTCTCTCTCTCTCTCTCTCTCTCTCTCTTGTGTGATCAGGGGTGTCGCACCAAATTCTGGGCCCTGGGTACAAGGATTCACTGCGGGGCCCCCCATGAATGTTCTTCATAGGGGGAGGGGGTTTAACCCGTTTAGACTGGGAACGCATTATTACGCATTGTTTTGTGTTTTAACTATAGAAAAATAGCAGATATACAAGCTCACAGCGCGGCAAAAGTCTTTGAATATTTCAAATCCTTTTCATGTGACCCCCCCCCCCCCCAGAAGCAAAATTTGAGTTACAAATGTTCGCTTAAAAATATATTCAAAGATTTGCACACATTTTCACGACTTAGCAGATCTACAAGCTCGCAGCGCGGCACTCGGTGCCGCGCTGTGAGCTTGTATATCAGCTATTTTTCAATAGCTAAAGTATAAAATAATGAAGGCCCCTCCACCTTGGGCCTTATTAACTCAGTCCCACTTTCCCCCCCTTGTGACGCCCCTGCTCTCTCTCTCTCTCTCTCTCTCTCTCTCTCTCTCTCTCTCTCTCTCTCGTGTGGAGTGATGGACCCCTCCTTTGATGCTGGCGCACACAGGCGCTTCTTCTCTTTTGAACCTCATTGTTCGTCCGCATTGCATCATCGTATTTAATGTACTTTTTGTCATGAAAACTGCAGCACTTTTCTTCTTCTTCTTCTTCGCTTGTGGGAGTGAGCGTTGGCTGTTTAGTGTGTGCGTGTGTGTGTGTGTGTGTGTGTGTGTGTGTGTGTGTGTGTGTGTGTGCGTGTGTGCGTGCGCGTGCGGTGTCAGTGTGAGAGCTAAATCTGCGTTCCCCTTGGCAGTGGAAGTGGAGTCTTGCACGGTCTAATTTCACTTCTGAAAGACTGTGGTTCGACGGCGATAACACGGGCCTGTTTGCCGCTGATTGGCCTAATGAACAGGCTCTACGGATGATCCCGGGCTCAGGCGGCGCGTCGCCACCCCGCCACATGCCGAGGAGAGAGAGAGAGAGAGAGAGAGAGAGAGAGAGAGAGAGAGAGAGAGAGAGAGAGAGAGAGAGAGAGAGAGAGAGAGAGAGAGAGAGAGAGAGAGAGAGAGAGAGAGAGAGAGAGAGAGAGAGAGAGAGAGAGAGAGAGAGAGAAAAAAAAGACTAACGAGAATAAAAGAGTCAAAAAGAAATATGGCCTTTGAACCTCGTTTTTAACCATAACCCAGAATTTAGACTTGAGGCAGATTCTAAAAATGTCTTCTGAAACCCTAACGGTTTTCTGAAAAAAAAAACGTTTTCTATATCAGTGGCGCTCGAATATTTTCATGTCAAGGACCCAGGGACATGCTGGGCCCCTGATTCAGCCCGGGAAAAAGAGTTGGAGAGGCCCTCATCGCGCTATAGAGAGAGAGATCTCTCTATAGCGCTGCTGCTACTCAAAGATTTGTGACAAAGTGACAAGCCAGTGGGCCAATTACATGAGTTATATTTTGTTGTTGCCGGGTGGAAACCTTGTATGTCCAAAACCGTTTGTTTTGTATTTATCATTTAAAAAATGATTTAAACTAGTGAAAACAGCCAAGCACACAAGCACAAAACGCCTCGCACCGCGAGGCGTTGTGTGCTTGTAGATCTGCTGTTTTCACTACTTTTGTGCGACGGCCTTGTATGATGAATTCATCATACAAGGCCGGGCTTTGCTTTGCGAAAAAAATTACAAATTTGAAACTTGGATGAGGTTTCTGCCCGACAGTGACGATTTACTTTGTTGGCCGCCCAGCCCCCAAAATGGAACAAAGGCCGACATTTTTTTTTTTTTTTTTTTACTAATGGCCGGCCTGGACCGGCCGGGAATGAACCGGCCGTTCGGGAGTTGTCCCGCGTTTCCCAATGGCCAGCACGTCCCTGCAAGGATCCCTAGTGAAAAGACCCCCGCTCATCTGCCAGTAGACTTTTAGGTGAGGTGCTGGAGCCAAAATGGAGCAAGATGGAAAAACTGTACAAATTCAAGTTCTTTATATTCAGTTAGACAGAGTGCAAGCTTTCGAGTGAAAACTTGTACTCTAACTGTAAATAAAGAACGCGATTTTGCACAGTTTTGAGTGTGCGGAGCCTCCCATTAAACCAGCCACCTCGGCTACAGTATGTGTCGTTGCCTAATCACCCTGTCGGGTTTTATTTCTCAAAAATGTCCGGTTGGCCATAAATTATCCCATGCAATTTTTTTTGTTCTGATTTCAGTGGTGTCATTTGGGGCTTCAGAAGATGTCAGTTGCCACCCCTTGTGTTAGATTTAACCTCAAATTCTGTTTATTTTATGCATAATGTCCCCAACTCATTTATCAACCACTTTCAGTGTGGCATCCCAATTTTGGGAATGTCATTGTAGGAGAACAGGGGACCCCCAAGGGGGTCCTCAGTGTTACTACAGTGGGTCCTCCAAATCTTCCAATCCTTCGTATATTAACAACTTGAACCCTATAGTGTCCATATTCTGAGAACTGTAGCCAAAAATAGCAGATCTACAAGCTCACAACGCCTTGAGGCGTTGTGAGCTTCGGCTATTTTCTGTAAAGAGGTTTGGTGTAGAGGGGAAAAAGAGCAGACCAAGTACAGAGTAAAAGGTCAAGTTTATTAGGTAATGACGGCTCAAGTGGTTAAATATCTGAAAACACAAATTGACATGAATCCAAAATACACTGACGATTTGTGCTGTCAAACGATGATGAAACTATATGGAATCTATGAAAAGGTTGTGGGGGTCCCTGCTTCATCTCTCTCTCAACTAAGGGGTCCTTGGCCTGAAAACGTTGAAGACCCCTGGGCTAGATAGACAGATAGAGTAGGCCACCAATAGTTTTCTTTTTTTCCCCCCACCAATACTCATACCGCCCCGGCCCCAACCCCATCTCAGTGTCTGTGCAGAGTGGATTCTTGCCATTCCCACCGCTAGGCTACAGCACATGCATACATTATTACATTAGGCAGCAACACATTTGTCCAGACTGAGGGAAGCATTGTTTGCACATCGCCGTGGATGAACCGGAGTCTGTGACAGTGATTAATAGCGACGGAGTGCATTGCCATGGCATTTGTTGTTCCTTAACCCATTTAGAACGGGTACACATTTTGTGTTTCATTATTTTATGCAGATATACAAGCTCACAGCGCGGCACCGAGTGCCGCGCTGCGAGCTTGTAGATCTGCTATTTTAGAAAAATCGTGAAAATTCGAATTTTGACCCGATTCTATAAGTGTCTTTTGAATCCTTCTAAGATTTTTTTTAAAAACCCATGTTTCAATGACAGCAATCTGGCCAGCCATCGTCAAAGAAAAGGTCCTTTTCACTTAAATGGAGCTCAGTTAGTCTGTTCTTGAGAGACTACTATGTCAGTGGCTCTCAAACCTTTTCATGTGAAGGACCCCCAAAATGATATTTATTTGGCCACGGACCCCCATCTCAAAATATCTAGTTCCAGGGACCCCCCAGAAGCAAAATTTGAGTTACAAACGTTCACTTTGAAAATACTTATATTCAAAGATTTGCACACATTTTCACGACTTTTTCAAAAATAGCAGATCTACAAGCTCGCAGCGCGGCACTCGGTGCCGCGCTGTGAGCTTGTATATCTGCTATTTTTCAATAGTTAAAGCAGTTAATGATTCTAGGGTTAGGGTTAGGCCTAAATGGGTTAATTTAATGTGGAATCCACGTCGTGACTGTTTTGGGTTTTCGGGTATAACTCAACGTATTCAGAGCAAATGTGTAGCAGTGTGCAAAATGCAACCATGCACACAGTCCAAATCCAGAATGTTAATATAACTCTGAGAGTAAACAAGGCTGGGTGAAAACTAGCATATGGCTGGACTGCGTTCGCATATATCCATAGGCAATGGGCGAAATCTGGGGCAATTTGTTAGTGGGAAAGTCAGGGGTATAGTGTCTGGTGCAGTAAAATATTCTAAGCCGCATTGTATGCCTCTATTCATCTTGACATTTACAGCGAGTCATAACAAACATTTGGATGTGTATTATGCTGATTGTTGAGCGGCTTTCTCTGGATGAAACGAATTACTTTAGATAAAACCCGTAGGACAAATAAATACAGTTTTTAGGCCCATAGGCTATTTGCTTTTCGTCAGGGAATCAAAAAAGCCTGTCCGTTCCCTGACAATCAAGGGGAAGGTGAATGAGAAACGTGTTGGATTTAAAATAGAGCACTCTTTGATATCAATCCATTTTGCAGACAATTTTCCATTTTCCTCTTTTGAAATGCATTCGAATGAACGTCAATCCTTTGTGCATGCATGTAAACATGATTATTAAAACCTTGTTTTGTTACACAGATGCGATGGTTGAGGCTTCTAATTTGGTGGTGAGGACTAGAATATTCAACACGCATGTTGCAATGGCTTCATCCGTCTGTCTTTGTTGTTGTTCAGATGCTTGAAAAGCCAGGCTTTTCAGTTTTCCCTCAGAGCAGTCAGTGTGTGCTCTCTCTCAGAGGGTATTCCAGTGTGGCACCTTGCCTGCATCCCCTATATTTGATCCCATTGTGCTCATCTGCATCAGCTAAATAAACCTTTTTGTTACCCCGTGCTCTGACTTCTCTGTTTTGCGATATCCTCTTAGCTCATACATGGGCAACTGGCGGCCGGGGGGGCCACATGCGGCCCCCACCTTCACTTAATATCAGAATACTGATATACAGTATTATTGGTTTCAGCTGTTACAATTCCATTCCATTCACAAACATGCAAACATGACCGTTTTAATTACTTCAGTCTACAGTATCTTAGTAGCTTAATGACTACTATAGTAGTTCTAAAATGTTAGTCTTTTTTCATATCCAACATATTTGTATTTAGGTTCATAAAGTTAACATGAATGAGTATAACTAAATGCATTTGAAATTAAATACAATTGTACATTTCAGGATTCCAATTAAAAAATAACAAAAATTATTCATGTTTCCAATTCAAAAGAAGCAAAAATAGCAGATCTACAAGCTCAAAACGCGTCGCAGTGCGACGTGTTTTGAGCTTGTAGATCTTCTATTTTTGCTTCTTTTGTATGAGATACTAGAAAGACAAAGTAGAATGTAGCAATATGCAATGTGGCCCCCTGGAGTGAAGGTGGAAATATAGTGGCCCTCGCCTTCATCAAAGTTGCCCACCCCTGTCTTAGATCAACAACATTTATAACAGTAAGTGATAATAGAGTCCATAGGATACGGGGTTGAATGAATTAGAATCCGCGGCTTGTGATTGGCTGGAGTGGAGATCGGGAGCGCTCCGCTGTGGTCACTTTGGCCGCGCGGTCGGGGGCTGAAGATCTACTATTCTGTCCATAACGGCACATAACTCGGTAACGGCGCTGAGTCGGCTCGTGCGACCGCCAAAACGCTCGACACGGCGACTCGCTCACTACCCCTCACTCGGTGGTGTCTCACATTGCTCACGGTCGCCTGAGACGCCGCGCCTCCGTCGTCATCGCAGAAAAGAAGTGCTCCTTCCGCACGCGTCTCCTACGGATTCCATAATAGCTAACAGTAATGGATCTCACTCAGACTGGCAAGAGTGAGTTTCCTCTTGTGAAATGTCAAATGAACAAACTAGTGCTGTTCGAGTTAACTAAATTAATCGCGATTAACTCACCGTTATGTTAATCGCGATTAATTATTTTAATCGCAATTAATCGCATATTTATATATTATAGCCATTTGGCCTTTGGACACTGTTTCTCAACATTATTATCTCAACTATTATTTGGGGAGGTCTCCAGATGATTAGCTTAATGTGCAATATTGTTTTCTCACTCAATAAATATAAAGTGACAATTTAATTATTTTATTAATATCTCTAATTGTCTCACAAGTAATTAACTAAAAGATTAACATACTTTCGCATAAAGCCAGCATATTTGTCCACTCCCAAGTTAATGGAGCCACGACGAAAGACTTGAAAGATATCCCTCTAAGTTACATTTTGAACTGATACAAGCTGATGACTTATTTGCGATTAATCGCACGATTAATTAGCTAAATCATGCGATTAATCGCGATTAAAATATTTAATCGTTGAACAGCACTAGAACAAACGTTTCGGCTACTGTGGGCCTTTGTTCAATCGACATCTAAGAAATAATCATAGTCATAGGTATGTTTCTGAGTCGATAGAAAATGTTACAATCTCCAGTCCAAATATGACACAGATTTTTCTATCTTTTGCAAGAATTTGTGTATAGCAATCATCTCTGAGTCTGACCACAATTCAATAAAATTCGTAATCTTACTGTGCCGAACAGCTACCAATTGATTAGTAAAGCTTGCACACGGAAAACAACTTATTGAAATAACAGTAATTATAGACATGCTCTTATTGCAGATCAAGCGTGGCAAATTAGAAATTAACATTTTTGGGTAATGGAGTGATCGGAAGTGAAAACAGTCATTATGTCTGCGATGCGAGAGTTACAAGGAGCAGCCACCATGTCTTACCTAAATTGGAGTTGTTTTACTTAATTTAATATAGGCCACTTGAAGTTTGCAACATTAGTAGTTAACTAAATATCGCATCGGGGATATTGGCAGGTGAAATTACTCTGCTTGGGAGCAAAGACAGCTTGATTACATATTCTTATTAAAGATCAAAGCAGTGGGAACAAAGCAGAAAACGATTGGACTCTGAAAATTGCGCAGTATGTCAGGTGTCTGACAAGCCCACGTATGTTCACTCAGTGACAGTGTATATAAAGGGTATTTATTAAATGTAGTATATCACACCATGAAATGCCCTATTGGCAGGAAGCGACTGGTCATGCTGAAACAACAGAGAGTGACACAATATGTCCATATATGGGCATTCCCAGATATGGGCTTAATATTGATGACATCAAGGATCCACATATATGGGCATAAAAGGGACGAAATGAATTTGCAAGCGTGGTTGCTGTGACGCTCACACAGTACTTACAGCACTGGTACATCCCTTAACCTGGAGGGATGATTGCTCTGTGATCTGCTGGTCGACCAATGCTGTCTTTCTGTCAGTCAGTCAGTCAGTCAGTCTTTAACATGTCTATTGGGCTGGTCCACCCAAAAATGGCAATAAAATAACACCCACAGATGTTGTTGTGTATCATGGCTAATAAAGGTATGCATGTTGTTGGTAGATCACTAAAAAATCCAATCATGATGTGACACAGACAAACATACCCACACACAACTGACCCTCTTATAGACGTCTAGCCTCCGTTCACCTGACATACTCCATAAGCAGACCCACTAAACTGCTGTATTAATGAAGTTATTATTACCAGCCTGTTCTCCTTATACTCACAGAGATCTGTGAAACACAATGTTTAATCAATGTGTCCTTGTTTGCCTTGTGAGAATACAAAGGTATTCATCAGCATACTGTATATCCACGGCTTTCAGTGTTAAACATTTGCAGAGACACAATAGACCGTTTGTCAGCCTTCTGATTGGTCCCTGAGACTCCCTGACTGGCCAACCAGAAAAAAACATTCACTTTTTGCTATCGGGGGTGGAGTTTGTGCAGTGGAGAATGTTGCTTCAGGCTTTCAAAAACTGTCCGCAGTGCGCGACACGGAGATCGGCCGGTACGGTGATAGCGACGGCAAGCGTCAAGCGATCTCGCTCATCATAACGAATAAGCTTCAACAAACTAGTTCACATGTACCTTATCAATGGTCTAAGAGTCACGATTGGGTACATATAATTTAAATGGGCAGAATTACGAAAAGCCAGCCTATTATGTGAGGAGAAACATTCTCTCTGTCCTCTTCCTAGTACCCAAGATGCAATGCGCTTCTCTTTCTATCTCTGATCCAGAGGATTAAACTAATTAAAACATTTATTTTTCGGGGGAAAACTACTGTTTTGCTATGTAATTACTGTACCTTTTTCTTCCCTTTTTATTAATATCACGTAGATGTGTTTTTTGTGGTACTTTATATAGCTGTAATGAGGCTATGAAGGGAAAAAAAATCCCATCCACTTCCACTATAAAAGAATCTGCAAAGAGGATTCTGTCCCACTGGGATTAAACACATTAAAACATATATTTTCGGGTAAACCCCCTGTTTTGCAATGTAACTACTGTACCTTTGTCTTCCCTTTTTATTAATATCACCTAGGTGTTTTTCCTTTGGTACTTTATATAGCTGTAATGAGGCTATGAAGGGAAAAAAAATCCCATCCACTTCCACTATAAAAACAATCTGCCCAGGGTTAATGTCCCATCATAGTAACAGGGCAGAATGGGGCGGGATTTACAAAAGGGTTTATTAAACAACATATTGTTCTCTCTCTCTCTCTCTCTCGCTCTCTCTCGCTTATTATATCTCTTTCTCTCTCTCTGTCTCTCTCCTCTCCAGGCACGTGCACACATAGACATCAAAGGGGGCTTGAGCCCATGCCCTTTTATCCGTCTGTAAAAAGTGCCCTCTTCAGACCATGAATGCAGTTTTCACTATGGTGAAAGAAAGACAAATGCCCTCTTTCCATGCCATACCTGGAGGCAGCATTCAAAGGTTAGTTCAGTGTGGTATCAAGTACCGAAAATAGCCGACATCCAACCTCACAACGCATCGCAGCGCGACGCATTGTGAGCTTGGAGGTCGGCTATTACCCATATTTTCACTAAAAGGCCCCCTTTAGAAATGTCAGCCCCTGCCTCTCTAACATTCTCTCCACGTCCCCTGCTCCTCTCCTCTCTGCCCCGCCTCCACAGGCCTTTTCCTGGGATCAGGGATCGTTGTGACCTCACACATCGGGACCACCAGGAGCCTTCCATGTCCTGGCGGCCCGGACCAATAAAGCCCTACCCTACCAGCTGAAGATCAGATCACGGCCCGCCGGGCGCCATGCAGCCAGCCTCTGCGCTGAGCCCTCACCGCGGAGGTGAGACACACACACACACCGCTCGCCTTAACCCATTTAGAACACATTATTACGAATTATTACTTTGACCATTATTTTATGCTTTAACTATTGGAAAATAGCAGATATACAAGCTCACAGCGCGGCACCGAGTGCCGCGCTGCGAGCTTGTAGATCTGCTATTTTTGAAAAAATCCAGAAAACTTGTGCGAGTCTTTGAATATTTTTGCCCCCCTGATTCTATGAATGTCTTCTAAATTCTTCTTCTAAATCAGTGATTCTCAAACTTTTTTCATTTTAAGGACCCCCAAAAACAACATGTATTTGGCCGCGGACCCCCCCATCTTCCAGGGAACCCCCGATAGCAAAGATTTCAGTTACAAAAGGTTTGCTTTGAAAATGATATATTTCAAAGATTTGCACCACATTTTCACAACTTTTCTCAAAAAAAATAGCAGATCTACAAGCTCGCAGCGCGGCACTCGGTGCCGCGCTGTGAGCTTGTATATCTGCTATTTTTCAATAGCTATAAACTTCAGGGGTGCCCACACTTTTGTGACTTGAGAGCTACTTTTAAAATGACCAGCTCAACATGATCTACCTTCCCAAAAACGATTTATCTTAAGGGTGCTTTGGAATAGCGGCACTGGCGTTACATGTAAGACACAGAAGAAACACACTTAAATAGTAGGGAAAACATAGTAGAAAGGGGAAAGTAAGGGGAAAAGGTTCTTTGTATTGCTACGGACTCTTAAAAACAAATCATTGCATTTGGGATTTTCTTACTTTAGAAGCCATGAAGTCATGTGGTCTACCTGCACAGCCTTTGTGATCTACTGGTAGATCACGATCTACCTTTTGGGCAGCCCTACTATAAAATATATAAAATAATTCCCCGGTCTAAATGGGTTTAAACACAATAATGGTGCATTTCTGGCTGTCTGGGTACCTCTCAGGAGGGGGAGGTGGTGGGGTTAGACGGGGCTGATTGTGTATTCCTGTTAGCCGCTGATCCTGCTTGAGGGAGTGAGTTCCAGGAGCAATGGCAGCATGTTAGCACGCTGGCGGAATGCTCTCCCCTGTAAATGATTCATATTGGACGGCCGGTCACGTTCGCCCTCTCCCCTCCTTCCCTTCCTCCCTCCCGTATCGTAGCTTTTACTACAGCAGCTGGCTGATGTCCCCCCCTAACTGGCGGCCCACGGGGGTCCCTGGGCGGACATTATTCCTCAGGTTGGCTTCCTATTAACCCGTTTAGAGCTGAGGTGTAGGGAATCGGGATGTGACGATATGAAAATGTCATATCACGATTGTTTTGATCAAAGAAATCGCGAGTTAACGATATTATTATCGCGACAATCAAAATCCACATCTGTTATCTCGGGGCGGAACATTTGCCAAAAAAGTAAGCCATTTACCATGAGAGAGAGTGGGTTGTTGGCTGATTTACCACTGTTTCAGGGTTGTGCCACAAGCCGTAGGCGAGTGGCACAAAAAAGTGCTTTTCTACCACTTTTTCCATATAAATGAAAGAAAACACAGTTGTAACTTGCAAGGATCTTTAGTTACAATCTTTAATTGTTTCAGAATACACATACTATACTTCCGCCACTGCGCCACAGCATATAGTCCCAGATTGCAGCTAAAAGAGTTCCCTTTTAGTGCCACCACCAGATGGCGCCAACTCCTGCTGAGGTGCATGGATTTAGCTTCCATTACAGCTAGGCTAACGCTAATGTTAGAAGCACAGTTTTCGGCTATTTTGCCGCAAATAGAGGCTGGTTGCTTCCAGAAAAGCATTAGATTCAGAGAAAAGGGGCTTTAAAGTTGGAGGATTGAATTGGATCCAATGGAATAAATCGGCGAAAAATGACGATAATAACGTTAGTAAACGTAGGACGACCTCGGACCACCTATGTTTTCAATAATCAGCTCACGGTAAGGAACTGGGGTCAGTAAAGGAAGGTGTTCCGACTCTGGTTGTTTGGGAGGCGCATTGATCTTGGAAATGTTAAAACTGCAAGGGTTGTTCGCCTATTTACCACTGTTTTAAACCAATCAGAATCCAGTATTTGAACATGTGACTAGAGAAAGTGGTAGAATAGCAGATCTACAAGCTCACAACACGTCACAACGCTTGTAGATCGGCTGTTTTTTTGGCAAAGAGATTTGGCAGAGAGTGAAAAAAAAGTAGTTATTTCCATGTCTGTTTTACCAATTATAGAGGGTTTAAGTGGTACCGGATATGCAGCTCGGCAAATAAAAGGTGAATTGATCCCAGTAAATGAAATCTCCACGATAGGATTATTGTGAGTGTTAAACAATAATAACGATTATCGTCCCATCCCGACTGAGGTCGAAGACATTCTTACAAAAAGTCAATTTGCACACATACTGCATGTATGTTGTTTGGGTGGGATAAACTTTTGATTAGATGCGAGCGGAGAAGGGGGATAAGGGGGGAGGGGGGCCATTAGTCAGAGGTAATTCTTTCCACCAGGCAGGCTGGAGGTCTCCAGGGAGATGCATGGTTAAACTGAGCTGCATCTCTGTCCCTGCAGAGTCTGTCTGTCTGTCTGTCTGTGTGTGCACCTGTTAGCACAGCAACCTCCTACTGAATACAGTAAATGGTAAATGGTGCATTTATTTAGCGCCTTTATCCAAGGCGCTTGACATACAGATTGTGCATTACATTCACCCGTTCACACACACATTCATTCGCTACCCTACACCGATGGCGGAGGAAACAATGCAATGCACTAACCTGCTCACCGGGAGCAACTAGGGTTTCAGAGTCTTGCCCAAGGACTCTTTGACACTAACTCTGGGGGAGCCCGGGATCGAACTGGGAACCCTTTGATCTTTTCAAAGACGGTTTCTCTACCCCTGAGCCACTGCTCTCTCTCTGTCCCTCTCTCTCTGTCACTATTATGATATTAAGTAAAAAATATCAGTACTGCAATGTAGACTAATTTAATTTAAGCAGGTCATGTTTGCATGCTTGGAATTATAACAGCTGAAATGTATAATTCAGTATATGCATGTGGCCCCCGGGGCCGCCAGTTGCCCATGTATGGCTTTGGTACACACATTATTATTATTTATATATTGTTTTATCACTTAGTAACACTTATGCCAGGGGTGTCCATGGTGCTGCCCGAGGACAATATCTTCCCAGAATGCAATTTGTCAGGAGCCCTCGTTCCCTGTTTCCTCATTCCAAAGGGGTCAAAGAAAGGCTATTTTATTGTATTTTTAACCTTGCACGTCTGGTTACATTTGGTAACGTGAAACAAGAGTTATTTGTGTTTGTTCAGAGCACACACCTGACAAAAGACCATTGATATTAAATGTTGATGATGATAGTTAAATACATTTGTTTAAATACGATGCATATGCAGTGGCGTCAGTTCAGAAAAGGCTAAGGTATGACAACATGACTGGTGTCTTGCACGCATGCCTTCGCGCGCGTGCAAGACACCAGTCATGTTGCCATACCTTAGCAACAGGCATGATAAAAAAAAAATCCCCCCGTTTCTACGGTTTCTTGGCCTGGATTTGGCAGCCTGGAACAGTTGTTCAAGTGCAGCTAAACTTGGCATGTTAGTAAACGGGCCACAATTAACAATAATGCATTGCACCTGTGCAGCTGACCTGCAGAACTTGGGAATATAGCATTTTATCAAGATGGGGAGAATACAAGTGTGGAGAATATAAATAATACTTTGTTAAAGTGACCATTTTGTAAAATTTTGTATTTGTAGTTATTTAACTGTAATTTAACAACATAATAACCAGCACAGATAGACAAAGAGACATTCATGGATTTATATTTAAAAGTAACTTTTATTTTCTCCCCTGGACCCAGGGTATGGCAGCTGCATACCCCTGCCATACCCAATTGACACCCCTGTGCATATGTATGCGACTTTCTTGCGGTCCGACTGAAAGTACATGTCAGGATGTATTGGGCGTTTTAATTGTGGGCTCGCTGAAAGTGAGCACACATATGTTCTGCTCATTATTTATCTATCAGATCGGAGTACGTTTATTCTCCTCAAAACTTTGGCACGTAGCCCTGGAAATGGCTGGGAATGTATGTATGTATGTACGTGTCCCCCTGCAGCCAATGAGGGACCAGCATTCCTGGTGATGCCACTGGTGATGTCAGCAGAGTTTGGTATATAAGAGCGTTCTTGGTAATGTCTTCATTAACAGGCCAGTAGGGCACACCTCGTGTCGTGTTCTGCTTGCGCACAAGTAGGCCATGTGTGGCCTGCTTGAGCGTGAGGTGCAAGTTGGCACCTGCCACCTGTATGTCTGCATTGTAGTTCCAGTAAGCCATTTACCATGAGAGGGAGTGGGTTGTTGGCTGATTTACCACTGTTTCAAGGTTGTGAACAACCCTGAAACAGTGGTAAATCAGCCAAACAACCCACGACCCTCTAATGGCAAATTGCTTTTCCACCACTTCTATAAATGAAAGAAAACACAGTTAACTTGCAAGGTTATTTAGTTACAATCAACTCCAACACAACAGTGGGCGGGGTCCATGAGCCAACTCAAGGTTGTTGACTGATTTACCACTGTTTTAAGCCAATCAGAATTCAGTATCTGAACATGTGACCACAAAAAGTGATAGAATTATCATTTTACATCAGTAAAATGAAAGAGCATTGCCTGGGGCCGTGAAACTTTTATACTATTATTTTTTGGCTTGAAGCGAGCCCACACTGTTTCGTAGGAAGAGTATTTCTAGTATTTTCTAATGTGGCCCTAGTTAAAAAAAGTTTGGACACCCTTACACGGTTTCCACCCGACAGCGACGATACACATACATCGTCTCTCTATCTCTTTCTCTCCTTGCTTGTCTGCATAATCTCTACCTCCCTCTCCGTCGAGGCTCGTTCACCCCATCTCTTCGTCTAATCGCGGCCCCGCATTCTTTCTCCCCATCTCCCATCTCTCGCTCCCTCTCTCTCTCTCTCTCTCTCTCTCTCTCTCTCTCTCTCTTTCGTATTTTTTTTACCTCAGTCAATCCCGGTGGAAGATGAAGTGGGGAGATAAGGTCGCAGCATCTGTAAAAGCCTCTCATTGGGGCTTAACTCATCAAGCCCTGGAATTGTTTTGTACTTTAGCTATTGAAAAATAGCAGCTATACAAGCTCACAGCGCGGCACCGAGTGCCGCGCTGCGAGCTTGTAGATCTGCTATTTTTTAAAAGTCGTGAAAATATTTGAATACACTCAAATTTTGCTTCTGGGGGTCCCTGGAACTAAATATTTTGAGATGGGGGTCTGGTCGGCGGCCAATTACATATAATTCTAGGGGCCCGTGACATGAAAAAGTTTGAGAACCATTGACATAGAAACCTTCGAAGGATTTGGAAGACATTTATAAAATCGTGTCAAAATATTCAAAGACTTGCACAAATTGTCACGATTTTTCAAAAATAGCAGATCTACAAGCTCGCAGCGTGGCACTCGGTGCCGCGCTGTGAGCTTGTATATCTGCTATTTTTCAATAGTTAAAGCACAAAATAATTATTAAAGTTGTTAAAATTCTAAAGTGACACAGAGTTGCGTTTCCGGTCTTGCAGGCTTAATGAATACCATTAATTCAATCGGGGGGGACTTGTTGGGGCGGCGGTGCCCTTTGTCCGGTCATGATTAAGCGATGCTATCTGTTATCAATTGTAATGAGCTTTTTGTTGGCGCGCCGGAGACGGTGGTGGCGCGGGGTCGCTGAAATAATAACATCTTGGTTTGATGTCGCCCGGGCGAGACCAGACACCTATCTCATCACCCAATAATGATATGACTTGTGCTTGCGTGATTGGGCCTCGTGTGTGTGTGTGTGGTGTGTGTGTGTGTGTGTGTGTGTGTGTGTGTGTGTGTGTGTGTGTGTGTGTGTGTGTGTGTGTGTGTGTGTGTGTGTGTGTGTGTGTGTGTGTGTGTGTGTGTGTGTGTGTTTGTGTGTGTCAGACAGCTCTTCGTGTTGTCTATGGCACTACATCTCAACGGTGGGGTCCCCAGCTAAATAAGTTATATACAACTTCATATTAAAAATTGGCTTACGGGGTCCGAACCTCTAGTTTTATCGTCTGTTCGGAAAATAGCCAAAGACGAGCTAACGTGAGCTTGTAGATCTGCTATAAAAATCTTTAAAATATATACAGTATGGGGGGCACGGTGGCGCAGTGGTTAGCGCTTCGCCTCACAGCTAGAAGGTCCTGGGTTCGATTCCCGCCGGGGGACGCTGTGGGCGCTGGCGGCGTGTTCCTCCTCCGCGTCATCAGCGCCCACACCCTAGGTGGGGTTGGCGATAGGGCCTTTCTGTGTGGAGTTTGCATGTTCTCCCCGTGTCTCCTAGGGTTGATACCCTCACAAAAACATGCACGTAATCCTGGTCTCAATAATGCCTCCCCCTGGCCAGCCGGGGTGCCTGATGGAGGGGAAAGGAACTGGTTGGAATAACGTGTTCCTTCCACGCGCTACGTCCAAACCAGGGAAATCTCCACTGTCAGGTGAAAAGAAGCAACTTGGACTCCTCATGCATAGAAGGAAGCATGAGGTCAGTCCGTTGTCTCCCCAGGCGCGGCAGAGGGAGAGCAGAGCCCAGGATTACATAGGCAATTAGCACTGGGTGAAAATGGGTTGCAAAATTGTGGGATAAAAATGAATAAAAAAAAAATATATATATATATACAGTATATATACTAGTCCGGTGTCCGGGGGTGTACACAGTAGCCTATGAGGGATTGAATGTAGAAGTCTCAGAAGTAATGTTGGAGAACCCAGACCGGTGCCCGTTGGGCAGAACAGTCACCATTGATGTCCAGTTGTGCAATACCCATTGTATCTGTCTGTCTGGCTGGCACTCTTTTATGTCCATATATGGTGTTCCGTGTCCAGGCCAGTCTGTGATGTCATCTCCAAATTTGGGCACTGTGATGTTAGTCAATGATGTCAGTTGGGCATTGTTCATGTCATTTGGCATTGTTACCTTGATGGCGACAATGTTTAGTCAGTGATGTCAGCATGCAGACAGACAGTCAGACAGACGGCAGATGCCGGACAGACAGACATTCGCTAAATTAATAGTTAGATATTAAAAGAATATTTCTGTGGGTATTGCTGGCACCCTTATGCTGCTTTCACACCATTGGCTACAAAAGACCCAAAACTACAAAACAATGCAGCATATCTGTCGCCGAGTGGCTGTTGAAGTGTTTTGCACTCGTGACGTCAAGCGATGTGTCCGACGAGTGCAAGAAATACAGTATAAAGCCTGGCGACACAGAACTGGCTGATGGAAATAATTAGTTTCCCCCCCAATTACAAGCAGGAATTGTGTGAAGGGAGATGGTTGAGTGGAAATGATTTAAACAACACTTGGTGGTTTTGGAGCTGCAGTTGAAGCCAGCTCAGCTTGGATTGGAGCTTTGTAGACTCTGTAGCACAGTGGTTTTCAAAGTTTTTGGTCTGTAACTTGACAGTAACTTGACAGTGTACAAATGGAACCAAATGAACCCTAACGGGTCCATTTGGTTCCATTTGTACACTGTCAAAGGTCGTTTTTTCTGAAGGTAGTTTCAGGGCTGTAGCGTGTCTAATCAGCGCTCTATGCAAGCTCTCTCGAATGCTCCTCTCTCCACTCGCGTGCGCGTTTTTTGCAGGTTTTGGCGTGAATTTGGCGGTTTTGGGCCGGTTTGGGTCCACTCCTCCATTTTGGCGCCCCATCCGCGCCCCCTCTAGGATGGCGCTCAATGCGGCCGCCTAGCTCGCCTGTAGCTAAAAATGGCCCTGGGTATTTTTTATAATTTCGAAATGCAACTCTGCCAGCAATTTTCATAAATCGCCCACGGTCGTGACCACGATGAGTGTACACACTGTTTGTTAACATCCAACGATCATGTCTTCTTTCACCCGGTAAAGAAATGTTGCGACCGCGACGATCTATTCTAATATTAAGCAATGAAAAGCCAGATCTTCGCGTTTTGGCGTATACTGTACAGTATGGCGGCCAAGTGTGGTGAAATCTGAAAACACGTATTGCCGTAATTTACCCTTTGTCAAGTCCCGCCCGTGGTCCCGCCCCTCTTCGCACCCATTGGTTGCTGTGTCTTGGTTGGACAAAAATCCTTTCTCTCCATCCACTTTTTTTTTTCAGTTGCTTCGTATTGTTATTCTGTGTATTCAGTTCTCATTTTAAACTTGCTTTCAGTAAAAAAGGATGTTTTTAAATGTTTTCTTTTCTCCAAGAATGTTGTTTATAGGGATTCACCGATATATCGGCCGCACATCGTATCGGCCGATGTTTGCCATTATCGGTCAATATCGGTACGGCAAATAAAGCTGACATTACCCGATGGCAGTAGCCGATATTTATGTTGTTGTTAAGCATACATTTTGTGCTGGCTATGTTGGTGTGTTGGTTAGTTTTTAGCCTACCAAGGGAGTAGATTCTGATGATTTATTTGTTTTCTTCACCCAAAAGGGGAAATAATAACACCAAAAAGGAAATAAACAAATATAAGTATCAGTATCGGCTAAATTGCTGTTTTAAACATCGGTATCGCTATCGGCCAAGAATTTCCATATCGGTGCATCCCTAGTTGTTTTGTACACAAATGCCGGGCATCGCTTTCTATCCTCATGTCGCTAGCTTCCATTGAAAATGAATGGTAGCTAGGGATGGGGCGATACGCAATATTATCGTTTATCACGATATAAACACTCACTAATCGTATCGTGGAGATTTAATTTATCGGGATATTGTCACAATAATCATGATATGACATTTTCATATCGTCCCATCCCTAATGGTAGCCTGTAGCTTTGTAAAAGTACATAGAAATAAAACATAGATCCAGCGTGTGGACTCTAGTTTTGTTAGATTTGGTCTTCTGTCCTGCACCTGGCACTTTACTGAGTGCATGATGTGCTGTTTGTTCATGAATGCAGGCTGGTGAACAAACAGGCTCTTGTTTGTTCATGATGAGCCTGTGTTTGTAGCTTTGTATCTTCACACCGCAAAAACAAAAAAACACATATCAATTTGGGGGTCCTTGATGTGAACTTGTTTGAGAAGTGGTGGTTTATGGAGGCTGGCAGAGGCTGCTCTCTCTCTCTCTCTCTCTCTCTCTCTCTCCTCTCTCTCTCTCTCTCTCTCTCTCTCAGAGAACATGTGCTTCACCTGAGCATCAGCAACATGGTGGAAAGCCTCCAGGAGAACATAGAGAGGCTGTAAAGCACCACACTGCTGCTGACGCACACGCACGCACGCACGCTCGCACGCACGCACGCACACACACGCACGCACACACACACACACACACAGCCAGTTCATATTCCACTGTGTTGCTACTGTAGGGCACATACGGTCCTGCAGTAGCTCGTACATACTGTACTCGTCAGTATGTACGAGTACACATTCAAAGTGTGTGTGTGTGTGCGTGTGTGTGTGTGTGTGTGTGTGTGTGTGTGTGTGTGCTGTGTGTGTGTGTGTGTGTGTGTGTGTGTGTGTGTGTGTGTGTGTGTGTGTGTGTGTGTGTGTGTGTGTGTGTGTGTGTGTGTGTGTGTGTGTGTGTGTGTGTGTGTGTGTGTGTGTGCGCGCATTCAGCGTTGTTGTTTTATGGCTTACAATCAGTGTAAGATTCAGGTTTTTACTCAGATGGGCAACGGTGTCGACGTCGTGCACCAAAAATAACAAATTTACAAGCATCACGGCGGGACGCACTGGGACCCTTTAGATCAGGTTTTTTTTTGGGGGGGGGGGGGGGGGGGGCTTTAGGGGTAGCGTTAAAAATAGCATTCATGAAATCGCCTTACTAAATTGATGTTTTCACAAATATCGTTGTAATACCACTTTGTGCCTGCCTGCCTGCCTGCGTGTTACTCTTTCTCCAGTGGCAGCCTGCCTGGTAGAGAAATGATCATTGTTGACTGTATTTAATTTTTTTACTATTATTCCCAGTCTGTAAAATGAAGTCAAAACGGATTTGATTAACCTTGCATTCTCTCCTAATTGCCAGCAGGGGGGTCATTCCACTGATATAGCAAAACAATATGTCCCATAAGCAGTCATTGTAATAGAAGTGGAGAAATCTACTTTTTGCCGAATCGATTTAGTTTGTTATAAAACATCAATTACAATGTTTTCGCGCCGATTTATATTGTCTCTATCGGGTGGAAACCTCATATCGTCCTACTACGTCCAAAACAATTACTTTTCAGGATTCAAATTCAAAACGCTTCAAAAGTAGCAGATCTACAAGCTCAAAAGGCTTCGCTTCGCACAGCGGTTCGAGTTTGTGGACCAGATCAGCTAACACAGAGATGCTGACAGAACCCTCGCTAAAAAAACCCAGGACAATGATCCACTGGCCCTAGATTCTTTACCCTCCTGGCCCCCAAACTGTGGAACAAACTCCCAGTTGCACTCAGAACTGCAGACTCACTCTCTAGCTTCCGCCGTGGCCTGCAGACTCACCTCTTCAGACTCCACCTTAGCCCATAGCACTTACCCGTAGCACCCTCAAATGAAAAATGACATGTAATTTAGATTGCATAAAAGAAAAGTTCTACCACTTTTTGTGGTCACATGTTCAGATACTGGATTCTTAAAACTTACTGGATTACTGGATTTTCTTAAAACAGTGGTAAATCAGTCAACAACCTTGAGTTGGCTCATGGACCCCGCCCACTGTTGTGTTGCAGTTGATTGTAACTAAATAACCTTGCAAGTTACAACTGTGTTTTCTTTCATTTTATATGGTAGAAGTGGTATAAAAGCAATTTACCATTCGAGGGTCGTGGCTTCGCCTCGTGCCACAACCCTGAAACAGTGGTAAATCAGCCAACAACCCACTCATGGTAAATGGCTTACTTATAATTTGTTATGAAATATTTACTGAATAGGTGCTTTAGCTTGGTCTCCCTGTTTTTCTCAGATTTGCCTACTATTCCTTTCCATTTAATGTATTGATGTTGTAAATCCCTCTGGAAGAGCGTCTGCTAAATGCTTAAATTGTAAATTGTGGATCTGCAACTTTTGATGCTTTTGTGCGACGCGGTGGTATGATCAAGTAGGCCGTTAATTTATGAAAGAAAAACACAAAAAGTTAAAATACAGAGATAATACAGAGGTTTCTTCCCGACAGCAACAATATATATAAGAAAATACTGCAGCGTTATTGCATAGTATCCCATGTTTGTCCTGTGTCGGCGATTTGTAGGTCAGCAGCGTAGCGGTCAGTAAGTCTGTATCCAGCCTGTAATTTGCCATTAGCTTGTCCTTCCATCACGGCCCCTCCTTGCCCGTTCCTGCCCACGCGCTGCCTTGCATGCATGCACGCTCATTAAGAATGCAGCCTCTGTACGCCTCTTTGCCCACCGCCTTTAAATAATTCACAGTCTCCCCCTTTTTTTTTCCTCCATTCACATTTCATGAGCCCCCGGTGGCAGCTCAAGGCACTTTTAACCCACTAAGACCCGGTATTATTTTATACTTTAGCTATTGAAAAAATAGCAGATATACAAGCTCACAGCGCGGCACCGAGTGCCGCGCTGCGAGCTTGCAGATCTGCTATTTTTGAAAAGTTGTGAAAATGTGTGCAAATCTTTGAATACATCTCCTTTTAAATTGAACATTTATAATTCAAATATTTGCTTCTGGGGGGGGGGGGGGGGGGGGGGTCCCTGAGACATGATATTTTGAGACGGGGGTCGGCGGCCAAATACATATAATTCTAGGGTTTCTTGACATGAAAAAGTTTGAGAACCACTGACGTAGAAACATGCGTTTTTTTTCCAAAACCTTAGAAAGATTTAGAAGACATTTATAGAATCGGGTCAAATATTCAAAGACTTTTTTTGAAAGAATTTTCAAGATTTTTCAAAAATAGCAGATCTACAAGCTCGAGCTTGTATATCTGCTATTTTTCAATAGTTAAAGTATAAAATAATGTTTAAAGTAATAATTCGTTCCCGGATCTCGATGGGTTAAGCCTGTTTATATCACTCCGTTCGCCCTGTTTTTCAACCCCTAAACTTTCTTAATGTGTGCCGACTGGTTGAAATTACATAGAAATACAAGCTCTAAGCAGAGGGGAATAATGTTTATATACACTCAGTCCCTGAATGAACCGCTCTGCTCCGCAGCACACACGGAACCGTGAGAACACACACATGTTGTCATGTTCTACATCACTGCTAGCTTCTCAATGTGGGGTCCGGGGACCACCACGGGGTCGGGGACCACCACAGGGTCCCCTTTAACCCATTAAGAAGAACTACTGGGGCCCATTCTAAAGCCTAACAATTTGCTGCTATATCAGTGGCATTCTCAGATTCAGATTTCTTTATTAACCATTGTGTAATACACATAGGAATTTGCTTTGGCATACTACATTTTTGCATTCAAATCAATTTTCTCACATATAACATAAACAAAAACAAAAACAAACAAACACAAAAACACCGACAGAACGCAACACACGTAGTAACCACAGCAGCCATGGGCGGCGCTATCTTGGAGAACCTGCGCAACAATTCAGGGCGGTCAAACAAAAAACACAGATAGAGGTAGGGAGAGAAGGAAAAAAGCGACCGCCTTCCTTGAAGAGCAGATTCTCTCAAGACAGAGTCTGATAGCTTACTGATAGCTTGGGCGGGGTCCATGAGCCAACTCAAGGTTGTTGACTGATTTACCACTGTTTTAAGCCAATCAGAATCCAGTATCTGAACATGTGACCACAACAAGTGGTAGAATATGTGTTGGTCACTGACCCCCAGACTCAAAATGTTTTGTCTCAAGGACCCCCCAGAAAGATTTGACTTAAAACATTTTCGCTTTAAAAATGTTCAAAGATTTGCACAAATGTTCAAGATTTTTTCAAAAACAGCAGATCTACAATCACATTGTGTGGCACGAAGTGACATGCAATGAGCTTGCGTATCTGCTGTTTTTGAAAAGCCAAAGTATACAATTACACGGATGCTTTCCCGGATGTTTGAACGGGGTAAAAAGGGTCTACAACTGTCCCGAGTTAAAGGTGCAGTAATACAAGCGATGTTGATATAGGTGGTAAATATAGCTCTACATTCTGGATGGCAATCATTGCAGGAGTAGAGAGTGTTTGCTCAGTAACAGGGGTCTCCCTGTGTCTCCAGCTCTCTACTATAAAAACCACTCTACTGACTTCAAACAGAAAAGTGAGTCATGTTATGCTATGTTAACCCACGCAGTACATACAGTGGTTAGCATGTTTCATGTTGAGTAAGCCTTGCAGAGCCATGTGGCCCACAGGGCAGGAGCCTCTTGTGTCTGTAGCGTGAGACAAATACACCCACCAGCTACCCCCCCCCCCCCCCACACACACACACACACACACACACACACGCAGGGACCTTACTACTATACCCCCGACCCAACCCTTGATGCTGAGTGCCAAGCAGGGAGGCATTGAGTTCCATTTGTAGTCTTTTGGTACTATCAGGATATAGAGATTTTATTCTTTACAGTAACAAAATAAAAATGTTTTAGTTTTTCAAAAGTTAAAAAAAAAAAAAATCGTCGTATTTTCGTCCATGTCTTACCCATTATCCCTAAACTTCTTTGCCTTTTTTAACCGTTTTGAAAAACATTTTAAAATACTTCAAATAGCCGATTATAATCGACACATTGTGAGCTTGCAAATCAGCTTTTTGAAAATCAAATCCCGGCTCCTCCAGTCCACATGTGGAAGTGTCCTTGGGCAAGACACTGAACCTAGAACAAGGACACCAGCACTCACTTTAGAATGAATTCTTCTTGTTTATTTAGGGTATTCCCCCCTGCAGCCGTCAGTACAAGTGGACGTTTCGGCCCGACAGGCCTTCCTCAGCGTGTAAAACTCTTCCTGAAGACACTGAACCCCACATTGCCTCCAATGAGTTGGTCGGTGCTAGTCTTCCACCATTGGTGTGTGAATGTGGGAAGTGAGGACGCTGGCGTCGAATGTTCACCGCTTCAGCTCCCAATGTATGAATGAATGGAACATTGTAAAGCGCTATAGATATACAATCCATTGTGACACAGGACACAGGAGGTTGGAATAGTCCAATCAGAAATTGTTCAATCAGCAAAGGGACTTATGGATAGGGACGTACATACTGTATACCCATGGACACATACACAAAGTCGCGTATTGGAGCGGCTAGCACCGCTCAAAAGAGTCCACATGTATGGGACAGGGTTCCCACGGTCATGACATTCCTGGAAATATTTTGAAATTTGAAAAATATTTTTCCAGTACTAGAAAAGTTTTGGAATTTATCAAGGGTCCTGGAAGGTCCTGGATAAAATAGCTATGCATTGTCTTTGGTTATTGATTGTATTAATACCTCTGAAATGACACATTAAACATTGGCCAAATTGTCAAATATTAGAGGCAGAAATTGTGAAAATAGACGATCTACATGCTCACAGCGCCTCGCAACGTGAGGCGTTGTGAGCATTTAGATCGGCTATTTTCAGTCAGGGTGCCGGGGACCCCAGTTCAAATGATTATTTTCGGGAGTCATGGCCTGAAAAGTTTGAGAACCACTGGCATACACTACCTGTCTTTAGGCATTGCACATAGGAGTAAGCGACTCGTTATTGAGCTGAATTAATGTTATATAGTCCTGGAAATTGGGTTAAATATTCTGGAAAAGTTTTGGAAAAGCTTTGGAAATTAATTGGTAAAGATGTGTGGGAACCCTGATGGTAGATGCACAAAGGAAAGTAGTCCACATAGGGGAACGAAACCACACAAAGGGAGGTAATCCCACCTACTGTATAGGGGAGGGAATAAGGACAGATTGGTGCAGATTACCGCACACATTGGTTAAAATAACGTTTGGTTTGTTCGAGTCAGCTCCGGATCTCAGCTCTAAGGCGGTGAGATGATGCTCTATACTATTCTCATCTCTCGTAATGTTATTAAAAGTTTCTGCCCGCGGGCCATGACAGGGTTTGCAGGGGGTTCCCTGCTGCGAATATATATAAATCAATCCTTTATCAAAGTCTGCAGTTCCTGTGAACTGTGTAATCAAATTGAACAGTGTTTCTAGGCTAGGATCTCGTTACTAGTCTATTAAATCATTTACACCGGGAATGGGAACGCATATCTTGTGTCCGCACTTTAACCATTATTTTATGCTTTAACTATAACAAAATTGCAGATATACAAGCTCACAGCGCTGCACCGAGTGCCGCGCTGCGAGCTTGTAGATCTGCTATTTTTGAAAAATCATGAAAATGTTTGCAAATCTTTCAACGTATATATATATATATAATTAAAGCACATATTTATAACGCAAATCCTTCTTTCTCTTGGTCCCTGGAACAAAATATTTTCAGATGGGGTCCGCGGGTCAAATACATATAATTCTAGGGGGTCCATGAAGTTTGAGGAGCACTGACATAGAAACATAGGTTTTTCAGAAAACTGTTAGGATTTAGAAGACACTTTTTAAGGCATTTTTCAGATCTAAATGCATTAAATTGAGCTATTGCGGTGGGAGATGGCCTGAACATAACCTCCTCTCTCTCTGTAAGACATGGCTGTTCTGTGCTCGCACAATTGAAATGTCCCATCAATTTGGACGGCTTTACACATCTCTTTCAAAGGCTTTCGTTCTGTGAAGGATGTACTCTCTCCCCATTACCTTGTGAGCGTCATGATTATTTTTCCTTAATTAGCTACGGCTGACCTGAAATTGATTTCCACTCTCAGTCAAAAAAATTGAGCTTCACGGTCTGTAGCCCAGTGGTTTTCAACCAGTGGTCCGGGGACCACCAAGTGGTCCTTGAGGGAGTTCCAGGTGGTCCCTTATAGATCTTTAACTCTTAAGAGTTCAATTACAGGTATTGTTATTAAACATCTGCATTACTTAAAGGGGAAGACCACCCATTTTCATTATTGAACTATGTCATTAATATAACTACTTAGAGGAGTTGTGTGGAAATAGAAAAAAAGTTCCCCCCCTTCTGTGTTGCCTAGAACTGGAGGATTCATTTTGGGGTTTGTATTGTAAAGTACAATGGTGTGATGTCATCAAGTTGTACTTTACAATACAAACCCCCAAATCAATCCTCCAGTTCTAGGCAACACAAAAAGAGGGGGAACTTTTTTTCTATTTCCACACAACTCCTCTAGGTATATTAATGACATAGTTCAATATTAAAAATGGGTGGTCTTCCCCTTTAATTAAAGAATTGTTATTTGGATCAACGTTGGCATCTTCTATTTCCTATGGTACTGTATCACATCGATACAGCATGGAATTGTGGACAAATCGCATCCACAACGATACCAAAATATTCAACGTTTTAGGTCTGAGAGATAACCTGACTGCGCCAGATGGTGGCAGCAGTGTGTATGCCTGCATACCACCCTGCTTTACCATCTGGATTCATTCCAGCCAAACCGATGTAGGCGGTGGGCCATTTTTTCAAGTTCTTTAGCAGGTGATTGGATGGGGCCGGCCCGTCTCTCTATCACAGTCTGGTGCCAACTCCAACCACTCATATTGGCCTGTCTGCATGACGTTACACCCGGAATCTACCTACTGGGTTTCCACGTGGTCTGCCGCTCAGAGCCCGCCCGTAGCTGCCGCTGATTCGTCCGGCCTGGGACTTTACGAGCGTTATCAACTCTCCCCGAGCGGTCCCAGATGGTAAGGAAGGGCGGTACGCACTGCTGCCACCATCTGGCGGAGTCAGGTTATCTGAGAGATGCTAAATCCCATCAAATGGTGGTCCGTGGCTCAAATGCCGAATCTCGTCTTTGGTCTACCAAAACAAACCGTGAAATCATCTAAACCAAGGGTCTTCAACGTTTTCAGGCCAAGGACCCCTTAGTTGAGAGAGAGATGAAGCAGGGATCCCCACAACCTGTTCATAGGTTCCATAGTTTAATTGTTTGACAGCACAATCATCAGTGTATTTTGGATTCATGTAAATTTGTGTTTTCAGATTATTTAACCACTTGAACCTTAATAAACTTGACCTTTCACTCTGTACTTAGTCTGCTCGTTTTACCCTCTACACAAACCTGTTTGCCGAAAATAGACGATCTACAAGCTCACAACGCCTCGCAGTTTCCACAGGTAAACGCCACCACCAAGGGCCAAGTTACATACCTTTAAGCCTCACTTATAAATACAGACTTTGCCGCAGGCTGAAAGTAGCAGACATACAGTATGAGCCTCGAAAGCAAGTTCTGAGCTTGTAGGTCTGCAATATTTCTGTGCCATATACGACAGAAGCATAAATTACTTGCTGCCCTCTCTATAAGGTTGCCTGCCGCTACACAAGCCGCGTGCGTGTGAGATAAATAAGAGTAGCAGACAGTGGAGCTATTCAAGAATGTCCCCCTGACATTTAGAGAGGAAAATACATCGGCTAGACCCATTCCTATTGCAATATCACACACATTCCTCTAATGCAATTTCTGCCACAACAATATCTCTCCCACTGCCCGCTCTCTCCCCCTTTGCAGGGGCGTCACAAGGGGGGAGGGAAAGTGGGACCGAGTTACTAGGGCCCAAGGTGGAGGGGCCTTGATTATTTTATGCTTTAACTATTGAAAACTAGCAGATATGCAAGCTCGCAGCGTGGCACTCGGTGCACTCTGCTATTTTTGAAAAAGTTGTGAAAATGTGTGCAAATCTTTGAATATATGTATTCTTTTAAGCAAACATTTGTAACTCAAATTCTGCTTCTGTGGGGGTCCCTGGATCTAAATGTTTTGAGATGGGGGTCCGTGGGCCAAATACATATCATTTTGGGGGTCCTTCACATGAAAAGGTTTGAGCACCACTGACATAGAAACATAGGTTTTTCAAAAAACCTTCGAAGGATTTGAAATATTCAAAAACGTCAAAAATAGCAGATCTACAAGCTCGCAGAGCGGCACTCGGTGCCACGCTGTGAGCTTGTATATCTGCTATTTTTCAATAGTTAAAGCACAAAATAATGCGTTCCCAGTCTAAATGGGTTAAACCCCCTCCCCTATGAAGAGCATTCATGGGGGGCCCGCAGTGAATCCTTGTACCCAGGGCCCAGAATTTGGTGCGACACCCCTGCCCTTTGCTCTTTCTCTCTCTCTCTCTCTCTCTCTCTCCCTCTCTTCCCCGTCTTCTCAGGAGCCGCTTTTGTGTCTGTCGTGCCCTGTCCTGTGATTGGCTGAGGGGGCTTTTCCTTGCCGGCTCCCCTCCATTCAAACGGCGACCCCCCCCCCCCCCCCCCAGTTGAATAGCGGGGGCCGCCGAGCCGAGCGGCCGAGCGAGCGAGGCAGTTGCATGGATGAAGTGTTTTTCGCTGTTACGGTCAATGAAGGAAATGACAGTGAGTTGGAAAATATGCTGATGGCTCCACTTGAAACAGCAATCCCACAGAATTTAGAACAGCCCCGCAGTCTCCATCTCATCCCTTTTACCCACTCAGAGGACCCCCCCCCCCCCTTCAACCTCAACCCCCCCCCCCCCCCCCCCCCCCCCGAATCATGTTGGCAGGGATTTCATATAGTCGCTGTGTCGGGCAGAAACCTTGTATGTTCCAAAGAACCTTTGCTTTTACCTGTGTTCCATTCAGTGTTGATTTTGTCGACTAAAACTACTGACGAAAAATGGTTGTCGACTGCGTTTTTTTCACTGACGAAAACTAAATAAAAACTAAGCTGTGATGACTAAAACTAAGACTAAATATATTGACAAATTCGTCAACAAAATAAAAACTAGACTAAAACGTTAGGGATGGACGAGTGGAGGACAAAGTAATTTGGTTGCTCTCAGGTGTTGCATGTTGAAAATAGCCGATCTACAAGCTCACAACGCGTCGCAGCGCGACGCGTTGTGAGCTTGTAGATCAGCTATTTTCAGCACGCAACCAAGTGTAAAATCAGTCATTACGATGCCATCAAGGCCTGCAAAAATACATTTCAGTTGACTAAAAAACTGTAGATTTCAACTAAAATCTTATGATATTTAGTCGACTAAAATTAGACTAAAACTAAAACTTTTCAGTTGACTAAATTTTGACTAAAACTAAATTACATTTTATTCAAAAGACTATGACTAAAACTAAATCAAATTTTGCTGTCAAAAGCAACACTGGTTCCATTGGATCCAATGTTCGCACGGACACACTTAAAGGACAACTTTATTTTTTTTACAAGGGGTTCACATTTTAGATTGTAATTGGAGAAAAGAACAGGTGAGTGTTAAAATGTTTTCATTTACTTTGTTCTATCGTTTTAGCACGTTTAACGATTTAGATTTCAGTGGTTTGGGGCATGTGTACATTAAGTCTCTAAATATGTATTTTTAAGCACAATAAGCCAGTGATTTCTTTATTACTATTTACAATAACACCACTAGCCCCCATACAGTAAGTCACATCTGCCATGAAAGATTGTGGTGCATCTTGGGAATGGTCTTATTGTGTGTGAAAAGACATTAGCCACTTGCACACATGCCCCAGCTACTGAAAAACGATAGAAAGGAGTAAATGAAAACATTTTAACACTAATCTTTTATTTTCTTTAATTACATTAAAATATGAACCCTTGTTGTAAAAAAACAAAGTTGTCCAATTTCGTTTACAGAGCAAAACAAAGCAAAAATACACCTGATCGACGTAAGTGCATCAATTGCCAAAAAAATGGAGATACAAGGTTTCTGCGCAGACGATAATATCATCTCACGGATCAGGTTCTTACAGCAAAAATGGATACATTGTGCATCTAGAGACTTGCATTACAGACAGGCTGTCTTGGGTTTCTAGTCTTTCTGGACCGGAGTCAATCCCTCCGAACTACGACTTCAGAGCGCATAAACACGGCGAGCGCAGACGTCTAAACAGGCTCATAACGTGACTGCGCTGCACGGGGCTTTAACTTTGGCAGCCTGGGATCCTCACGGTACCATACTGAAACAATTGAGACGGGGCAGGGGTTGTGTAAGAACAGGGGCGTCACCAGGGTGGGGGGGGAAGTGGGACTGAGTTACTAGGGCCCAAGGTGGAGGGTTCTTTGAGCACCACTGACATAGAAACATAGGTTTTTCAAAAAACCCTTAGAAGGATTTGAAATATTCAAAGATTTTCAAGATTTTTCAAAAATAGCAGATCTACAAGCTCGCAGTGCCACCCTGTGAGCTTGTATATCTGCTATTTTTGTCTCCACCAGCCGAAGGCTTGGGGGGGAGTATGTTTTCGCCCCTGTCTGTCCGTCCATGCGTGCGTCCCTGTGTCCTCCAGTTTGTTACCAGCTAATCTCCGGTGCCGTTGGCCCGGTCGCTGCCAAACTGAGCACACACGCTCCCTGGATGCCAATTCAGAACCTCTGCCCCACATTTTTTACATGGGCCTGTTCTAGCGCCACCAGGAGGCCAATTTGTGCAAAACTACCTTTTGGCCAGTACCAAATCCTGATTGGTACTATGGATCTGTCTGATTGTCCATATTCCATCCTGATTGGCTGAGATTGGCTTTCAAAGTTTGTAAGATTGGTCAGTTTTGGTCAACAAAATGCCTCAAATCACGAGCACAGCATGCAATTTTTGTGAAACTGTGCACGCACATTTCCACTAGGCCGAGGAAGAAATGCCACCTCAAACTTTTCAAATCAGCCTCATGGTGGCGCTATAACAGGCCGCCTGGCCTGGTGGAGACCTGTGCTCGGAAGAGCACTGCTTCTAGTTCAATAGTTAAAGCACAGGGCCCCACAGTGAATCCTTGTACCCAGGGCCCAGAATTTGGTGCGACTCCCCTGTGTAAGAATCGGAGAGTAATACAATATAGAGATATGCACTCTGTCATCTATTACACACGTGATACTATTTACACGAGAACAAAAAACCCATGCAATAAATGCCAAGGATCACTCAACGCTCGCTGTAAATACTGTTATGTATTATCCCTGGAAAGAAGCTTGATTACACCTTTTTATACAGGCTTTTATTTATCATAACTATCATCGTTCTTCAGACAGAGGGCTCCCACCACCACAGGACACAGATGCTCCCTTTAGTATGTGTATTAGGGCATTCATGAATAGTGATTTTTAGTATTCAAATTATTCAACCTCAAAGTATTCGAATGGTCGAATATTCGACATGAAATATATATATATATATATATATATATATATATATATATATATATATTAATCATCCAATAAAAACAGGCATTTCTCGGTCTAGTAGTGACAGTTGCAGGCTGGCCGCTGTTTTTCCCACTGGTAATTAGTTCCGGGAGACGAAACGGTATAGAGCATTAACTAATTCATTGACAGCTCATTCTTATGACTTCCTATCTAGCCAAGCTGTATAAATAAAATATAATATATATATATTTTTTAGGGCTGAGACTTTAACTGATTAATTGCGATTAATTAATTACAGAAGATTTTTGCGATTAAAAAAATGTACGCATTTTAATCACACTTAGTTTTTGCACCACACAACCTTCAGTTTCGGGCATACCGATCATAGCGATGCACCAACCAAGAAGAGACAACAAACGCAAAGGGAGAAGTAGCCGATCAGAGCGCTTTGCTTGGCCCAGTGGATGCGAAATTTGATTCGTTGATTCACTCGTACAACAAAATGTGTTTTACTTGAAAAAAATGCTTCTCAGGTCAAATATTTATATGGGATTAAACATGCGATTAATTTCGATTAATGAATTACAAAGCCTCAGATTAATTAGATTATTTTTTTTAATCGAGTCCCAGCCCTAATATATTTTCATCCAATAAAAACAGGCAATTCTCGGTCTAGTAGTGACAGTTGCATTAGCTGGTTCTTCCTCCATCATGACATGGAGTTTGCCGGCTGGCCGCTGTTTTTCCCACTGGTAATTAGTTCTGGGAGACGAAACGTGACGCATGACACCAGTATAGAGCATTAACCAATTCATTGACAACTCATTCTTATGACTTCCTACCTAGCCAAGCTGTATAAATAAAAAGAGAAAAAAAAACACAAATAAAAAAATAAGCAAATATTGGACTTCGGTGAACAACGTTGAATAGTGACTTTGATATTCGAATATTCTGTGAATGCCCTAATTTGTATAGTATCAGACTATGCTATGGTGTTCTTATGATATGACAGAAAATACTCAACCTGCTTATTAGATTAGGAATAACATTTTCGGAGCAACAAGCAGTGGACAGTAGCATTATGTTTTCATAATTCATACTCTATAAGGCAGGGTTCCCCAATTAGTTTTCCCCAAGGGCCCACTTATGTCTAGGGTACCAAGCCGAGGGCCACAACATTGCAGGGGGCGACGGTGGCGTTCCCGCTACTCCAGCGACAGTTCAGATATCGTCGTTGTCGGGTGAAAATATTGTATGTCCAAAACCTTTTGTTTTGCATTTATCATTTTAAAAATGATTTTAACTAGTGAAAACAGCCGATCTACAAGCACACAACGCCTCGCACCCGCGAGGCGTTGTGTGCTTGTAGATCTGCTGTTTTCACTACTTTTTTGCGACGGCCTTGTTTGATGAAGCAGAGCTTTACCTTGCGAAAGAACGTACACATTTTGAGATGCGGTTTTTCCACCCGACAACGACGATATACCAGTGTTGTTGCTACTCTTATACCACCATTATTACTGGGGTTGGTGGGGGCCAGACAGTAGCCCCCCACAGGCCGCAAATGGGGAACCCTGCTATAAGGGTTTAGGGTTGCTCTGACATATACTGTACCGGTAGCCTATACCTCTGGTGGCTTTTACCATTAGTTAGGGTTCTAACTTCTAATTAGGTTGTAGAGAGGAAGGAGTCTCTGACAGCAGTGTCATGTTCACAGACCTCTGCATTGGCGGGTTCTTTCTGCAGTAATGAGCTCAGTGCCTTAACGCAACGTTTTCAGGCCTTAGTTGAGAGAGAGAGATGAAGCGGGGACCCCATTTTCATAGATTCCATATAGTTTAATTGATTGACATCACAATCATCGATCGTCTATTTTGGATTCATGTCAATTTGTGTTTTCAAATATTTAACCACTTGAAACATCATTACAGTCATTACATCATTACCTTGACCTTTCACTCTGTACTTATCTGTTCTTTTCCCCCTCTACACCAAAACTCTTTGCCGAAAATAGCCGATCTACAAGCCCACAACGCCTCGCAGCGCGAAGCGTTGTGGGCAGGCCGTGAGCAGGCCGTGTTTTTTCGATAACATTTTTCATTGATCTCTATTTTTTTGGAGAAATTAAAATTATTAAATACAATAAAAGATTATAAAAAAATAAATGAAAAAAGTTATCGGCCTGCTCACGTATTCAGAGGGTCACCAGAAAAAAGGAGTCACCAGAGGAGTCACCAGAAAAAAGGACAGTTGTTTTCATTGAATCTATCATGGTTAAAATGGAGTTTGAAGTTATAATGGGTTTGTATAGGAAGGTCCTGGAAGTAGGGGGCAAAATGGGGGAAATGAATATCAAATATCTAAATACTGAATGAAGAAATTCAAAAACTGTCCTGGATGTTCCCAAAAGCCTGATTAGATGATAAAATAACCAAAAGCTTTTTTGGAAGTGAAATATCCCTTTAAATGATTAGTTCACCCCCAAAATGACACTTTTTCTATTGATTACTCATGCCATGGAGACTTGAGTTCGATAATATTTTTATTTTATTTTTGGGCATTGGCCTTACGCACGCACGCACGCACGCACGCACGCACGCACGCACGCACGCACGCACACACACACACACACACACACACATGCACACACTCACTACGATCTATCTACATGTCAGTTAAACTCTAAGCCTAAATGTGCACTGTCTGGTCTAACCCTAATCCCTAAACGTAACCTCGATCTAACTGTCTATAATCATAACCGTAACCACAACAGGAATATCTTTCTAATCCTAAAAATCCTAATTGCTCTTGTGATAATTCACTTGCGGGGACATTTGGCCCTCACAAGTATAGTAATGCAAGCGCACGCTAAGCACACTGCGCACACACGCACTCGCACGCACGCATACACACTCGCATGCCCGCTCACACACACACACACACACACACACACACACACGCACACACACACACACACGCGCGCGCACACCCACTGGTTGGGTGGTTCAGCCTGGCTAATCAACAGTGTGTGTAACCCCGGGGTAGCAGCTGATATGTGCTGGGTGCCTCTAATGTGCCGGGCGGTGATTAATGGAGAGACAGATGCACCGTGCATGATGAACCACAGGTGACAATTCACACAGGATTAGCAGGATCGGCAGGCCATGCTTTCCATTTACACGCTGGCCCCGTACGGCGCCGGTTCACCAACCTGAGGGCGCCAGGTCTTGTCTGCTTGGAGCAGTGGTTCTCAACCTTTTCAGTCCGTGACGCCCCAGCGTAATCATATTTTAACTGGGGACCCCCCACCATGACGAGCACTAAGAGTTGAGGCATTACATTTTCTATGACACGGTTCTGTTGTGAAAATAGCAGATCTACATGCTCACAACGCCTCGCAACGCGAGGCGTTGTGAGCATGTAGATCTGCTATTTTCACAACTTCTAATAAGGTTGTAGAGAGGAGACTTTGCCAGCAGTGAGACCTCTGCATGGCACTTCTTTCTGGCTCTAATATTTGACAATTTGGCCGATGTTTAATTTGTCATTTTAGAGGTATTAAAAAGCCCCTACATTGTCACTTTAGAAATGTACAGATACCATCTATACACTTAAACCTTATGTTGGTTTGTTTACTGTTGAGGGATAAAACCATGCTGCACATTAAGTTAATCATCTGGGGACCCTCCAAAATAATTTGGGGACGCCCCCCTGGGGGTCCCGACCCACAGGTTGAGAACCTCTGAAATAGACGATCTACAAACTCATACGCGTCATGAATCTCGATGCAACGAGTAGCGAGCTTGTAGGGTTGCAATTCTTTGCGATTTCTGTGCGACACTGTTGTACAACAAAGCATAAAATAGGCCTGAAGTGGTCAATCAGAATCTATAGAAATCAAATAAACGATCAAAAGATGTCAAAAACGTGCTTCTCGGTTATTCGATTAATAAAAAAAAGGTAGGTATACTGTAGATCTATAGAATAATGGCTAATAAAATGCTTCATAGCCCTAACGAGGTGACATAAAAAGTCTGGAGAGTATTTTAAAGCCGTGTCACCGCTCCGTTTTCCAAATGTGCGAGGATTGGAGGTCGCCCTTTCTTTTCTAAGTTCCAAGTTGAAAACTCCACTCAGCAAAGGAAAGTGCTCTTTGAAGTCAGACGTTAGATATGCAGAGAGAGCAAAAAAATAAAATCAAAGCACTCAAGAGTTCTGGCGTAACAAAAGTCTTTTATTTGATCATCCACCCCTTTGGACAGGAGGCTTCATTATGGGCTGTTAGAATGGTGTAATACAGTAGTACTGTAAGTGCAACCTTTTATACCCAGGGTGGGGGGGCGGGGGGAGCGGACGCTTGGGAATCGGAAGGTTCTCGGTTTACTCCCTGGCTACCCCCAGTTAGTGTTTAGTGGTTAGTGTTGAAGTGTACTTGAGCAACTCATGAAGCAGGTTGGTGCCTTGCATGGTTTCCTCCTGTGTGTGTGTGTGTGTGTGTGTGTGTGTGTGTGTGTGTGTGTGTGTGTGTGTGTGTGTGTGTGTGTGTGTGTGTGTGTGTGTGTGTGTGTGTGTGTGTGTGTGTGTGTGTGTGTGTGTGTGTGTGTGTGTGGTAGGGCATTAACGACAAGTCGACTCAGTCGACTTCAAGTCTACTCCCACCAGATAAAGTCGAAGTTGAAAATAATAATAATAATAATTAAGGCTGGGACTTTAACTGATTAATTGTGATTAATTAATTACAGAAAATTAACGCGATTAAAAAAATTAACGCATTTTAATCGCACTTAGTTTTTGCACCACAGAACCTTCAGTTTCGGGCATACCGATCATAGCGATGCACCAACCAAGAAGAGACAACAAACACAAAGGGAGAAGTAGCCGATCAGAGTGCTTTGCTTGGCCCACTGGATGCGAAATTTAGATTTAAAAAACTCACTCGTTGATTCACTCGTACAACAAAATGTGTTTTACTTGAAAAAAATGCTTCTCAGGTCAAATATCGATGTGCGATTAAAATGCGATTAATTGCGATTAATTAATCACAGAGTCTGTAATTAATTAGATTAAAATTTTTAATCGCATCCCAGCCCTAATAATAATACTTTCTATTGTGAAAATAGCATGCTCACAAGGCCTCGCGATGCGAGGCGTTGTGAGCATGTAGATCGGCTATTTTCACAATTTCTGCCTCTATACTGTATATTTGACAATTTGGACAATGTTTAATTTGCCATTTTAGATGTATTAAAAAGTCCTTAAATTGTCACTTTAGAAATGTGCAGATACCCTCTATACACTTAAACCTTATGTTGGTTGGTTTACAGTTGAGTGAGAAAACAATGTTTCACATTAAGATAATCATCTGGGGACCCCTCAAAATAATTGGGGGGTCGTGTGTGATGTGATGACGTTCACATCAAACGATGAAGTCGACTTCAACTGAACATTTTACTGAGTCGAGTCGACTTGCAAAAATCACAAGTCGTAAAGTGTGTAAGTGTGTGTGTGTGTGTGTGTGTGTGTGTGTGTGTGTGTGTGTGTGTGTGTGTGTGTGTGTGTGTGTGTGTGTGTGTGTGTGTGTGTGTGTGTGTGTGTGTGTGTGTGTGTGTGTGTGTGTGTGTGTGTGTGTGTGTGTGTTTTGGATAAAGGCCCAGGTAAAAAACTGCGGTTCGCAACTGCTTTTCCCATCTAACATTTATAGAATTCAAACTGTCCTTTCCACTCCAAACTTTCATAAAGTCATAAATGCCCTCATCTCATCACGTCTGTACTGGACTGTAACTCAACTCTATTCAGGCATCAGCAAGGGATCCATACTTCGCCTACGGTTGGTGCAGAATGCAGCGGCCAGGCTCATTACTGGCACTAGGAGGTCAGAGCATATAACCCCTGTACTGGCCTCACTGCACTGGCTGCCGGTTACCTTTAGAATTGATTTTAAGATTTTTTTGTTAACTTTTTCAGGTCCTCTGATTTGGAGCTTCCAGAGGTTCCTAAGTCGAAACCGGGTGACCAAAGGTGACAGGGCTCCTACACTTCCAGTGGACCTCAGGTTTGCCAGTTCTATTACCAGGGTTCCCACGGTCATGAAATTCCTGGAAATATTTTGAAATTAGACAAATATTTTTCCAGTACTGGAAAAGTTTGGGAATTGATCAAGGTTCCTAGAAGGTCCTGGAAAAAATAACTATGCATTGTCTTTCGTTATTGTTTTTGTTAATACTGAAATGACAAATTAAACATTGGCCAAATTGTCAAATATTAGAGGCAGAAATTGTGCAAATAGCAGATCTACAAATAGCTATTTTCACAAAACCGTGTTATACAAAATTCCTCAACTCTCTTCAAATATGATTATTTCGGGGGTCACGGCTTGAAAAGGTTGAGAACCACTGGCACACACTACCTGTCTTTGGGCATTGCATAGGAGTAAGCGACTCGTTATTGAGCTGAATTATTGTTATATAGTCCTGGAAATCGGGTTAAATATTCTGGAAAAGTTTTGGAAATGTTTTGTAAATTAATTGGTAAAGATGTGTGGGAACCCTGTTTTACCATTTTTAAATCTAAATTAAAGACCCACTTTTACAGAAAGGCCTTTTAAACCCCTTGGTGCATCTGTTCTCATTGATACTGTTGTTGAGTGTTGTTTTTATTCTTATTTTATCTTTGCTGTAATTGTTTATGATTTAACAGAGTACATGGATTTACTCAAGTACACTTTCTGAGGTGCCACTATTACTTAAGTATGTCATTTTTGTAATATTTTCTACTCCATTACATTTCAGTCAAACAATACTCGTTGTATTGGCAGAGTATTTATTCGTTGTGGTTTTGATTTCTTCTTCCACGGCCCACCACTGTGAACCATTTACCATTTACAGTAACCTCAGATTAACCACACCATCTAATCATGTCACATTATACTGTAGTTGACAGCATGTGCTTTAACCAATTTAGGCCTAGAATTATTGAATGCTTTATCTATTGAAAGATAGCAGATATACAAGCTCACAGCCGCGCTGCAAGCTTGTAGATCTGCTATTTTTTGAAAAATCAAGATTGATTTTTTTGCAAGTCTTTAAATATATCCATTTAAAAGCGAACATTTGTAACTCAAATATTTGCTTCTTGCGGGTCCCTGGAACAACATATTTTGAGATGTGGGTCTGCGGCCAAATACCTGTAATTTTGGGGGTCCTTGACATGAAAAGGTAAGAGAACCACTGATTTAGAGGAAGGATTTAGAAGTAGGGTCAAAGATCGGGTCAAAGATATTCAAATACTTGTACATATTTTCTTTTTTTTTTCAAAAATAGCAGATCTACAAGCTCGCAGCGCGGCACTCGGTGCCTGTTCCAGGTCTTTGAGGGTTAATCATCTTTTGACTCTCAAATATCTGCCTTGATGATTAAACATATGGTATAGCCTATATACAGTATGCTGTATATTCAGTATATCTGTCAAAGGCATGAACATACCTAATCAGTCAGGGCTTTTCCTCTTTATTTTGACTATTGTCTACATCTTATGATAACAGTGAAGACATCAAAACGACCATACATGTGGAATTATGAAGTACACGCGTATAAAAAAAAAACAACAAACGTGTTAAGACAAATCAAAATATTTGAGATTCTTCAAAGTATCGCCGTCGATGACAGCCCTGGCGTTGTCTCAAGCAGCTTCATGGGGCTCGTCCGTCTTGAAGGAGTTTTCCCACATATGCTGAGCATCTTGTTGGCTGCGTCTCCCTTGGCTCTGCGCTCCGAACCCGTCCAACAAGCATCTCAGCTGGGTTTAGGTCATCCAGACACGGCACTCCATCATTCTCCTCCTCGCTCAAAATGTATAAACCTTGTATGTCCAGAGAACCCGTTACTTTTCAGGAAATGCGGGGCTTGCAATGGATCCGATGTGGTTGTTATTTAGTACAGAGGTTTTCAAACTATTTTGACTCGGGGCACCCCTGTAAATAACCTTTTCATCCACGGCACCCCTGAATTAAGGCTTGTCTATACTTCAACCGAAATGTTCGGTGAGTTGTGTTTTCCGACGGGAACATTTCCCAACTCTCAGTCGGCCTAATGCTTTTCAGAAGTCCAAAGGGACACAATTGTATGGTCGAAAAGGACCTTTTGACACGAAAATCTTCGGTTTCGGTCGAAGTTATTATTTTAGAATCTTATATATTACATAATATGCACATCTTTCCACCTGAGATACGGTATGTCACTGAGAATAACGTTATACTTGACGTGTAAGCACTTGAACTTCAGCATCCCTATTCTGGGAGGAAGGTTCACCCCCAAACTAGCAGATCTACAAGCTCACAACGCGTCACGTTTGTGACGCGTTTGTGACGCGTTGTGAGCTTGTAGATCGTCTATTTTTGGTAGAGAGTTGGGGTAGATGGAAAAAGAACTCATGAAGAGTGCAAATCAGGTCTACTAAGAGGGTCTAAGTGGTTAAACTTACTGAAATTATATTGATGAATTCCAAATATTATCAAATTATTCTGCGGCACTCCTGGACAGGCATCCCAGCACCCTAGGGTGCCACGGCACCCACTTTGGGAAACCCTGATTTAGTAACAAGCTCTTATTAAGTTGCATTGGTTCAAAGTTTATAAAACCTACAGACATACGACCACTTTCAGCCTTGCCCCCTTATGTCATTATAGGCTATAGGACTGGGGTCTTCAACAGTCAAATCTGTGTTTACATTAACCACTTGAACCTTAGCATCCCTATTCTGAGTTGAACTTTAGCCCAAAATAGCAGATCTACAATCTCGTAGATCGGCTATTTTGTTGTTTTTCTGTCTTTTTTTTTTTGTTTGTTTTAATCACCAGCAACCAATGTAAATTGGGCTTAAAGGAGTAGTTCACCCCCAAAAATATTTTTTTTTCCTATCGATTACTCACCTCCATGGAAAAAAAATTTTTTGCTGTTGTTTTTGTCACATTCCTAAGCCAATAATTTGAGGAGACTCTTTGTGTCTCCATAGGGAACAAAGCAGGCTCTTTGTGTCTCCATAGGGAACAAAGCAGGCTCTTTGTGTCTCCATAGGGAACAAAGCAGGCTCTTTGTGTCTCCATAGGGAACCACTGCTGGTCATCAAATCATTGGCTTAGGAATGTGACAAAAACAAAACAAAAATATCCATGAATTCAACTCTCCATGGGGTGAGTAATCGATAAAAGAAGTCCCTTATACTTCAGCTTTTTGAAAACAGACAATCTACAAGTTCATAATGTGTCGTGAAGCAACACATTGTGGGCTTGTACATCAGCTATGAAAAAAAAGAAAGATGTTTTTTTTGTATTGCTACTTTTACTCAAGTAAAAACATCATGTTACTTCTTCCGCCATTGGTCTCCTTCATTAACGGTTTCTCTGCAGCAATTCGAGCATGACGGCTTGATTCTCACACTCTCTCCTCTCTCCTGTGAACAGTTGAGATGTGTCTGTTACTCCAAACCCACTGAAGCATTTATTTGGGGCGCAATCTGAGGTGCAGTAATTGGCGATTTCTGGGGCCCGTAAATGCTAATAAACGTATCCTCTGAGGCAGAGTTAACTCCGGCTCTTACACTTTCTGGCGGCGGTCGGGTTCGCATGAGGGCCAGGTTTCATCTCGGCGCTTAATGGCTTTTTATTGTGACTCCGCTTATTGAAGAAACTTTTCAAACTTCTTGAAATTGATTGACTGACCTTAAATGTCTTAAGCCATTTAGACCTAGAATTATTGAATGCTTTAACTATTGAAAAATAGCAGATCTACAAGCTCACAGCGCGGCACCGAGTGCCGCGCTGCGAGCTTGTAGATCTGCTATTTTTGAAAAAACTTGAAAATGTGTGCACATTTTTCAATAATGTATTTTTCAAAGCAAACTTTTGTAACTCAAATCTAGGCTTCTGTGGGTCCCTGGAACAACATATTTTGAGATGGGTTGCTCTGGCGAAATACATGTAATTTTGGCATGAAAAAGTTTGAGAACCACTGATTTAGAGGAAGGATTTAGAAGTCGGGTCAAAGATATGCACAAAGACTTGCTAACATTTTCACAATTTTTCAAAACGCTGTGCCTGTGAGCTTGTATATCTGCTATTTTTCAATAGTTAAAGCATAAAATAAGTGGTTCAAATCTAACGCGACTCAGGCGCGTTCCAGGTATTTGAGGCTTAAAGGCTTATTGTCATTATCAGTCAATAACAAGGGAGTCTATCCCTGTTTCAATGCACTAGACTAGAGCCCAGGGAGATGGATGGCTGACACTTAACGTCAGCTCCCAGTACTTGACACGTGTCTTGCCGCATCCAAAGCCGTGCTTGCGTGTTCGCATGCTGAGTTAGCGTTGCCCGGGGATTGAACCCACGATGACCTTGTGGTCCATAGGCGAGTGCTATATGAACTGAGATATATACCCAGGCACTCACCGGGACACTATCCGGAAAGAAGGTTTCAAACTGCTTGAAATTGATTGACTGACCTTTATGTCTTAACCCATTTAGGCTTAGAAATATTTAATGTTTAACTATTGAAAAATTGCAGATATACAAGCTCACAGATCTGCTATTTTTCTTTAAAAGCGAACATTTGTAACTCAAATATTTGCTTCTGGGGGGTCCCTGGAACTAAATATTTTGAGATGGGGTCTGTGGCCAATCCTGTGATTGTAGGAGAAAACTGTCCAAAAGTACATCAGATGCAACACTTTGTGAACTTGTAGATTGGTTATTTTTGTGCTATTTGTTGTATGATGAAGGATATGGTTTATGTGGTCAATTGAGCTGTTGAGTAATACGTTTAGGCTCTTTATGGATCAGAGAACTTAGTCAACAGAAGATACCTACTGTATAAGACACATCCTGAAGATCAGGTATCACTGATTACATCTGTAACACCAGCCTGTGGGAGTGAACCAACCAAAACCCCATCAACCAGGATGTGAAGGAGAGGACGAGTGGGGGTGGATTGCGCACACCCAGAACAGCTGCCAACATCACAGCAAGCACAGACCTGGAGAAGATCAAGGTGAGGCTGCCCTGGCTACACTAGTATGGATCTTTTTCTAAACGCACATTTTCTTATATATCCGTATAGAAAAATATCCAGGTCAACACGAGTCAACAAAAATATCTAGCTCCACATGATATTTTGGTAAATCTTCACTTATTTATCCGTTTACTAAAAGAAATCCCGAAATCTCTGTTTGCGTGTGACTGCAAGCAAGCCCCAATCGCTCAAGATTGGGTCTAGAAAAAGAACCATATTCGTTTCAGGGTGTGCCAAATGTAGTTCTAAGAGCGGCCATTTCTTGGGTAAACACAGCCTTACACAGGTGTTCTGATTATTAGTTCTATGCAATCAAACAATTGAAACACCTGTGTTTTTACCCAAAAAATGGCCGCTAAGGACTACAATGACGTACTGTAGCCGCTGGCACACACTATAGCCGTGGTGTAAGACAACCGGACTGATGTGTGGGCCCCATAAAATCATCCGATTGAAGGGTGTGATTGCGGCCCTATATGCCCCACCTAGGAGCCTATTGTAATAAGTAGAAGAATGACCATATAGGGTTGTTTATTACAATACTAACCTTACAATATTGGTTCTCAAAGTGGGGTTCGGGAGGCGAGGTTCCAGGGATCCCCAGCCAAATATAAATAACTAAAATAAATACAGCATAACAATCATTTTAACTAAACCAACTTATCCATTTATATGTTGGCTATTCAGAAAGAGCAGATCTACAAGCTCAGAGCGCATCACATTGTGCCGCGCCGCAAGCTTGTTTATCTGCTAGTTTTGAACATTTTTTAAGTGTTTTTAAACAAAAAACTTCTCTTCTGGGGGTCCCTGGAACAAAACATGTTTGAGAACTACTGCCCTACGTTGTAAAATCCTCAGTGAAACCTTTACTCAGCGAGTACAAATAGAACCACAAGTTAATTCATAATGTCTTTTTTTGGGTTCTGTTGAGAAAAGGTTCTAGGTTGTTCTATAATCAGTCAGATAAGAGTAAAGGCCCATTCCCACTGGGCCAGATAACAGATACAAAAATCTCTTTCTCCAGATATTTTTCCATTCAAAGTGGATGGTAGATACAGATAAAAAAAATATTTGCCACAGATAAAAGTATCTGTGGCAAATATCTGTGGTAGATATTTTTTTTATCTGTATCTACCATCCACTTTGAATGGAAAAATATCTGTTATCTGGCCCAGTGGGCCTTAAGAGTAATACGTATTTTTGTTCTGCGTCCTTCAGACAATGCGGCAGCATGGGGAGGTAAATGGCCAAATGTGTCTTTTGGGTCTTGACTTGAGCGGAAAGATTTGGGCAGCGCTTTGTTAGAGTCTCCTGACACATGGTGTAGTGAGGCTGAACATTGTGGCTAACCAACCTCACACATCCCTTTCACTTTCAATTCTCACTACTTCTCTGTGTCACACGTAAATTAAGTTGTCCACAATGGGAAAACTGCACTTCTCTCTAGTGCTACCTGCATTATGTAACTCTGAATGTTTAAATCCTACAGCGGCCTAACGGTGCAAAACATCAAGACATTTCATGGAACGACATGAACAAGTCTGTTAAAAGGCAGATTCAAACACTTTATTTTGCCTGTGGTCCTCCTGTAACGTGGATTAATTTAAAAGGTTTCTGCCCTATGTGGATTTTGTGTGTGCACATGCACGGCCATGCGTGTGCGCATGCATTCGTGTGTGTGCATGCTGTGTTTGTGTGTTGAACTGTTGATAGGAGAAATGAAGTTAGTTTGTGGAGAGCTCATTCGCTTGACTTTTAAGCTACATAGATTGGAACTGTTACCCCTGCGACCCAATTCCGGATAAGCGGTTGAAGATGGATGGATGGATGTATAGATACATGGATGAATGGATGGTTGGGGGTGGGGCCAAACCCCTGGCTCTTCTTTCCTTTTTCTTTTCTTTGTTTTCTTCTAGTTCATATTTTTATGCATTTGCATTCATTCACCACTCTGCTGACAGGCATGTGCACACATAGACATCAAAGGGGGCTTGAGCCTTGCCCTCTCTTTGTATAAATCCATGGCCGTTAGACCACATCTCCAGTATTGACTTGATTATGCTTAGTTCAGTGTGGTATCAAGCACCGAAAATAGCGTATGTGCGATATTTTTGATATTTTCACCAAAAGGCCTCTTTAGAAATGTCAGCCCCTGCCTCTTTAACATTCGCTGCACGTCCCTGCTGCTGACACTCAGAGCGATGTACAGTAACTGTCCGTCAATCTAGTGCAGGAGAAGGTCTCAGTGTGTTTTAACACTTAGTAGACTCACCTTGAGAATTCAAGCACCCCCCCAAAAATAATGTTTTGGGTTTGTGAGAGCCTTAGTTCTGCAGAGGAAAGCTAAAAGGCTCTTAGTCATACTGCTGCAGACATTGAAGCCATCTCACTGGGCTCGGTGTGTACAGTTAAATACTGTGTTTAAGAGGCAATTTCCAGAGGAAAAGCTTTCACACCAGGTACATCGTGCAAGATGAGCTCAATGCCGTTCGGCACTTACCGACTGTAGGAACCTCGTAACCCCGCACATTTCAGCTTTTTATGGATTTTTTTGTAGGTCTATTTAATGTCCTATACTTCATGTCGCACAAAAGCATTGAAAATAGCCGATCTGCAAGCTCACGGCGCCTCGTAACACGACGCGTCGTGAAGCTTGTAGATCATCTATTTTCGCTATTTTAAAGCCTTTATTTTTTATAATAATAATAATTTAAAAAAGGAACGCTGTTGGACATACAAGGTGTCCATCCGACTGCGATGATATTGTCGTTGTCGGGTGGAAACCTTGTATGTCCAAAACCAAATTCATCATTTTAAAAATGTTTTAAACTAGTGAAAACAGCCTATCTACAAGCACACAACGCCTCGCACCGCGAGGCGTTGTGTGCTTGTAGATCTGCTGTTTTCACTAGTTTTGTGTGACATTCTTGTATGATGAAACAGGGCTTTACTTTACGAAAAAACTTACACATTTGAAACTTGGGAGATACAAGGTTTCTGCCCGACAGGGATGATATGCTGGTGTTGAGAGTTCACGCCCTGGAACATGACGAGACCATTATCCACACGGGGTTTAATAACGGTGTGTGGCTCACTGTTCCCTGGTGGAAAATTGAAAAGCACCTGAAGAACTAATCCTGGGTTAGGGTTATAGTCGGTAAAAATTGCTTCCCTACCTGCTCTTGTGTGCTTCGCTCTCTGCCAGTGGCGTCGCACCAAATCCTGGGCCCTGGTGGGTACAAGGATTCACTGCGGGCCCCCTTATACTGGGAACGCATTATGACGCATTATTTTGTTGTGCTTTAATATTGAAAAATAGCAGATATACAAGCTCACAGCTGTAGCACCGAGTGCCGCGCTGCGAGTTTGTAGATCTGCTATTTTAGAAAAATAGTGAAAACGTTTTTTTTTTTTTTATAAACCTAGTGGTGCTCAAACATTTTGAAAAGCTCAAACGCTTTTCATGTGAAGGACCCCCAAAATTACATGTATTTTGGCCGCGGACCACCATCTCAAAACAAAAAAATACACAAAATACCTATATTTGAAGATTTATTTGCAAACATTTTCACGACTTTTCAAAAAATAACAGATCTACAAGCTCACAGCGGGGCACTCAGTGCCGCGCAGTGAGCTTGTATATCTGCTATTTTTCAACAGCTAAAGTATAAAATAATGAAGGCCCCTCCGCCTTGGGAACTAGTAACTCAGTCCCACTTTCCACCCCATTGTGACGCCCCTGCTCTGCTACAGTCCTAACTAAATTATAAGCTCACTTCACAAATTTAGGTAGAAGATTACATAGCAAGCATTCCTCTCTTCTTCTTGCTCACTCTCTCTGTCTCTCACATGGGGCGGTCTTTCCATTATAAGGGCTTATATAAAGGCTATATTAGGCAAGTTTATAGGCGGCCACCTCAGGTCTCAACAGTCATGACGGCCTCATGAGATCTCTCCAAATTTGTAAACAGCATTTCATCCCATTTTAGGCCCCTCAAAAAAAGTGGTAGATCTACAATCTCACAACGCGTCGCAACACGAGGCGTTGTGAGCTTGTAGATTTGATATTTTCAGCATGCGACCAAGTGTAAAATCAGCCGTGTCTTGTGTGTGTATGACGTCACTTCCTGCTCCTGTGATGTTGTGTTTGCTAGAGACGAGTCCAGTTAACTAAAATGTTTATTTTTTTTTCAACATGGAAACGATTATGACGATTATGACAAAATAATTGCGACTATGTCAAATAATTGCGATTAGATGATTATGTGATAATTGTGACAGGCCTATCCGTCATAATTTTAGTGGACAGACATCAACAATGGAACCACTGCTAGTATGCAGTGTTGTGCACATGACGTACTTGCGACCATCATGTGTCGAGATTTATTAACATCTTTTTGTAAATGTCACAAATGCCACTGCCACACAGAGAGCTAACTGGCACCACCACCAGCAGAGCTATATTCACCAGCCACACATAGACATCAAGGGGGGCTTGAGCCCCTGCCCGTTTATCCATCTGTAAAAAGTGCCCTCTCCAGACCATTAATGCAGTTTTTACTATGGTAAAAGTAATGCAAATGCCCTCTTTCCATGCCATACCTGAAGGAAGCATTCAAGAGAATCGCCTGGTCCAAACTGTCCTGAACTTGAATTATGTTGAAAGAATTGCCCTCTCTGTGCAGAAATCTATGCCGCTACGCCACATCTCCAGTATTGACTTGATTAAGCTTAGTTCAGCGTGGCTACCGAAGATAGCCGACCTCCAAGCTCACGCTGCGACGCGTTGTGAGCTTGGAGGTCTTCTATTTTCGATATTTTCACCAAAAGGCCCTTTTAGAAATGTCAGCCCCTGCCAAGGCGCACCAGTCTTTTATCCAGAGCAGATTACGATTGTTTGTTGAAGTGTGTGGAAAAAAAAGACAAACAAAAAAACCCTCCCTCCACATGGACTCTGCCTTGTCGTGGCGTGGAGGCTTGCGTGCCTCTGTGATCAAGGATCACCTCTGGTTTGTGACCCTTGACCACAGAGGTCAGACCAAAGAGTCCAAGTCCAAATTATTTATATCCATAGTAATAGATTTTTCCCTTAATAAACTGCTATTGACATGTTTCACAAAGATTTAATTTCTTTGCTAAATAGTTACTATATCAATTTTAAATCATCGAATCGAATCGTATCGACATGAATGAACCAATATCGTCCATGTATCACAAGGGTCTTCAACAGGGGGTCCGGGACCCCTAGGGGGTCCTCAGAGTTACTACAGGGGGTCCTCCAAATATTTGTGTGATGGAAAGAAAAAAAGGAAAACTCCTTTTTAGCCAGATTCTTAACCAGATTCTGAGAACTTTAGCCAAAAATAGTAGATCTACAAGCTCACAACGCCTCACGCTGCGAGGCGTTGTCAGCTTGTAGATCAGCTATTTTCGGCAAAGAAGTTTGGTGTAGATGGGAGAAGTATTGACAGTTCAAGTGGTTAAATATCTGAAAACACAAATTGACATGAATCCAAAATAGACTGATGATTGTGCTGTCAAACGATGAAACGATATGGAATCTACAAAACGGTTGTGGGGGTCCCTGGCACCTGCTTAATTTCTCTCTCAACTAAGGGGTCCTTGGCCTAAAAACGTTGAAGACCCCTGATGTATCGTATCGTCAACCATGTATCGTGATGCGTATCGTATCGCTTTTAAATGTATTGTTACACCCCTATTAAGTTTTGAGATATTTTTTTACTTGACTGGAGTATTTCCAATTGTCACTACATCTCAGAGGCAAATATTGCACTTTTTTTTGAATTATTTGAAAACTTTCTCATGCACGTCCCTGATGTTCACTCAATGCTGAAATGGAACATTATGGTGTCAGTTTATTGCCTGTAGCAGCACCGCCAGTCTTTTGCACAGTTTATACTTGACATTTCTGACTTCTTCGTTGGCAGTCGCACATCACGAGGCAGCAGTCCGTCAGCCGGAACTACGAGTCTGCTGGCTGGATGGATCCGTCACAGTGCTGCTGAAGATGGAGTGGTCCTCACAGAGCTTCTCAACAGTGACAAGCCACCTCCAGCCAACCTACTTGATGTGTCAGGTCAGTATGTTCTGAAGGCCCGGATGGAGTGGCAAGCATTTTAGTTGTACGTGACAGCCTGACACAGAGAGAGGAACAGTCACCCTAAGGCAAGGGTTGTTACGGTTCCCAAACTTTTTTTGTCTCAGGGCACCCCATACATTTTTTTTTAATCCGAGGCACCCCACCCCTACATTATAATTTTCACTCCCAGCACCTAATAGTTATAGCATATCATCGTTGTCGGGTGGAAACCTTTTATTTCCAAAACCGTTCGTTTTGTATTTATCATCTATAAAATGATCTAAACTAGTGAAAACAGCAGATCTACAAGCACACAACGCCTCGCGATGCGAGGCGTTGTGTGCTTGTAGATCGTCTGTTTTCACTGTAGTTTTGTGCGACAGTCTTGTATGATGAAGCAGGGCTTTGCTTTACCAAAAGACGTACACATTTGAAACTTGGAGATACGAGGTTTCTGCCCGACAGAGACGATATTTTAGTGATTATGTTGCGAGAAACGTTGAGATAATAGCCATTTTGGTTAGTACTGACTGAAAATAACGTTGTACTTCAAGTTTAAAATGATGCTAAATATTTTTTCAAGTGTCCAAATAAATTCCAAATATAATCAAATGATCTCGCGGCACCCCTGGACTGCCGTCGGGCACCCCAGGGTGCCCCGTCACCCACTTTGAAAACCCCTGCGCTAAGGTGGTGAGAAAGTAACAGGACTATGTACATTACTCTTGATCTTGATTACAATTTTGAGCTATTTGTACTTTACTTGGGTATTTCCAATTTCCAATACCTTTACTTCTACTCCACTACATCTTGGATCCAAAAAACATCTCAAGAGGGTCTAAGAAGAAATGTATTCATAAGAACCAACGTAAGGTTTAAGTGTATAGAGGGTATCTGCACATTTCTAAAGTGACAATTTAAGGACTTTTTTATTAGTAAAATATTGGAGGCAGAAATTGTGAAAATAGCCGATCTACAAGCTCACAAGGCATTGCGTCGCTATGTTCAAAAGATTTGTAGTAGGCATTACATTTTGTATATCACGGTACTATTGTGAAATAGAGGCGAGGCGAAGCGTTGTGAGCATGTAGATCGGCTATTTTCACAATTTCTGCCTCCAATATTTTACTAATAAAAAAGTCCTTAAATTGTCACTTTAGAAATGTGCAGATACCCTCTATACACTTAAACCTTACGTTGGTTCTTATGAATACATTTCTTCTTAGACCCCCTTGAGATGTTTTTTAATAAGATTTGGCTTACACCAATGTTTTCTTAGCTGTGATTTGTTCTTTCTTATGTTAAGAAGAGATCTCCGCACACTGGAGAGCACTCTTATGTGGCCTTTTAGTTCTTAAGTGTGAGATGTTTGTGCAAAAATATTTTATTTAAGTTTCAATTCAATTCTATAGTTGTATAATATATGATTTAAATCACCACATTTTTATCATATCTTTAGAGCAGTGGTTCTCAAAGTGCGTTTTGGGGACCCCCAGGGGTCCTTAGGGGGTCCACAGTAAAACGAGGAACAGTTTTACCACTTTAACCCTGCTTTAAACTTTGTTTGAAAATAGACGATCTCCAAGCTCACAACGCGTTACCATTACAGCCCATTTTGAGCTTGTAGATTGGATATTTTTTAAACATTTTGATAAATCTTGAAAAAATCTTCCCAGGCAGAAAATATTTTCAGGTGGGGTTCTGCAGAATGCATGTCAATTTGGGGGTCCTTGACATGAAAATTGTTAAAACCACTGCTTTAGACTCGTTTTCAACAGGTCTGAAAATTGCATCCCAACCCAAAATGACCAAGTTGAGTTGAAGCCCAAGCCCCATACTAACCCCCTAAACCATTTTCCTGTCCCCTTCCTACCTGAAGGTCATTTTGGGTTGGGATGCAATTTTCAGACCTGTTGAAAAATAGTTCTAAACATTTTCATTTCAAGGACCTCCAAATTGACATGCATTCTGCAGACCCCCACCTGATTTTTCAAGATTTATCAGTGTTTAAAAAATATCCGATCTACAAATGGTAACAGCTATTTTCAAACAAAGATTAAAACAAGGTTAAAGTGGTAAAACTGTTCCTCATTTTAATGTGGGACCCCTGGAACTTCCTAAAGGATCCCTGTGGGTCCCCAAACCACACTTTGAGACCACTGCTCTAAAGATATGATAGAAATATTTTGGTCATTTAAATCATATTATTATACAACTGTAGAATTGAAGAAACTTAAAGAACTACTTTATTTTTGCACAAACATGTCACACTTAAAAAAGGCACCCTAAGAGTGCTCTCCAGTGTTATTAGATTTTTTCTTAACATATGAACAAATCACAGTTAAGAAAACATTGGTGTATGCCAAATCTTCTTAAAAAACATTTCTTCGTAAGAACGTTTGTAAGTTAAGTTGGTGAATCGGGCCCAACGATAGTGGAAATAGCAGATCTACAAGCTCACAACGTAGATCCGCTATTTCCACTATTTTTGAAAATGTTTGAAATGATATGCACGCATACTAATAAGACAACCTTAAAAAGCTAAAGACGCTGGTATGGAACTTCTGGTTTACTGGGACAGGGTTCAATTCCCTGCAGTGTCCTGCTGATGGAAGGAATGTCTGAGTTAGCATCTATCAAAATGTAGTTATCTATATATTGTAACTACTATACTATTTTTCTATTCTCTCCCGTCTATATTGTAACTACTATACTATCTTTCTATTCTCTCCCGTCGAACCCCGCCTTTTCCCTCCTCCCGCCTTTTCCCTCCTTTAGCGCCACCCCTTCCCTTCTGTGACTACGCCCTTTCCTTTCTCTCGCTCCGCCCCTTCATTTCTCTGACTACGCCCCTTCCCTTCGTTGGCTCCGCCCCTTCCCTTCTGTGGCTCCGCCCCTTCCCTTCTCTGACTCCGCCCTTTCCTTTCTCTGGCTCCGCCCCTTCCCTTCTCTGGCTCCGCCCCTTCATTTCTCTGACTCCGCCCCTTCCCTTCTTTGGCTCCGCCCCTTCCCTTCTTTGGCTCCGCCCCTTCCCTTCTGTAGCTCCACCCCTTCCCTTCTGTGGCTCCGCCCCTTCCTTTCTCTGACTCCGCCCCTTCCCTTCTCTGGCTCCACCCTTTCCTTTCTCTGGCTCCACCCCTTCCTTTCTCTGACTCCACCCATTCCTCTCTGTAGCTCCGCCCCTTCCTCTCTCTAGCTGTCTTATTCTCTAAGATTCCAGCTGGATGTGGTTATTTTTGCTATAACCCCCTCGCTCTATTGTCTGGAAACCACATGGAGGACACGGCCCCCCATGCGCCCACTGCTCACGCATCGATGGGTAATTATGAGCACCCGACACTGGATTTGAACCAAGTGGTGATGCCTGTTGCAACCCCGTCAAGGTATCCTACGCACTAGTCTCTAAGACTAGTCTGCTGCGCCATTGGTCCCGGCCACTTTACACTGCTTTTTTTTGTGCTTTTCTAGAAGTCAAAGTCCTCAAAGGAAAGCTTTATAGCAAGAACTGAGTTGGATTCGAACCCCAGGCTCTGGATTACATAGACAGCCTCTCTACTCACTGAGCTATCTACTGCCTTCTGTTAACTCAGTCTTCTTTCTTCTTTCTCAACAACAAACAACGACACAAAAAAGAAAAAAAAAACTTTGAACAACATATTTTTCTACCACTTTCTACTTTCTTGCTGTTGCTCGTCTAGATGTTTATGAACCACAATAGAAACAAGCCTCTGGCTCTTCTGTCATTTTTCATTTTAGCTGTGCTCACACTATAAGTACAGTGGCTTACTTGGTTGGGAGCCTGCCTGGGAAGCAAAATGTCACAGGTTTGATTCCTTGCCCTGACAAAGTGACAATGATTTTTCAACATTTTTTTTTAAATTAATCTATTTTATTTTTTATTATACAAATATTTCTTATTGCACTACATCTTTTCAGATGGGGGTCTGCAGCCAAATTCTCATCAATTTGAGAGTCATTCACATGAAGATGTTTGACAACCACTGAAGAGTGTAGAAGGTCAGCCATAGCTGAGTGGATAGCATGGCTGCCTTGAAAGCAGAGGGTCGCAGGTTCGTATCCTGGTCGCAGCAGTACAGCAGTGTCACACTTAGTGAGACTTCTCAGATCAGCTGAGTAAAGCTATGCGCTGCATTTCCCCATGGGACCAAATTGGTCATACTAGCTGCGTTTACATAGACACCAGATACAAATTATCCATGCAGAGGGGTGGTCTACACCTTTTTATAACCAGATCGGATTGATCTCACCACATGTAAACACTTGTAAACATGTAAACTTCAATTGTGTTTATTTTTTATCAGATTGGAAGAAAAGTGTCTATGTAAACACAGCTACTGTTAGAACAAACTGGTAATGGTTCTGTATTTTTTACCCTAACTGCACAGGACAGTTTTATGTGGCTGTTTACCTCCTTGGACATTTAATCATTTTATTTTCAGTGATGAGACAAACTGAAGACAAACTAAATCTGCAAAAGTAAATAGTTAGACTACTACAATTCAATAAATGTATTGGAGTAAAAGTATTAGAATATGATTACGGCCATACTACCCTGAACACGCCTGATCTCGTCTGTTCTCGGAAGCTAAGCGGGGTCGGGCCTGGTGAGTATATGGATGGGAGACCGCTTGGGAATACTAGGTGCTGTAATGCACCATTGACCACATTCGCCTCTGAGATGTAGTGGAGTAGAAGTATAAAGCAGTGGTTCTCAATCTGTAGGTCGGGGTCCCCAAATGATTTTGGGGGGTCCCCAGATGATTAACTTAATGTGCAACATTGTTTTCTCACTCAACAGTAAACAAACCAGCATAAGGTTTAAGTGTATAGAGGGTGTCTGCACATCTCTAAAGTGACAATTTAAGGACTTTTAATACCTCTAAAATGACAAATTAAACACTGGCCAAATTGTCAAAAATTATAGGCAGAAATTGCGAGTCGTTGTGAGCATGTAGATCGGCTATTTTCACAATAGAACCGTGTTATACAAAATGTAATGCCTCCACTCTTAGTACTCATCAGGACGGGGGGTCCCCAGTTAAAATATGATTATTTTGGGGGTCGCGGCTTGAAAAGGTTGAGAACCACTGGTATAAAGTACATAAAGACATTTTTTTTTATTGGTCAGTTTTTTTATTGGTCAGTTGTTGTGACTGAGTTTGTGTCTGACCACCATCTATGAAGATGACAATTATTGACAAAACACAAAAGTAACAAATATTATCATTAACTCATACTCTGCGATCCCCGTCGAAACCGTTGATTTCCCGCTGTACCTCTCTGCGATGCCCGTCGTTCCCGGAAATTTAATTCGCTTTAATCATTATGAAACAATTAAAAGTATGATCGCTGTATATGGCCGCTTCGGAGTCTTAGGCCCGCCCCCTAACTGTATCCTGCCGTATTTCCAGTCTGGACCAGATCTAGCTTTCCGTATCCAGTCTGAGCCTAGGCCATAGTCCCGCCTCCATTGGTTTACATTGTAAGAGAAGTGGAAGCTACTCGGCGATGGAAAGCTTGTTTTTCAATCCGATTTTTGCGTTTGGAAACTTTGATCCAGTCTCTACACGCCTGGATTATGATCCCCGCACATATCGTGCGTTTTGTGCGCGAACGTGTCCACGTGTTACCATAGCGCACAACTGGCTTTTTTCAATGTTTTTTCATGTAAACACTGGCGGATAAGCAGGAATACAGCGTGGCAACGGATATGTCTATTTCAATGGATTTTTTTTTATTCGAAAACTGTCACCGAGTCTACACGTCTACTAGATGAGTCGCGCACAGATTGTGCATGATGCGTGCGCGTGCCCACGTTAAAAGTTAAGGACAATTTGGCAGCTGCTTACTACAGATATGTTTAAAATGGCAGCAAAATTGTTAAATATCATTAAAACAATCATTCATTAGTGTGCAATAAGTGTTAAATTGCTTAATATTATGAATGGGTACTGTAATCATTTCTTGATTGTTTAAGCACAACGTCATGGGCCGCTTTGATTGATTGATTGAAGAATTTATTAGAAGTTTGCAACAGAAAAAAAGTACAGTTTCACGACAGCACAAATCACTGGTACAAGGTCAACTAAAAGGAGATCCTAGAAAGCTCTACGGCTTATTTCCACAGGAACCACACTTTAGGTATCTCATAACATTGAAAGACAGACGGATAGAACATAGTACTTTATCTAGGATAACATCGATTTCAAAAGCAGAAAAAGCATAGCATCAAAGAAAAAAGGGGGGGTGGGAGCATGGGGGCTTAGTCTATTTACAAGTCACGTGTAGCAGCCGCCTGAAGGTAGGTGACTTTTCATACCAATTTTGAAGGAGGCTGGGGATTTGCTCTCCTTTAAGGCTTGTTCAAAGCTTATTGATACCGGGTACTCAATAAAATTGTTATTGAGTTTAAGACTCTTGCTCGGGGACACTTCAACACTGAGCTGGGGATCAAACCAGTACCTCCACTACAGGGCATTAACGAAAAAGTCGACAAGTCGACTTCATTACACAAGTCGACTCCCACCAGAGAAAGTCGAAAGTCGAAGTTGGAAAAAAAAACACGTTCTATTGTGAAAATAGCAGATCTACATGCTCACAACGCCTCGCAACGCGAGGCGTTGTGAGCATGTAGATCGGCTATTTTCACAATTTCTGCCTCTATATATTTGACAATTTGGCCAATGTTTAATTTGTAATTTTAGAGGTTTTAAAAGGTCCTTAAATTGGCACTTTAGAAATGTGCAGATACCCTCTATACACTTAAACTGTATGTTGGTTTGTTTACAGTTGAGTGAGAAAACTATGTTTCACATTAAGTTAATCATCTGGGGACCCCCCAAAATAATTGGGGGGGTCTTGTGTGATGCGATGACGCCATCAAACGATAAAGTCGACTTCAAGTCAACTTTTTACTGAGTCGAGTCGACTTGGAAAAATCACAAGTCGTTAACGCCCTACTCTACTACCCCCCCCCCCCCCCACCACCACCCCCACTTCTTCCATCACCCTGGAAAACGTGAATGACGAACAAGGCCATTATTAGTCTTATCAGATAACTGAATGAATTCATTCCAGTCAAGTAAAGCAGTCTCATTAACGTCAAGTAGGCCTACTGCAGTGCTCTCTCTCTCTCTCTCTCTTTCTCCATACGCTGTCTTGTTGCCGTTTGAAAACAGTCCAGGCATAACAAAAGACACACAAAGAAAGAAAAAGGAAAAAGAAAACAGCAAAGAGGCAGTGGAGCAAAGCAAGAACAACAAAAAAAAAAACAATATTCTTTTGAGGCGCTGACAAAAATGGGATGCGTGGATTCTGTTTGTAGTGTGGAGTCTTGTGCCACAGTGCTGGCGCACTGAATACATTCTGAATCATAACGTCGGGATCCGGAAGGGGGGAAAAAAAAGAACATTTGACTGGTCTTCTGCCATGTCTGTTTGTAGGGGTGTAACGATACGTTTCAATAGCGATTCGATACATATCACGATACATGGTTGTCGTTGACGATACGATACATGGACGATATTGGTTAATTCATGCCGCTACGATTCGATTCAATGATTTAAAATCGATATAAGAAATTAAATCTGTGTGAAAGGTGTGGTGGATAGTGCCGGTTCTTCCATAATACATGTAGTATTATGGATATAAATAAGTAAACACTGTAATTATCTGCCAAATACATGGACATTGTATATTGACAAACCTGCGCCTTGAGATGAACCCAGAGATCACACACATTTATCGATAGACCAGTGTAGCTATATGGAAAGGAAAAGTAATTAAACCCCTCCTTTAAAAATTTTCTTCTTAAAAATGCTAAATACAATGCACAAGTAGGTAGCATCGATACAATCGATTCTTTGCACTGCCGATTCGATTTTAGCTGTTTTCATTTCGATATACTTCGATTTTTTTAAGTTAAAAACAATATTTCGTTGCAGTTACTATATCGCTACACCCCTATGTGTTTGTTATTTGAGGTCCTCTGCAACAGGGAATTCACGCTGCACGCACAATACCACTTCAGTACAATAACAGATTGTCTGAATAATCTATCGAGAATCCCTTTTTTATGAAAGTTAGCATGGCAGGCAAATAAAGGGTTTCTTTTTATACATATTTGATCAGCTGCTCCTTCTGCCCCAATATTTACTTTAGCAAATCCCTGTGAAAACACTGCTCACTGAAAATGTGCTTCTAATACGAGAGCTCTGGCTCTGCTGCGTGTTATAGAGGCCACATAGTGGCTGTGTCTGCTGACGTTTGTCAGCCGTTGGTGGATGTTAATGCTTTGTGAATGTGTCACGGAGCATCATGTAGAGACCAACCACTGCCACATGTTATTGGAGTCAGATGCCAATCAGTGGCGTCAGTTCAGCAAAAGCTAGAGTATATGGCAAAGATGGGAGTCCTCATGGAAAAGAGGCATTACATTTTGGATAACACGGTTCTATTGTGAAAATAGCAGATCTATATGCTCACAACGCCTCGCGCTGCGAGGCGTTGTGAGCATATAGATTGGCTATTTTCACAATGTCTGGAAAAATGAAAAAAACTTTTCTACGGTTTCTTGGGCTGGATATGGCAGCCTGGAATGGTTTTTCAAGTGCAGCTAGCATGTTAGTAAACGTGCCACAATTAACAATAATGCATTGCACCTGTGCAGCTGACCTGCGGAACCTGGGAATATACCATTTTGTCTCCACAAGTGTGGAGAATATAATTATAATACCTTGTCAAAGTGACCATTATGTTACATTTTGCATTTGTAGTTATTTTACTGTAATTTAACAACATAATAACCAGCGCAGATAGACAAAGAGACATTCATGGATTCATATTTAAAAGTAACTTTTATTTTCCCCTCTGGACCCAGGGTATGGCAGCTGCATACCCCTGCCATACCCAATTGACGCCCTAGAGCAGGGGTTCTCAACCTGTGGGTCATGATTTTTATTTTGGGCGTACCCAGATGACTGTCAAGAGACAATTTAAGGACCTTTATATTACCCCAAAAAGAAAGAAAAGTAAAGGGCCATTATTGCATCAAAAGTAATCAACATAGGCGGACTGGTCAAACATTGGCCAAATTGTCAAATAATATAAGAAAGTAGCAGATCTACAAACTCACAACGCCTCACAAAGTGAAGCGTTGTGAGCTTGTAGATCGGCTATATCTTTAAATCAATTTAATCAAATTGATTTCGAGATTTAGCCTTTTTTAAGTCTATAATTAATTGTAAACATACTTGTGATGCATTATAATGTGCCTATGGCACTATTATTGTAGTTACAGTATGCATTCATAAATACTCAATGTTTTACAACAATAATCACAACACATTAGAAAGCATTTCATGTATGAATGCATTGTAATGCTTACTTACTTTACTTTATTTGTTTATTTAGACAGGACAGTACCAGTTCATGAACACAGAGATATTGCCATAGTATGACGTCAAAACATAGATTTTAAAGTCAAGTTCATTTTCCGATTGTGCCCATCTTTTGGTATGTTGTATAGTGCGACCCCTGGAACCCTAACTTTTTAGCATTTTTTTGCTACTTTCTCCTTGATTCTAAATCTAACACTAGATTGTTCAAAGTGCAATAACATGGAAACCAATAGGTTTTAAGCGCACATCTTTTAGTATGTTCTATTCACCATATTCCTGGCCCTCTCTATGGAGGCTGCCATTTTCTTTTACAGAGGGCGCTAGAGAGTTTTTCTCTGTGTGCTGCTTCAAAAAACATCTTTTAACTTCCTCCCAAGTAAGGAAGTGACACGGAATTGTCTGTTGCCCGATTTTGCCAAAGAAATAAGCCCAACAGAAGCAACTAGGCTATACTACTTTTACAATTGAAAATAGCAGATCAGCAAGCTCACAATGTGTCAAATTGCGGCACATTGTGAGCTTGTATATTTGCTATTTAAAACATATTGAGGGGGGGAAAAGACATTTGAATATTTTTGAAACATTTTAACAACATAAATCTGTGTGGAGGTCCCTGGCACCACATATTTTCAGATAGGGGTCTGCGACTGTGGACAGATATGTTAATCTGGGGTCCTTGATATGAAAAGATTTGGGAACCACTGGTTTAAAAAATATTAGAAAGTAAGCCCAATAAGCAACTATACTATTTTCTTTTTGTGTCTTTTTTTAAAAGACACAAATGTCTTATAAGCAGACATGGCAACCCAGGTACATACAGAGCCCAGAGTGCCAACTACTGACACTTTAATGCAAGGACAACAGGAAACCAAATGATGTTTTTCAGGCCAGCTTTTTCAGCCTCCGCCTCTTTCAGGATATGAACAGGAAGCCGGGGGCGGGGCCAGGAATAACGTGAATATAGCTCGCCAAGACGAACGTGTGGATATGAGTTTAATTATTTTTTTTCCCGATTGACTTCAAAACCCCAAAAAAGACAAAAGACTATAGTATGTCGTAACCCCCCGATAGTGCCCATCTTTTAGTATGTTGTATAGCTCGTCGAGACAAACGTGTGGAGGTGTGACACATTGTTGTCCGTTCCAGTAAGCTTGCCGGCAGGGATCCCTGGGGTGAATGACATTGACCGTCTAATGCGGCTACGGTCTCATCTTCCTGACGGCCATCTCCTCTGATACAAGCCACTGTATAATTACAGTTATACACACTCATAATGCAATTAGCACCCATAAATGACACACAAGGTCAAGCGTCATGATAATACTTCACAAGAGGCTCTGTGCATTACTGTTGCCAAGGATCTCAGAAGGTGCATGGCAATGGGCATATACCCATTCCCTGTAGCACAGGGGTCTTCGACGTCTTCAGGCCAAGGACCCCTTGGTTGAGAGAGAGATGAAGCAGGGACCCCCAAAACCTTTTCATAGATTCCATATAGTGTCATTGTTTGACAGCTCAATCATCAGTGTATTTTGGATTCATGTCAATTTGTGCTTTCAGATATTTAACTATTGAACTGTCAATACTTAATAAACTTGACCTTTCACTTTGTACTTGGTCTGATCTTTTTTCCCCTCTACACCAAAGCTCTTTGCCGAAAATAGCCGATCTACAAGCTGTGTGGCGTTGTGAGCTTGTAATTTAGATCTGTAATTTTTGGCTAAAGTTTTGGCTAAAGGAGAAACATTTTTTCTATCACACAAAGATTTGGAGGACCCCCTAGTAACTCTGAGGACGCCCTAGGGGTCCCGGACCCCCTGTTGAAGACCCTTGCTGTAGAAGTTCATCTTCAGATAGCTTCGTATGAAACATGGGGTTCAAGTGGTTAATATAAAAAAGGAGAAAAAAAGGTTTCTATCACACAAAGATTTGGAGGACCCCCTAGGGGTCCCAGACCCCCTGTTGAAGACCCTTGCTTTAGCAGTTCATCTTCAGACAGCTTCGTATGAAACGTGTGAAGTGTCATTCGGTACTGCATGTGTTTCATGTTCAAATGTGCTGCAATCAAACGAAGCTGTGGCGAAATGAACAGGAAATGGGAATTCCACCGTCTGTTCTCCCCCCTCATAGTGTATTATAATTCTCATAGTTGTACTATTATAATGTATTATAATCCCATTTATGCAGCAAGTGAAGTGACTACATTGTAAAACAACCTAGTATGCAAGAACAAAACACCAAAAGTTTCCACCCACATCTTCAGGAAAGTAAGTACTGTATAGTGTCTTACCAGTAAGACTCCCTAATCGGGACATAAGCGACCGCCATGTCGCATACACAAACTTTAGAAGGCAATGGTAGCCAATCAGGAGGGAATATGGGAAATGGGACAGATCCATGTTGATGACATGACTTTAGAGATACTGTGTACCGCTTTGCGTGATTTTAGGGCAAAATCTGTAGGAGCAGTGTCCAAAAATGTGTTTTGCAAGAATCGGCCTCATGGTGGCGCTAGAAGAGGGCCATGTGAGAAATGAGGGGCGGAGGTTGTGGTTTGGCAGCCAAGGAGTGTGTGTGCAATACAACAGACAGATCAGACTGACAGCCGGTGGAGGTTTTGATAGTAACTGCGACCTGACGGTCACAATAATCACAATATAATGCATTGTAAGATATTATAATATACAATACAAATCGTTATTACTGTATTACAACTATACAATATGATCACATATATGTTTATAATGCATAGACATTCAATTCACATTTAAATTATACGCTAGGGGAACAAATCCTTATAGAAATGTTTTAATGAAGTATATATATATATTAAACTAAATCAAGGGTCTTCAACAGGGGGTCCGGGACCCCTAGGGGGTCATCCAATTATTTGTGTGATAGAAACTCCACTTTTTATATTAACCAATTGAACCCTAGCGTCCATATTCTGATAACTTTAGACAAAAATAGCAGATCCACAAGCTCGGCTATTTTCAGCAAAGTTGTTTGGTGTAGAGGGGAAAAAGAGCAGACTAAGTACAGAGTGAAAGGTAAAGTTTATTCATTACTGACCGTTCAAGTGGTTAGATATTTGAAAACACACATTAACATGAATCCAAAATACACTGATGATTGTGCTGTCAAACAATGAACCTATATGGAATATGAAAAGTTTGTGGGGGTCCCTGCTTCATCTGTCTCTCGACTAAGGGGTCCTTGGACTGAAAATGTTGAAGAAAATCATACAATGAACAAGAAAACATGGAGAGAGGGAGGGAGGACTGGGGGCAAGAGAAAGGGGGAGTTAGAGATAGAGAGAGGGGGGAGAAAGACATTAAGATGCCAAATGAAGATGTCATTGCACCCCTCGGTCAGTTGATGGAAGAACAAGAGAGAGTGAGTGCAGCAGATGGTTCTTTCTATTGATCTCACACACACACACACACACACACACACACACACACACACACACACACACACACACACACACACACACACACACACACACACACACACACACACACACACACACACACACACACACACACACACACACACACACACACACACACACACACACACACACACACACACACACACACACACCACTTCTTCCATTGACTGGCAGGTCAATACTCAACCTTTAGACTGTTAGCTATGTGTGTGTGTGTTTCCTTTAGATAACAACCAAGTAGCTTTTCGCCAAGATGTGCAACTGTAATTGACTCCTATTCAACCAATTCAGCAATGTACCGGTCGTAAGCGTGGTACATTTAAACTTCGTCACAGGGACGTGCTGGCCATTGGGAAAAGCGGGACAACTCCTGAACGGCCGGTTCATTCCCAGCCGGTCCAGGCCGGCCATTAGGAAAAAAAATCAAAATAAAATGTCGTCCTTCGTTCCATTTTGGGGGCTGGGCGGCCAACAAAGTAAATCGTCACTGTCGGGCAGAAACCTTGTATCTCCAAGTTTCAAGTTGTATAAATGTTTTCGCAAAGCAAAGCCCTGCTTCATCATACAAGGCCGTTGCACAAAAGTAGTGAAAACAGCAGATCTACAAGCACACTACGCCTCGCGGTGCGAGGCGTTGGCCAACAAAGTAAATCGTCACTGTCGGGCAGAAACCTTGTATCTCCAAGTTTCAAGTTGTATAAATGTTTTCGCAAAGCAAAGCCCTGCTTCATCATACAAGGCCGTTGCACAAAAGTAGTGAAAACAGCAGATCTACAAGCACACTACGCCTCGCGGTGCGAGGCGTTGTGTGCTTGTAGATCGGCTGTTTTCACTAGTTTAAATCATTTTTAAAATGATAAATACAAAACAAATGGTTTTGGACATACAAGGTTTCCACTGACAATGACGAAACATAACTCATGTAATTGGCCCACTGGCTTGTCATGATCTGAAATGGCAAATCTTTGAGCAGCAGCAGCGCTATGGAGAGAGAGAGAGATCTCTCTTTAGCGCGCAATGAGGGCCTCTCCAACTCTTTTTCCCGGGCTGAATCAGGGGCCCAGCACGTCCCTGCTTCGTCGTATCCCCTATGGCAGTAATGCAGGCTGGAAATAGATGGATAGATCTTATAAGCTACAGTCAAAACTAGAAGAAGTGCTCTTCCAAGCACATGTCTCCACCAGGCCACGTGTTTTTTGTGGTGCTATAATAGGCAAATGTAAAAAGGGTGGCATGTGTTCTTCACCAATCTTAGACCTTTCATGGCGCCACCATGAGGCTGATTTGAACATTTTGTAGTGTAATTTCTTCCTTGGCCTTTTGCGAATGTTCATGTTAATTGCACTCTGCGTTTGTGATTTGAGTCATTTTGTCCAAAACGGACCAAACTTACAAATTCGCACACATTGTCCTCCTGGTGGCGCTAGAACAGGCCCATGTGAAAAATGTGGGGCAGAGGTTCTGAATTGGCAACCAGGGAGTGCGCTTACAAAGTTTGAAACTGATCGGTGGAGTTAGAGGTAAAACCACGAATCGGCCTGTTATAGCGCCACCATGAGGCTGATTTCAAAAATGTGAAGTGGCATTTCTTCCTCTGCCTAGTGGGAACGTGTGTGCGCGATTTCATGTTAATTACACTCTGCGTTTGTGATTTGAGGCATTTTGTCCTCCTGGTGGTGCTAGAACAGGCCCATGTGAAAAATGTGGGGCAGAGGTTCTGAATTGGCAACCAGGGAGTGCGCTTACAAAGTTTGAAACTGATCGGTGGAGTTAGAGGTAAAACCACAAATCGGCCTGTTATAGCGCCACCATGAGGCTGATTTCAAAAATGTGAAGTGGCATTTCTTCCTCGGCCTTCCTCGGATTTCATGTTAATTGCACTCTGCGTTTGTGATTTGAGGCATTTTGTCCAAAATGGACCAATCGTACAAACTTTGAAAGCCAATATCAGCCAATCAGGATGGAATATGGACAATCAGACAGATCCGTGTCGATCACATGACTGTAGAGATACTGTCTACCGATTTGCGTGATTTTTGGAGAAAATAGTGTACAGAAATGTGTTTTGCAAACATCGGCCTCATGGTGGCGCTAGAATAGGGCCATTTGAAAAATGTGGGGCAGAGGTTCTGAATTGGCATCCAGGGAGTGTGTGCGCTCATTTTGGCAGCGACCGGGCCAACGGCGCCGGAGATTAGCTGTTAACAAACTCGGAGGACGGACGGACGGACGCACCGACGCACGGACAGGGGCGAAAACATACTCTCCCCCTGCCTTCGGCTGGTGGAGACAATTACAGTTTCTGGAGGACATCAGGCATGTCCGGCACAAGGGCACATTTTAAATGGCCCACAGCTTCATTCTTCATGTATTATGGCCATAGCCATAGCCATGTGAAATCCATACAGTGACATTTTTGTGTTTTGAAATTAACCTGGGCTATTTCTCAGTACAATTTGTAAGGATTCTTAACTGCTTGTTCCTCATGTTTCATTCTCAAGACGTGAAAGAAACGCTTTACTTTAGTTTACTTTGGTAAATTGTAGAGGCTTTTTTCACTGGTTTTTTGATCTGGCTTCAGTGCCATTCGAACAAAAGGCAATTTATTCAGCCTTTTTTGAGCGGTGGTAGACCGCTCCATAGCATGGCCGTGTGTGTATCCGTGTATGTATGTATGTATGTATGTATGTGTGTATGTAGCCTGAACTACCACTCAGTGACCAGAGAGGGTACTCTTGAGTCTAGTCTGAGCATCAACTGCAATATTCTATCTCTCTCTCTCTCACACACACACACACACGCACGCACACACACACACACGCACGCGCGCACACACACACACAACCACCGATCAGTTCACACGGGTGTGATTTTTAACATGCATGCACTTTACAGTGCATGCATGTGAAAAAAGGATGAATTGTTTTTCTGTTTTCACAGCACAGATGAGTGGCTTACATTTGGCTACACTACCAACATAAAGGCTATTGATATTGCTCTGTAGTTAAAGGACCACCTCACCTCTGGGACAACCAGATCTTATTTTATAGTTTTTTGGGACAAGATCAACACAATCCTGAGTTATTTTTTGTGTTCAATCTGTGTTTTGAGATACCGGTATTTTAGTATTTCAGCATGCAACAACTGGTCATATGATGCAAAATGCATCATCATGCTTAAATACTAAAATATCTAAAAACACAGATTGAACACAAAGAAATAACTCAGGATTGTGTTGATCGTGTCCCAAACAACTACCGTATAAAGATCTGGTTGTCCCAGAAGTGAGGTGATCCTTTAAACACAATTGTAGTAATGAGACTTTGTTATGGTCCAAAGGTACGAAGAATGACAAAGTATGAAGAGTTAGGACACCGCTGAATTACATACAACATAATTAACGTCCTATAGACACTGCATTAAGCCGTTGGCAGGCTTTTCTCCTCTTCGCAGATGAGAAAAGGGCAAGGCCCATGCAGGAACGAGGCACATTATCAGCACATTCCGAGAGAAAGACAACGCACACAGTGTCACACACAAGACGCAAGTCATTTTTCTGTACACTTTATTTACAAAAATGTATTAAAATTGTCTGTACAGTGCCTCATTAACGAGGTTCAGTAAATTATGCATGCATTTCCTTTGCTCTTTTGAACCCACTAAAAGATGCTTGGCAAATATTTTGTCTTTTTGCAGAAGTGAGGTTTTTACAACAAAAAGGGTGGTGGTGGGGGGGGCCTGGGGGCTTGAGGGTTGGGGGTGTTACTAAAGAATGGCTGGGGGTTGGGGGTCTCTAATTTGAACCTAACATCTGGTGTGAGTAGCAGAGTAGAGTTTATCAAGCATCACTGATTTTACATGCAATTTCTTTAAAAAAAAAAAAAAGAAAAAAAAGAAAAAGGACAAACTGGGAAACCAATCTCTCAGTTGCGTAACCGTCGTATAAATAAATCTCATTTGACTAAATGTACACAGTTAATTTTTTTTATGTATTATTGTTTTTTTGTTCTTTTTTTTTTTACAATTGTTTGCTTCATTTGCTATGATCCCCTTCCCCTTCATCAGTGTAGGTTTTCTATAAAACTATCTTTCCATAGCTTTAGGTGATTAAATAATTGTCGTCCTAAATCCTATGGATTCACAGTCTTTTGAAGGAACAGAAAAAAAAGAAAAGAAAAAAAATACAGCAATATGGAAATGTGCTAAGCTCCAGGACACTTCCTGTTATAACCTTGTATAAATCTATTTGTCATTGTACATATATAATTTTTTTTTCTCGATTTTGATTTACTAAGTAAATTCACCAAACACTATTATGCGCGTAAAACTAAATCAAATTGAACGCAAAAAACCACAGCTTGTTGTAAAATGTGCAATTTTTAAACAACAAAAGAAATTGAAAATAACTAAAAACGTTAAGGTAATCCAAAATACTACTAGTTTAAAAGCCATTACTGTTATCCTTTTTTAATTGGATTGCAGTTCTTCTACATTTGAATTACTCTTCTTGGTTTGGTTTTCATTTTTCATGTACAGAAGACTTGAATGATTCCAATTTCAGGGACAAACATCTCAAGAGAAAAATCACTTTCGTGTTAGTGCTCCTACAAATGTCACAAACTCTTTTGTTATAGACTTCTTTTTTTTTCTCCTCTTCAGACTTCTTCATTCTCAACCATACACGAACACTCTCAGCGCAGATACTTCTCCCTCTTTCATACAAAACAAACTCCTGGCAGTATTGGACTAGTGCAGCGCTTTCCAACCTGTTCTGGAGCAGGGCCCACTTGAAAAAAGGGGGGAAAAAAAGAAGAAAAAGAAAAGAGAATGCTGTGTGCACGTTCAGAGCCTGTTTATTTTAAGTTCCATTGATCCAACTTGGATCAATGAAACTAAGATAGGCATATATTTTCATTTCCGTTTCACAATGAAAACACATTTGTCAAGGTTTTTTTTAAGCAAGAAATACCAGGGTTTCTTGAGCGGTGCCAACCGCTCCAACAACTAACCGTGTGTGTATGTATGTCCGTCTGTCTGGCCTCGTCAGTACGGCCTCAACAGCTGCAATACCACTGGTTGACCAACCTTCAAGTGGCGCTGTTGAGCAGCCTTGGAAGTGATACTGTGTACTGTGGTTTGGGCATAGGCTAAGGCACCGCTCACTCCCACTGGGTGGGATTTGTTTTATTTTTAATATTCATGTCATATTATCAATAAAATGTCAGTGATGTTTTTTTTTGGGGGGGGGCACTTGCAATATCCTCACAGCCCACCAGAGGGCCCCGGCCCACAGGTTGTTAATCGCTGGACTAGTGGAAGGCGATTTGTTTTTTTAAAAGCCTCAACGCAACGTGTGGTAATCTCCTCTCCTTCGCCGCTAGAAGACACACTGTAAGACAGTGGCAGCAGCCCCGGAGTTGAGAGCACCAACAACACCCTCAAGGTTATTTTATTCTAGCTAAATAATGACATATCAACAAACAGACAGAGCAATATCACTCAGCCTATGAAACAAACCACAAATCTGTTGCCAACGGCACCGAAAGTAAACGTTGGTCGCTGCGCGTTTACCCACAAAAAACGCAAACGCGCAGCGATCATCTCAACCACCCGTATCTTGACAAGTGCTCCGCAGTCACAGATCCAATAAAACGTATCACATAACACCGCTGGAAAACCTGGCAGCTGAGGGTGGAAAGGTAACATGATCATATTGATTACAAGAAAACCAATTAATTGTCACACGATTTGTCTTCTGTTTTCCGGCACTTCAAAATGTGCTTAGGGGTTGCAAAGTGATGGCTTTATTAAGTTCTGTTCTCATCCGTGGGAAAACGTGTCAAATAATGATGTTTCTCTTTTCTTTTTTTTTTTTTTTAAACAGATAAACCGCGTCGTCGCTCCTCCGTTGTGTTTGTGTGAGCATCAAGCAAAAAGCAATACCGTTGTGTGTGAGTTGCATTGATTGGACTCTAGAGTTCCTTTAAGGCACAGTGGGGAAGAAACCGCACGAGTTCCTCCCTCGCGAGCAGTCAGTCCTGTCGTGTCGTCATTGCAGATTATCGTGCGATGTCCACCCCAAGAGGGTTTGGCTCGGACCTCCACCGGTCTCCCGCGCGGTCCCGTCCTTCGTTCGATGTTTAATCACAGTTGTAAGGGACAGTGTCAATGTTTTTTCTTTTTCCTTCCTAAAAAACCTGTTTTGGAAAAACAGAGGGAGCAAACGAGGGCAGGCGTTAACTCTCAAACACCTGGAACGCGCCCGAGTCGCGATAGATTTGAACCACTTTAACCATTATTTTATGCTTTAACTATTGAAAAATAGCAGATATACAAGCTCACAGCGCGGCACCAAGTGCCGCGCTGTGAGCTTGTATATCTGCTATTTTTTTTTTAAAACGTGAAAATGTGTGCAAGTCTTTGAATATCTTTGACCCGATCTTTGACCCGACTTCTAAATCCTTCATCTAAATCATGTTGTTCTCAAACCTTTTCATGTCAAGGACCCCCAAAATTACAGGTATTTGGCCGCGGACCCCCATCTCAAAAATATGTTGTTCCAGGGACCACCCAGAAGCACATATTTGAGTTACAAATGTTAGCTTTTAAATAGATATACTCAAAGACTTGCAAAGAAATATCATGATTTTTCAAAAATAGCAGATCTACAAGCTCGCAGCGCGGCACTCGGTGCCGCGCTGTGAGCTTGTATATCTGCTATTTTTCAATTGTTAAAGCGGTCAATAATCCTAGGCCTAAATGGGTTAAGGATTCATTTATACGCGGTCGCGTGACCCCTTTGGCTCCTAACACAGATTCATCATTTTTGTCGATCTACACTTGTCGAAAGGGAGCTGTGTGCGACGATGTATAAAGATTAGATTTTAGATTAGATTTTCATTTTTTATTGATCCCTGAGGGGAAATTCAATGTCATATCCACTTGGAGTGGAAGTCTCTTGACAAACGTGTGTGGATTGCCGGGGCTGCAATGCAAACTGATGCAAACCACACCGTGAATTCCCTGCGTTTGTTGTGCAGTTACTACTGTGGGCAAGATTCCAAACGCGCTGTGTGTTAACGGCTTAGACCAGAATCAGAGAGCAAGGATCATTAGTGTAAGTACGTTTTAGCGCTACGCCATTATGTCGTTAGGCGTTTAAATTAAGTCAATTACATCGTAAGTTTAATTATCCATTAATTACATCATATTGCATTAGACTAAAAAGCAGCACGGTTATGTCACGTAGCCTGAACGTCACACAAGCCCAGAGCCAACAGTACATGAAGCTATAAGTGTTAGAGAGGTCAACATGACATATATTATAGATACGTTTATATGAGCTCTAATGTGATCTGGCGTATGTGTTGTGTAACACAAAACAAAACAAAATTACGAGCAACAGCTCGGCAAAAGAAACCTGACAAATGAATTATTGATTGGGCGTGATACAGCAGGAAAATTAATGATTCATATTATCTTAGCGGTTTGGAGCCCTGGAGAAAGAAAGAACGAGTGGAGGAGACAATAACATACCCCTAAATCTTCACACTCTCGGTTCCGTAGACATTGTAGCCTTCCCTGTATGTGGCAAAGTTCTGGGTGTTGGTCGGGGGAGTCGGCTTAAAGTTCTGGGCAGTCTTTGCCAATTTCAGGCGTTTGGTTTCTTGCCGTGACTTATAACAGAACTCTATCAGGGCCACCATCATGGCGAGCCCCAGCCCTCCGACCAGAATATAGAAGACCCCAGCCACATTGCTTAGGCTGAGTGCACTTGTCTTGTCCTGGAGGGGAAGGTTAAGATCACACAGTTAGAGCTCCGCAGTGGAGGACAGAATACAGAATCACAACAAGCACAGTCCTAAGAACACCTCAAGATGATCCCTTACATGTCTAAGACTATAAATCTACAAACACTACGGTTTAAACTCTCCATGTCTTTACACTAGCACTACCAGTGGTAGACTATTATTAGTATAAAAGGGCTATAAGCAACAAAAGGTTGAAGAAGTAATGGGGTTCTAAGGTTGACTCTCGTAATCTATGAAGTGGAGCAGGTTTTTCCTCTGGTTGTCGAGAAAAGTTCGAGGACCTTTCCGACTCCCAGAGTTCAAACCATGAACCTCCGCCGGGGGAAGAGAACGAGCCAACTCTTATTTTCGATCTGTTGGTGAATGTAGAGGAGCTTTCCCTGCTTTTCTGAGTTTTCTGCCTGCTCTTGACCATGTTAGGAAGCTGGTCAGTATCGCGTAGGTCGCCCTGTCGCGACATGTACGTATAACTGCCATAGCAACTATGTCATACAGTACAGTCAAATTGCGGTTAATTACTACATGGATGGAAGTAGTTCCATTAAAAGAAGAAAAAAAAGCAGGTTTTAAGAACTGCAATCGAAACCATTTTGCTGCTGCTTACCTACCAAGCCATTAACAATTTGTTCATGAGAGTTTTACTATTTGCAGTTTTAACCCTATGAGCGTGAACATCGTCAGACATAAAGTGTTCATTTGACGATGCTGATCTGTTGTGCGTCGTCGGTGGCCTTGGCTAAATCTCAGAGGGTTAAATTGTTGGTTTATTACATTCCTCAACTTCTTGTGATGTTCAAACAGCGCCTCTCTGTTTCAAGCTACAGTGGTGGAAAGTACTGTAACTAAGTACATTTTAGTACTTATGCACAGAGGTAATTTCAACATTTCTTGAGTATTTACATGTTTCAATACTTTATATTTCTACTACTTTCCACTCTCAGAGGCACATTTTTTAATTACTTTTTTTTATCCCAATACAATTATTTGAAGTTACTTTGTAGATTTACAAAACATACTGTACATTGACCAATTAAGCCCTATTGTATACTTAATCTATTGGTAAATAGCTGATATACGTGCGCACCGCAATGAGTTAATTGAGAATCTTTTGTGTGTGAAATTTGGGACTCTACATAATGAGTGCCTTTTTGTTAAAAGCTCTTCCACCACTGTTCAGCTTATCCGAGGACCCCCCCGCGGTGATCTTACAACTATCGAGAGGCGCCGTTTGTTCTTCACGTCACAGGAGGCTAAAGAATCTAATAGACGCGTCTCTATGCAAACTAGTAAGGACACAAATAAATCAAATTTTAATTAAAGGTTTGGTAAATAGAAACAGCAGCATAATGGTTAAAGTGTCATGAATGTCAAGAGTGAAAATGAGGGTAAAAAATTAAACAGCACTTTATAAACTAACTGTTGAGGTCAAAGACTAGTAATAACGGTCCATATCTTTTTAGGCACTTTTTCATTTTCCCCAAAGCGATTACCATTAAACTTATGGGACAAAAAATGAGTTCCTCTTTTTAATATTTAATCAAAAAGTGTCCAATTTCCATGGCCACAAAAGCAAAAAATAATAACAAAAATATCTACTCCATTCGAATAAGAATTTGGGAAAACAGTGCCATGACTTAATGCCACATCAAATTACAGTCTGTGGCAGAACACAAAAAAACTCAAATACTAACAAAAGATTAAAGGGATATTTCACTTTCAAAAAAACTTTTTTCGATAAAAAATGTTATCGTCTAATCAGGCCTTTATGAACACCCTGAACAGTTTTTAATTTTCTTGATTCAATATTTAGATATTTGATTTAAATGTTACCAAGCCCTCCTCCTCCAGGGCTTCTGTCCATACACACCCATTGTAACTTCAAACTCCATTTTAACCATGATAGATTCATTAAAAACACCCATTATTTTTTTTCTGGTGACTCATACTACCTTCCGAATACGTGGGCAGGCCGTATTTTTTGATAACTTTTTTCATCTATTTTTAATAATTCTTTATTGTATTTTTTTCCATTTTCCCAAAGAATTATTAAAAATAAATGAAAAAAGTTATTGAAAAAAAAACAGCCTGCTCTCACATGAGGGTAGTATGAGCCAGCAGAACAAATAATGGGTGTTTTTAATGAATCTATCATGGTTAAAATGGAGTTTGAAGTTACAATGGGTGTGTGTGGGGAGAGGCCCTGGGCCTGGAGGGCCTGATAACATTTACATTAAATATCTAAATATTGAATCAAGCTAATTTAAAAAAAAACTATTCAGGGTGTTCATAAAAGCCTGATTAGGCGATAAAATGACCAAAAGTTTTTTTTTTCTGAAAGTGAAATATCTCTTAAAATTAAAATAAAAAATATTTATCACAAAACAAAAAACGTACACTAATAGATGTGAGATAAAGCCTGGTCTTTGCATATGAACAGTAAGGTCAAAATGCAGTTTGTTTGGAATCAGTACAAAAGACCTGCAGCAGACTGACCTTACTTCCAGAGTCCTTGGTTCCACATTCACCCTTATCGTACCACCATTTGTTTTTCAGCTTGTCTAAGATGCCTTGTTCACTGAGTTTCAATACTGCAAGGTTTACAGGAGTTCTTCACGTAGGGAAATAACATAAATAACATTATATTATGTTATTTTATGTTATTCAAACTTTTTTTTTTAAATGACTAAACATACTTTAACAAAAAGCGATAAGGCAGGGATCCTGGCTGTGTTGGCAACATTGACAGAAAAAGCAGGCATTTTTCCTAAGCTGTTACCTTTCATGGAGAAAAAGCCCTAGACTAAAAAGCCAGGACCTGCCCGTATCGCTTTGAGTAATCGGCAGGCGCTGTTTTGCAGGGTGACAAGGCAGGTACCGACGGGTACGATCTGCGAGTCTATAAATAGAAACAATGGGCCAAGGGCGTATTGGTTTTTTGGGGGGGTGGCACGTACTAACTAGACTTAGAGCCACTCTCTGAGCAGAATTTAATTCAACAAGTTCAATCCAACAGGAACCTTCTCTTTAACAGAAATACATAGAATTTGCAGTCAAACATTAAACTGTTTCTATCTTTGCATGTCACTAACCTTTAAGACTCTTAATAATTTTGCTTGATCCAACCACAACCATAGTTATCATACCCAGACATCTATGCCACACAACAAATCCTGAGGCAGCATATCCAGCCATATCACCAAGAAAATTCTATTTCCCAATTACACGAGAGATTAGTGTCAAACAGCCCGTGTCACAACCAAACTCTTGCTTTCCAACTAAACCCGAGAAGAGAAATAATATCAAATGCCGCTCCATCTACATCATTTCCAACATTTTAACACCACCGTTACCGGACATAGAAGTGATACCGTGAGGTATAAACGTGACGTCGAACACACCATTTAACAACAAACATTAAACGCAGCCTTGCATTCGTTTAGCGACAGGGGGGGGGGGAAACAATATCGTCGAGAGAACACGGGTAATAACAGTAAAGATGGTGTTCACTTTGCTCATAAACCAGCTTCGTGGACCGCTGGCTCGGATCAATCCCAGAGGTGTTGCTGCTCTCTAAAAATAGAAAGCAAACCAACGAACGAAGGCAAAAAGAAAACAGTCCATCGATAAACGAGTGACCCGGCTGCTACCGGTGAACAATGTCCCCCAAGGGGGAGCGGGCTGCGATGCATTATCCCATTTAGGCCTAGAATTATTGAATGCTTTAACCAGTGAAAACTAGCAGATATACAAGCTCACAGCGCGGCACCGAGTGCCGCGCTGCGAGCTTGTAGATCTGCTATTTTTGAAAAAGTCGTGAAAATGTGTGCAAATCTTTGAATATATTGTATTTTTAAAGTGAACATTTGTAACTCAAATTTTGCTTCTGGGTGGTCCCTGGAACTAAATATTTTGAGATAGGGGTCCGTGGCCAAATAAATATCATTTTGGGGGTCCTTCACATGAAAAGGTTTGAGAACCACTGACATAGTAGTCTCTCAAGAACAGACTAACTGAGCTCCATTTAAGTGAAAAGGACCTTTTCTTTGACGATGGCTGGCCAGATTGCTGACATAGAAACATAGGGTTTTTCCAAAAAAAAAAACCTTAGAAGGATTCAAAAGACACTTACAGAATCGGGTCAAAATTCGAATTTTCACGATTTTTCAAAAATAGCAGATGTACAAGCTCGCAGCGCGGCACTCGGTGCCACGCTGTGAGCTTGTATATCTGCTATTTTTCAATAGTTAAAGCATAAAATAATGATACACAATGATGTGTACCCGTTCTAAACGCATTATGCACCGAAGAGAAGATTACACCACTGTATATCCCTCATAGCCAAACGCTTAGCAGCAGACTGCCAGGCCGGGACCATTGTGTTGGCTCAGGGAAGACATTGATTAACAATGCAATTACCCTGTAACATGCTCTGTGTCTGAAACTCAATCTACACTGCAGCATGTTACGCCTGAGGGCAAGAGAAAAGACCTGTGTGTGTGTGTGTGTGAGAGAGAGAGGGGGGTGGGTGGGTGGGGGTGCGTGTGCGTGTGCGTGTGCGTGTGTGTGTGTGTGTGTGCGCGCGCGCGCGCGCTAGCCTTACATATAGTTGTGGGGGGAGAGCAAAATGTCTGCACAAGTATAGTAGACTTTGAGAAATAAAAAAGTGTCCTGGTCTTGACAAGAAAAAAAACTAACAATTGTTTTTATGGTTGTGGGGCTTACAATTGGAAAAAGATTCAGGTTGGATTTAGTGTTAGGATTAAAGGGCCACTTCACCTCTGCAACAACCCGATCTTATTTTATTGTCGTTTGGGACACGATCAACAGTTATTTTTTGTGTTCAATCTGTTTTTTGAGATATTTTAGTATTTCAGCATGTACTAGTGATGTGTTTTGCATCGTATGATGCAAAACGCATCACTGATGATGCAAAATGCATCACTAGTCATGCTGAAATACTAAAATATATAAAAACACAGACTGAACACAAAAAATAACTCAGGATTGTGTTGATCGTGTCCCAAACAACAATAAAATAGGATTGGGTTGTCGCAGAGGTGAAGTGGCCCTTTAAGCATTTAGAGGTAATGTTTAGAAATTGCGTGCCGGTGTCATGACTGATATACAAGCGTCATGGAGCGACAGCGTTGTGCGCTTCTTCAGGGTCTAGGGCAGTGGTTCTCAACCTTTTCAGGCCGAATAATCATATTTTAACTGCCACCTTATGAGCACTAAGAGTTGAGTAATTACATTTTGTATAACACGGTTCTATTGTGAAAATAGCCAATCTACATGGTCACAACACCTCACAACGATATTTTCACAATTTCTGTTTGACAATTTAAACAATTGAGGACCCCCCTGGGGGTCCCGACCCACAGGTTGAGAACCAATGATCTAGGGAGTGGTCTTCAGGGTTAAAAATGCCAAAACATTGTAAAAATTCATTGAAGTGCCGTCCTAAAATGCCTTTGTCCTCACAAGCATACTAATACAAACATGTGCTCCGCGTGTGTGTGTGTGTGTGTGTGTGTGTGTGTGCGCGCACGCGCTGTGCTCGTGTCTATGTGTGTGCACTTGTGTGTGCCTCCTGGTGTGTGTGTGTGGGGTACATGTATCAGTAAGCAGGGAGGGGAGGGGAGGAGAGAGGAGAGCCCAGGTAATGTGCTGTTGAACCCAATGCCTCCAGGCTGCTTTGTTGCTCCCATAAGCCAGGCCTTCTCCTCCACAAGCCCTGGTGAGCCGCAGCCAAGCCAGGCAACACACAGAGAGTAGATCAGTGGCTCCCAACCCTTTTCTGGATCAGGGGCACACTTTGAAATCTTGAAAGCGCTTCGAGGCCCATAAGCTGACCACTCAAAAGGACAACTTCAGGCGTTTTCAACCTATCTTCATATAATTGGTCCTCATGATGATATAATACGGTATCATTTTTGTATACTTTTTTGTCTGTGTGTCTCGGAGGAGGGCTGTGGACAGTTCAGAAACCTGCATGCCCTCCAGTGACGATGGGGAATCCAAGCTAATTCTAATTCAAGCGAAACTGCAGGCTTTCTATTCCTGAAAAGTTAGCAGGCTATAATACTGTGTTTCTCAAACTTTCTACCCTTAACTCTGGCTGTGAACAAATAGAACCAAATATTTGGTTCCATTTGTACACTGTCAGAGTTACAGACATGTATGGGTCAATTTAGACCCCCATAAAGGAACGCACAAAGTCCCTGGAATCCACTTTGAGAATCACTGCTATAATAGAAGCAACTGTTCTCGCATTAAAGGAGTAGTTCACCCCCAAAATGACTTTTTTTCTATTTATTACTCATGCCATGGAGAGTAGAGTTAAATAATATTTTTAGTTTTTTGTCTCATTCCTAAGACAAAAATGTGATAACAATAAATGTACCCGTTTCGAAACGGGTCCCCATCCGGAATCAATGGGGGTACATTTACTCGAATAACATTTTTGTCTTAGGAATGTGACAAAAACCAAAAAATATTATTGAACTCTACTCTCCATGGCGTGACTAATCAATAGAAAAAAAGTCATTTTGGGGGTGAACTACTCCTTTAATACAAATACATATATGTAATAATATGTCATTGGTAGGCAGGTTTTGGAAGTGTCCACAGCCCTACTAGACTGGTCTCTGTCGAGGTGCCAACTTGCGTCTTGTGCTTCGTGGCCATGTATAGCCATGTATGGCTATGTATGGCCAGCAGAGCATGCCCTGTTATTTATATCAGGTCGCACTTGTTGATGGTGACGTCACCAGGGATGCTGGTCCCTGATTGGCTACGTGTATTTGATACCCAGTATTTGATACACAGACACACAGGACGCCACAGAATCACAGGACGCAGTACTTGCGCACTCTCCTGGTGCAAGTAACAAGCCAGTAGAAACAAAAGACAGCGTCATTTTATCATGAGCATTAGTGAGTACCGATTGAAGACATGTTGAAAATGGGTGAAGTTCTCCTTTAACATGGTAGCCGAACAGCTTCCGTGTTAAAGGTACAGCGATTTTCTTTTGTTAAAATAAGCGTCAAATAGCTCTATACTGTGAGAGTAATCAATGCTATAGAATAGAGTGTTTGTTCAGTAACGGGTCTCCTCGCCTCTCCAGCTCTTTAGTAAACAAAAAATGCATTTTCAGGGATACAAGTTTCATCTAGAGTCTAGATTTGAACTGCTATGCCTGAAATCCCGGTCTGAGTTCTCTCTGTCTAGATTTTAGATACAGCATAGACAAGTGAAATTGGAAGTAATGACACAAAGAGTGCCAAGGACCTCTGACGTAACCAAGACCGTGAAAGGCCTTATTCGGGATGTTTCTGTTGGCAGGATGTTCTAACTGTACCTGCGCCGTGCTACAGTACATCTCAAATGGGACTACTGTACTTGTGATGTTGTTCATTGTGACTAATAAAATATTCAAGGAAGTGACAAGACAAAATTGGAACTGGAACATTTAAGCTGCTAAAGCGGTACCTGAAAATGTTTTTATCTGTTTAATTAACTCATTGACTGCCAAGGCCCGAGTTTCCCGAGTTATTACAGTAGTCCCAGGCTGCCACAGCCCGAGTTTCCCGAGTTGGAAGCCATTTTGATTTTTTTTTTTATTTTTTTTCCAAACATTTTTTTTATAAAAAAAATTCTAAAAATGCCTCAAATGTATTAGGCATGATCGCAATTGCGAAATTGCATGTTTAGCCCCATAACAAACACACCTTTCAAAATGTCAAACATGGCTGTTTTGTCTGACTTTGAAGGCTTGTATCTCATGAATGCCTGAACGGATTTCCAAGCGGATTTTTTTGTTTGAAAGCTGTTAAAAAGTACTACACATATGGTGCATGATCTAGGCATGGGCGTGCACGATCCGTGCACTAAAAATTGATCCGTGCACTAGAAATTTAGGAAGGTGGCAGTGTTTGTTTTGTCTGACTTTGAAGGCTTCTATCTCATGAATGCCTGAACGGATTTCCAAGCGGATCTTTTTGTTTGAAAGCTGTTAAAAAGTACTACACATATGGTGCATATATGGTGCATGGGCGTGCACGATCCGTGCACTAAAAATGTATCCGTGCACTAGAAATCTAGGAACGTGGCATCCTGGTACTTGGCGGCCATCTTGAAAAGGGCATTCAATGAGTTAAGAGCTAGAGATAAAGGGAGATAACAAACACCCTATAGCAATGATTACTGTCACAATATGGAGCTTTTCCATCTTAACAAAAAAAAAGTTTTGTTTTAACCAAAAATATCACTTACCTAAGTGGTCAGATGGGTGGGCCACGTATATTTTCAAAGCAGGATTATTTGAATCATCAATCAATAGATGTGTTCCGGCTTGGATCAACGCAACAAATTTTAATGATAATTTAATATTATCGTTAAAATCCTAAGATCTTTTGCCAGTTATTATGGGTCCTCCCGGCCCACAGGTTGGTAGTGGTTGGATTAGGGCAGGGGTTCTCAACCTTTTCAGGCCACAACCCCCCAAATACTCATATTTTAACTGGGGACCCCCCCCATCCCGAGGAGCACTAAGAGTTGAGGCATTACATTTTGTATAACACGGTTCTATTGTGAAAATAGCAGATCTCACGAGGCGTTGTGAGCATGTAGATCTGCTATTTCCACAATTTCTGTCTAATATTTGACATTTTGGCCAATGTATCATTTGTCATTTTAGAGGTAAATTATAAAGTCCTTAAATTGTCAATTTAGAAATGTGCAGATACCCTCTCTATACACTTAAACTTTATGTTGGTTTGTTTACTGTTGAGTGAGAAAGTTAATCATCTGGGGACCCCCCAAAATAATGTGGGGACCCCCCTGGGGGTCCCGACCCACAGGTTGAGAACCACTGGAGTAGGGTACATACCTGTGCACAACAAGACACAGTCACTGATTGCAGCACAAGAGAGATGCTTTCATACTCCTCCCTTACATACATACCCTCAGCACCCCAAGGAAGGAGGCTTTCTGAAGCTCTGCGCTTAGTGACTACAGTAGAACATACGGCAATGTTAGCAACGCAATACATTGGACAAAACCTATTTCCATAGACCACCGTTTCTCAACGTCGGCTCAGGGGTCCAAACGGACCCCTTATGAGTCTGTAACTCTGAGAGTCCATTTGTGGACCAGTGATGCCAAGGTTACTCACAGATCTATTTGATTCAATTTGTACACTCTGATTTAAATTAACACTGAGGATTGGGGTACCAGAGATAAGAAATAAATACATAAAAAAGGTATCATGGCCTAATGTTGGGTCTTTGAGTCCAAATGGGGCTCCTTGAACTGAAAAAGGTTGAAAATCCCTTAACTAAACCCTACTGGAAACCCAATTCTTGACTATAGCTCCTTTAACTCAAGAGTGTACAATCTCAGAGTTTACAGACCATCGTAATTGGGTCCATTTGGACCGCTGGTGGTGCCCCAGACCACACGTTGAGAACCAGTGCCACACATAGGCCGACATACAGACCAGCCTGCAGCCATTGATGCCATGTTAAAACAATGACGCAGCGGACATGGACAACGCATCGCAGTCCAGCATTACTTCATGCCAAATCATCTGAAGCGCTGCACACAACGCCACACGACACATGCAATATAGCCTATATTCCCGCAGCGCCATTGCAAGCTAATCCGTAATCAAGCCAATTAGCTGGGCTCAAATCAAATCAAAAGCATGCGTCCCCGGCAGCGCCCCGGAGGGTCACTTTGTCCATGGAATCTGACCTGAATGTTAAAGAATGTTGTACGCCGTTAGCTTGCGCAATATGTCACTTGTTGCGTAGCGGCATGATGACGCGGAGTGAGGCGCCATTATCTTCCATAATGGGCACGTCGTTGGTCATTGGACCAGAGACACAGAGAGTTCTAATGGTCGTTAAAGGACCATACAGTAGGCCATTACGCATGACTGCTAAAAAGAAGCATTAAATGATGAGTGTGTGAGAGAGATAGAGAAAGAGAGAGAAAATACACTTCATACAGTATGCACAGGATATAGAATGTACATCAGCGTTTCTCACTGTGTGGCCCGGGGCCCACCGGGGGTCCAAATGGACACTTATGGGTCTGTAGAACTCTGAGAAGGTACAAATGGAACCAAAATCGACCCGTATGTTCTCAGAGTTAAAGGAGTAGTTCACCCTCAAAATGACTTTTTTTCTATCGTTTACTCACCCTATGGAGACTTGAGTTCAATAATATTTAGTTTTTGTCAGAATTCCTAAGACAATGATTTGAGAAGAATCTTTCTAGGCCCATTGTTTCCGGATGCATTTGGGTCTCCATCCGGAATCAATGGGGGTACATTTATTATAATCAAATTATTGGCTTAGGAATGCGACAAAAACAAAATTTTTTTTTTTTAAACTCAAGTCTCCAAAGGGTGAGTAATCGATAGAAAAAAAGTCATTTTGGGGGTGAACTACTCCTTTAAATATACAGTGTAGATTATAAAGCGTCCCATAGAGTAAGAAAAGAAAAAATAAATGGGGGGGGACTAATGCATATCAACCCAGGTGGTCCTTGAAAAGAAAAGGCTTGAGAATGGCTGAAGTACGTAATATATGAACATTTCAAACGTGACCAGAGTCAGCATGTCGCAGCGTATGAGCCATTACCTCCGTCAAGAGTTCCAAACTCCACTCTGTGTGTTAATTAGAATTCTCACGTTTGCCTGCAAAATGCTTAGTCCCCTCAAGACTCCGCTGTTCGCCTCGCATCCCTATGGGCCTCAGCTGAGCAGCCATTTTGAGGCTTCGGTCATTTGGAAGTAAATAATCCAGCATTTTCTGGCCTTGTTTAAGAGCCCACACGGCTTTCTCCTCCACTGCCTGCCAGTGTCATGGATGCATGGATACGGGGAGTAGCAATAAGTATATTATGATTAGTTTAGTAACTTACTTATTGCTAATTCCATGACTTTTCACTAGTGCCGTTATGATAAAAACAAGAGTTCAGCTTCTCTAGGAAAGGGGCTGGAAATGATCGCATCCATTTCAATGGCATGCTTTTATACTGTAAATACATCGCCGACAATTGAATTTGGCACGTTCCGTAGACGTCTTCATACTAGCTAGACAAAATCTATCTAGTGTCACAAGGTTAGCTGCCCTACATATGCATAAGGCCGAACAAATTCAAAATTCTTCCTTTCACAACTGCAGGGCAGCCTAAAGTCACTCAACTCAACTCTAACATGGAACATTTACATCTGCGTCAAGCAAAGGAAGCAACAATAACTATATCTCTATCTATCGTAATTCTTAGTTGCTTCAAATACGCTGCATATCAGTGGTTCTCAAAAGACCTCCAGAGAACCTCAGACCCTAACAAATCGTAACTCCGCGAGCATACAAATGGAACCAAATGGACCCTTACGGGTCCATTTGGTTCCATTTGTATGCTCTCAGAGTTATGGGGGTCATTGCAATTAAAATCTTTGAGAATCACTGCTGTATCTCAACAAAGCGCTGCGTTTCTGAATAGCCTGTATACTGTAGATATTTCTGTTTGTCAAGAAGATGTTCCTTGGTTTGATGTGAATTGTTAAATAGCCTGGCCAGACCGTCAGGTTATAATTCAACAATGCAGCCCGTAGGGGCTAGTGGACAGTTGGTTTGGTTTTGGTTGGGTGGGTTTTCGGTTTGGTTTGGGTCGAGTTGGTTTTTTCGGTTGGGTCGTTGCAACAGCCTTGCCGATTACTCTGACACTATGGTACCCGATTGTGGTGACATCATCGGGGCTGACCTTGGAGTCACCTCCCCCGCTGCCGCACTCTCCCTTGTCGTACCACCATTTGTTTTTCAATTTGTCCAAGAGGCCTTGCTCATTCAGTTTTAAAACTGCCAGGTTAACAGCATTTCTTGAAACGATAAAACATAGCTTGTAAGTAAATGCACAGGTCCGTGAGAAATCTAATGCATGGTAATAATAGTAATAATCAGCATCATCATGATAGCACTAATCATCAGAATGATAGGAAAAAAGACTTCAGAATGGTAGAGAGACTACCACCGGTGCAGGGGCTTAAACACGAGGGATGCCATCTGTTGTTAATCGTGTTAATCTAGGAAAAGGACAAATTGTTTAAGAATTTTAAGGAGTAATAGGAGAGGTTAAGAACTACAAAAAAGGCAAAGACTTGTGGTTAAATCTTGGAGAAGGTGGCATGGTAGGGTTACAGTAACAATCTGTTTAGAACTGAAGTGTGCGGGATTGGGACACTCGTCATTGAGAAGAGAGAGAGAGAAGTAACAACAACAACAAACATCATGCAATTAACGTTCGTCACAAGTGACAGAGCGGCTCTTAAAAGGCTAAATTGAAAAACCGCTGAACTGTTAAATTAAAAGTGACATCACAACATTCAGGTATAGAGAGACGGACGGCACACACAGGACAGACGGAGAAGAGATCAAAAGGAGGAGAGAGAAAAGCAAGACCATAAGAGAAAACAGGAGAAGTGGGATGATTGTTAGGCTCTGGCAATATTATAGAATATCGTCATTGTCGGGTGGAAACCTTGTATGTCCAAAACTGTTTGTTTTGTATTTACCATTTTAAGAATGATCTAAGCTAGTGAAAACAGCCCGATCTACAAGCACACAACGCCTCGCGGTGCGAGGCGTTGTGTGCTTGTAGATCGGCTGTTTTCACTACTTTCGTGCAACGGCCTTGTATGATGAAGCAGGGCTTTACTTCGCAAAACAATTTGCACATTTGAAACTTGGAGATACGAGGTTTCTGCCCGACAGTGACGATATGGATTTGACTTGACATAATCACAAGTCAACAACTCTCTCTCTCGCACACACGCGCGCGCACACACATACACACACACACACACACACACACACGTGCACCCAACATACATTAAAGGAGTAGTTCACCCCCAAAATGACCTTTTTTCTATCGATTAGTCACGCCATGGAGACTAGAGTCCAATAATATTTTTAGTTTTTTGTCCCATTCCTAAGACTAAAATGTGATAACAATAAATTTACCCCCATTCGTTCCGGATGGGGACCCGTTTCGAAACGGGTCCCCATCCGGAATCAATGGGGGTAAATTCACTCGAATCAAATTTTTGTCTCAGGAATGTGACAAAAAACAAAAAATATTATTGAACTCTACTCTCCATGGCATGAGTAATCAATAGAAAAAAAGTCATTTTGGGGGTGAACTACTCCTTTAACATGAATAATCATGAAACAACCATGGTATCCAAATGCATTTAAAACAACAAAAACAACAATACCGTTACCTACTGTGTCCATAACAACAAAAACAAGAGGAGGAAGAAGAAGAAGAATGACAACAGAAGGACATCAGGGTAGGTGGACTACTATAACAACATGGAGGTATATTGTTATATTATTCCACCCACCTTAATGCCGAGCCTTTGGGAGTTGCCACGCCGTAGCCCTTAGAGTCCAGGTTCCCTCCCACCTTCATGGTGTCGCAGGGCTTCCGCTGCTCGATGTACTCGTTCATGGTGGATTCGAGGAGGAAGGCGAACTTCCCCTTCGACTTTCGTACCCGGGCTACGCCATCGGGCGTGGTCTTAGCGAAGACCGAGGGCTCGGCCGATTTCATGTACGACCACATTTTCTCATACACCGCGATTTTGGATCGCTGTTTTGGAGAGGGGGGAGAGAGAGAGAGAAAGAAGAGAAGCAAGTTTAGGAATCACAGCGTTTAGGTAAACCGAATGGACCTTGTGACGCTGTTCTTGTACTGCGTGGTCGTTTCGTTTCCATTAAGGAACGCAGCTTGAAATATTCATAGACACCTGGGAATGCGCTTGATGTCTTCGAATACTCCAGGAGAACGTTGCCGGTGGGCTCGTGTACTAGCAACCACCCGGGGATCACAAAGTACAAGACCTCACAAGACCCATTTCTCAAATCCATCCATGCATGAAGCAGTGCTAGCACCTGTGAAGCTTTTCCTCCATGTGGACTTGGCTTTTGTGCTGCCATCTTTTGCACCTTATGTCTGACCTCATGCTGCTTATTATGTTACGAGTAGATAAGCTGTATGTACCAGCCACGTGCACACATAGACATCAAACGTTTTTACTGGGGTGAAATAAATGCAAATGCCCTCTTTTCCATGCCATACCTGAAGGCAGCGTTCAAGAGAATGAATTGCCCTGTCCAAACTCTCCTGAACATGAATGCAGCATGACATGTTGAAAGAATTACCCTCTCTGTGTAGAAATCCATGCCGTTACGCCACATCTCCAGTATTCACTTGATTATGCTTAGTTCAGTGTGGTATCAAGCACCAAAAATAGACAACCTCCAAGTAAAGCTCAGCTTGGAAGTCTGCTATTTTCGATATTTTCACCAAAAGGCTCTTTTAGAAATGTCAGCCCCTGCCTCTACACGTCCCTATGTATGGTAGAAAGGCCTATCTTAGATCTTTTATTTTATTGTCTTGGCTCTCCCTCTCTTGTCTTGGCTCTCCCTCTCACTGTCCCTCACCTTTTTTTCTTTCTTTCCTGGGAAGCAAACAAAATGATGGAGCTTGCACAAAAAACTAATTCCATCCACTGATTTATAGTTTGTAAACTTGTGATGTGACAATGAAACTGATTCTGATTCAGCTGCTCTTAAAGTGGGGACAGGCGGGGGACCCCCAGGGATCCTGATGGGAGTTCCAGGGGGTCCCATATTCGAAAATAGCCGATCTACAAGGTCACAACATGTGGCGGTGCGACACGTTGAGAGCTTTTAGATATCTTTTTAAAACATTGAAAATAAATTGGAAAATGTTCACTTTCTTTTTAACATTCAAAGGACAACCTTGTTTTTTTTACAAGGGATCATATTTTGAGATTGTAATTAGAGAAAAGAAAAGATGAGTTCTAAAATGTTTTCATTTACAGCTTTTTATTGTTTTAGCGATTTTAATTATTTTGATTTCAGTGGGTGGGGGGCATGCGTGCAAATGGCTAAATATGTCTTTTTAGACACAATAAGCCAGCAATGTCTTTGTTACTATTTACACCAGCTCCCATAAGTCACTAATCTGCCCATGAAAGATTGCGGTGCATCTTGGGAATGGGCTTATTGTGTCTAAAAATACATATTTAGCCACAATCAATATCAAAATCGTTAAAATCACTAAAACGATAGAAAGAAGTAAATGAAAACATTCTAACACTCATCTTTTCTTTTCTCTATCTAAAATATGAACCCTTGTTGTAAAAAAACCTAAGTTGTCCTTTAAACAACAATAGGATCAAAATGGCACAAAATATCTCCAAATGGCGGTGCACGGCCAAACACATACTAATTTTGGGGGGTCCTTGACATGGAGAGGTTTAAGAACCACTGGCATCGACATCCAACGCGACTACAGCCCCAGGCTCACAGCCACCGCAGGTAAGCGGAGGAATCAGACCTCAACCCGCTCAGTAAGAGGGCTGAAGCGCTGCCGGGCATGCATAGCTAATCCTATGCAAATTGGACCAGGGCGGATAATTTGGCCTACAAACAACAAGCGATTTAGTGGGCTCGGCTGCAACTTTGAGGCATAATTATTTCCTGAAAAAAAGGCAGTGGTGCAAAGAAGAAAAAAAAAAAGAGGCTAAATGCTCTAAAACTGTGGATCAAAGCTAATGCAGGGAACTGTACAAAATCTTCACCCTCACAAAAGATGGAACTGGCAAAACCTCATGGATTCTTTTGTGTGGAGCGCACACAAAAATAACAAATAAGAACAAATAATAGGACAGAAAATCCATCGGTGACAAAGTACAGTATGTGTGGGAAGCCTAGGGAGCGCATTGAGCGACACAAATATTACAGTAGCTTTTGAAATAATGGTGGCGTCTGCTCTAGCCCAATTACTTCTAAATATAATTATAAATAAGCATTGAAATTATATTTACTTTTTAATTTCAGCTTGCCAGACAGTGATATCTAAAAAAGTATATACTGTATATGTATGTATTTAATTAACCATTGAGCCTCAAAGCAACATGTAACAAAACGTCTGGAACAGTGTGGAGGAAAAAAAAAGGGGAAAATAAATCCAATTAAGGTTCCATAATGATTTTCTGAGGTTAATTGTTTACAAATTCACGGTACATTTCAAAATGATCACGATCAGTGGAATGGAGGTCTGATGCGAGGGGAAAAATCAATTTGTTTGCTCGCGTCGTTGCAACGCAAAGACGCAGAGCCCTGCGTTTATAGTCGTCTAACGCTGACGCACGTTTTTACTAAATTATTATTACAACCATTTGCTTCGGCAATATGGTGCATTTGGCCTTGATGGAATATCTCAGATTTATGACTCAGGCAAACAAAGTGAGCAGAGAAAAAACATGAGCCATGCAGAGACAAGGCAGCACGCTGAGCGGAGTAACGCCTGATCTACAATAGCCGATCTACAAGCTCTACAGGGTTTCGTAGCAATATGTAGCAGAAATGTGCAGAAATGCAGAAATAATATCAGGCATTAAATCAATGTCAAACTTTAAAGCATGTTCAAATTGTGTATACTTTACCGTATTTCAAACAATTTTCAAAGCATACATTTATTATTATTATTTTTCTTTTATATTTTGGAAAATGCCAATTTAAAGGGGAATTCCAGATTACTTTTTTTTTTTTTTTTTTTACCTTAATCTGATGTAATAATCCCAGAAAGAGTCGTACAGGCTTTTTATTTTTATTTTTTTATCCGATTCCATGGCAGCTTTGACCGTGAGCGGTGGGATCAATCAGTAAATTGCTTATTTGTATAGCCTCTTTTAGATATCTGTTCTTCATAATGACTAAATGCTGTCCACAGTGTTTGTACTTCCTGAAGTCTTGCAAAACGGTCAAGTCCCCTTTGACCCTAGTCCACTACGGCGGCTCATTTGGGACAAAAATACTGTGGAGAGTATTAAGGCATTATGAACAACATCTACAAAAAAAGGTTTTTGGAGTGATGCAAATAAGCGATTTACCGATCGACCCCATCTCTCGCGGTCGGAGCTTCGGCAGACTCGGGATATAAAAAAAATCTTAACATTTGTGACGCAAAAATCTTCCAGGGACGTGATAACTGGTTACCATGGTAACCGATAGCCCCCACGCAGCGGTGGCCGCTAGTGAGCAAAAAAACTCAATTTCCCATGATGCCTCGGGAAAGCCGCTTCGGCTGACTTCCTTTTCCTCATTGCATTGTGTGCAAACTGGCTGCACAAACATGGATTTATCTCCACTTCTTTTCCCACATGGCTTGTTTGGTGGTCAAAACGGCTTGTTTTATATGGACCATAGCTTGCACACAGATCATCGCGGCTGTACTTTTTGTACAGCCGCGTGAAAGACAAGACTTTGAACGGCCGTGAACGGGAGCTGCCGAGAATCAAGGAAAAACAATAGGAAAGATCCATGGCAGTTAATCTACATTAGTTATGGCAAAACTATGGCAGCAAAAGTGTAAGAAAATGGGTAGTCTGGAATTCTCCTTTAACAGTGATATACTGTATGCTTTCAAACGTTTTGGTTACCACTCCACTTTCTGGTGACCGGTGCACAACACCGGCACGCAACTACTGTACAGTATGTATAAAACATGCTTAAAGATGCACACATTAGCTGTTTCAGCAGAGCCTGCAAGTCAGTGGAATCTGGGTGAGTGTGGCACTACAGCAGGGCTACTCAACTTGAGATGGCTCAGGGGCCACTCAGCAAAATACCAAAAGTCCAAAGGGCCGCAAGCTAAAAATGACGGTCCTATTTTGGACGTTTACATTGATTTTGTAACACACTTCATGACAAGTCTAATAATTAAGGAAACGCACAGAAAACAGACACATTTCCATTTATATAAGCCAGGCCAAACCTCATTGAACCAAAAGATTGTCATGGATGGAATGATGAAATTGATGACATTTGAAATTTTTATCAAATTAGGCTTTATTCACGAAATGTTAAGTGAAAATTAACAGATCTGGTTCAATCTTTTTGTAACCCCCCCTGTGTCTGGGTATGCAAGGCTAGTGAACTTTGGCAATGTAAAGGTGTGTTTTCTCATGAGTCATGCCACTAACACTCCTTTTCATTAATAGGACAATTTAAAATAAATAAACGTTTATACTTATTATTCAATCACTCAAACCCCAGCATCCCTATTCTTGGGGGACATTTACAAAAAATAGCCGATCTACAAGCTCACCACAAGATGCATTGTGAGCTTGTAGATCGGCTATTTTTGGTGAAGAGAGTTATTGTATGGAAAAATAACTCAAGTACAGTTCAACTCAGCCTCAGATGCACTGTACTTGTAAAACAGTTTGATGCTTTGAGCTTTGTAAAACACAGCAGCTCGTTGGAGGAGATTTGTGGTAATAAGCATAGTTCCTTGGCTGCTGCGCGATCTGTTCATGCTTGCACTGTCTGTCGTTGCTGACTGGCGGAGTCGTGGAGGCAGAGACAAGCAGCGGAGGCAGAGACAAGCACAGACAAGGTCTACGTCTTCATTAGCCTGAAACATGACGATCGCGACCGTTCATATATCGCACGACCGTCATGCGTCTCCACTCCAGTGAGCCCGACTGTGGTTGTCTGCTGCAAAATCTCCGCAGATTTGTCTGTCTCGTTGTACTAGCTCTAGTGTAGCCGCCTGCATCTCCGCACTGCTGTGCTCTATGCATTGACTACATTCGCTTCCTGACTCTTATCCCTACCTACGGAGTGCACGGAGGCTCAAACATCACCGCGTTTTGCGTTACGCGTTAGAAAAATCATATTTTTATTGGCATGATCATGACGGGCCGCACAGACATGCGGAAAGGGCCGCATGCGGCCCGCGGGCCGCGGGTTGAGTAGCACTGCACTACAGTATCTATAATAAGCAACAATTAAATTATTCAACGCCACTGGATTTATTTTTGCATCCAGACACACTCTCTCACACACTCAACAAAACCCAGGGTCTCTGTTCGCAGACCCGTACTGTACATCTGTTGTAGTACTGTAGTATTTCTGTGCTGTGTGCATGTTACAGTAGTATTCATGTAATGTGTGTACTGTAGTTCCTTAAATAGTACTGTCACTGCTGTTGAACTTACTGGCTCACCTCACCGGGAGGAAGTAGCAAGACTGTCCTACTCCTCCCGTTCAACACTCCCTTTAAGTTCAATTTCAAAGTACTTTCTTTTCCTTTCGTAACTTAGTTTGTGCAGTGGTTGTGCAGTGGTTTTATCTTTTTCATACTTCTCTGTAACTCTGTAAATAACCTTATACTGCTGTGCTGCCTCTGGGCAACTGATTTTCCCCCTTGGGAAGGTATCTATATATCTATCTATCAAAAACAAGACAACATACATTCACAATAGATAGATGGTCAGAGACTGTCAGGCGCTGCCCAAGCTTGTAGGAATCGTTGGGTGTTGGTTTAGACACTCGGCCAAACCAGAGGCATTGCGGTGCATTTGGCGGTGGCCAGGTACTTTCCGTGCACCAAGCTACCCAAGCGGCCAACACAGTTTTGACTACAATATATGACCACTGGGATGTTTGGAAGATAAGAAGAAAAAAACTATTCACTGAAAGGAGGGAATCAGTCTGGAATCCAGGCTAATTCTGGACAGCATATCAAGAGTCTTGAATTCAACAGTGCGGCTCAAAATGTCTACCTAACATGACCCTGCATATCATAAACATACAGAGACAGACAGACAGACGAAGAGCATGTGGATGCGCTATGAGAGCCAGACACACAGTGACATTAATCTCCATGGCTCTTACATGTTCCACGCCTCACGACGCCAAATCAATGTCTGCAAATTGATAAACAATCCATTTGCAAAGCGGCAAATCTTCCCCGTGACACATCGGTATTAATAAACAAAGACATTAACCTTGACTTAACTGAGGCGCATTGTTGCCTTTATGTATTCCAATAATGTTTTGTTTGCTGTGCGTTCGTCACAGCGCATCAGGAGAGGGGTGAGGATGAGAGGAGACAGCTATATAACGCAAATTAAAAAGTCAAAATGATGAATGTCCCCTGCATAGATGAAGTTGGGGGGAGGGGCATTCTATTTCAATGCAAATACAACGCATCAGTGGTGGACAGTAAGTACATTTACTTGAGTACTGTAAATAGAGTACTGTAAATACAGTATATTTTGAGTATTTAAATGTTCTGTTTTGCAAGCACATGACTACAATTCTCATAGTATCATTTCAAATACAAATATTGTGATTTTGACTCTTCTTGGGACAAATATATGATGAATGAACCACTTAAGCCCTATTTCAAATATTGTGAAATTTGCCCACAATACATTGTTTGTGATATCCTATATTTGAATACAGCAATGTATCAATATTAAATGTGTACACAAGAGTATTTACTTGAGTATACTTTGTCCACCAAAGAGTCAGCCCTCTTTGGACGTGCAGTTTTTGTTGACAATCTTGTTTAAATGTGTTCAATTTGCCATGTGTCACACATCTTTTGAGGGGAGGACGCTAAGGTTTTGGAGGACAATTTCCCCAAAGAGCGGCGGTGCCTCATCTGCAAAGGCACAGCGGAGGAGGAAAGGCGAGCCAGCCAGGAGCGCCCGCCGCAACACGCCTCCTCTAAATGAGCACAAAGGAATGGATTCGGGGCCATTGATTAGCGGCGACAGAGTGTGCTGCCTCAGTGCTTTATGAAGTCAATTCATCAATATCAGCGCAGGGATGAGATGAGGGAAGAAAATAAGAAAAATAACCTAAATAAGCTGATTCCACTTGCGAGCTAAAGTCACCCGCAGAGACGCCCGCCGCTTCGCGAACAGCGAAGGAACACGGGGATGAATAGACAGGAAGATGGGTGGAAAGGCATCGGAAAGAAAACAAAACAAGAGGGGCATAATATGATGACACACAGGGGCGTCACAAGGGGGGGAAAAGTGGGACTGAGTTACTAGGGCCCAAGGTGGAGGGGCCTTAATTATGTTATACTTTAGCTATAGAAAAATAGCAGATATGCCATTTTTGAAAAGTCATGAAAACGTGTGCAAATCTTTGAATTGAATTGAATATTTTTAAGTGAACATTTGTAACTAAAAATTTGCTTCTGGGGGGTCCCTGGAACTAAATATTTTGAGATGGGGGTCCGTGGCCAAATACATATCATTGTGGGAGTCCTTCACAAGATTCACAAGATTTGAGCACCACTGACATACCGGTAGAAACATAGGTTTTTAAATATATATATGCTATTTTTCAATAGTTAAAAAGCACAAAATAACACGTAATAATGCGTTCCCAGTCTAAATGAAGAACATTCATGGGGGGCCCGCAGTGAATCCTTGTACCCAGGGCCCAGAATTTGGTGCGACACCCCTGATCACACGAGAGAGAGAGAGAGAGAGAGAGAGAGAGAGAGAGAGAGAGAGTAACACATAGAAGTCACCTCTGGTCTGCTTCAACATGTAATCATTCTCATTCCGTTGGATGGCGGTCATTTAAAATTCAATTAGGGAACGGTAACTGTGGCGCTCCATTGTCGGCCACGAAATGGAAATTTGTTGAGCAATTATATTAAACCACCACGAATCCATCTCGAGTATAGGCCTAGTCTAAGGCTCTTCTCCTTCAAAGTCAACGACCCTGTTCAGACGTGTGTTTCAATCTACGCAGCGCTTTGAGGTGTCGGCGTGTTAATTATTGAAGTAAGTGAAAGGAAAACAAGTTAAGAGACATGCAAGAGAGCCGTTTGGGAGATACGTCTAACTTCTTTTAAACTGTTACGCCATCTGTATAATATTATAATAGTAGGGGTGCGAATTTTCTATTGATTACTTTTTCAATTCATTGAACACTCGTTTTTTTACTTGTTTTTTTTTTTTATTGAAAATGTTTGCCTAACAAGCCCAACATAGGGATTGATTATTAATCAATTATTAACAAGTATTGATGAAAAAATATATATTGAAATTGATGTGTTTTCTCCCTGTATAGTAACATCTTCCCACCCCCTACACCCAACCTCAGATAGGGTTAGGTTTAGGAGCAGCTTAGGACGCAACTGCCGCAGCAAAGGAAACACAGCCACCTGTGCCGATCGTAAATCGATTAGTTCGACTAAATGTTGCACCCAGGGACGTGCTGGCCATTGGGAAAAGCGGGACAACTCCCGAACGGCCGGTTCATTCCCGGCTGGTCCAGGCCGGCCATTAGGAGAAAATAAAAAATAAAATGTCGGCCTTTGTTCCATTTTGGGGGCTGGGCGGCCAACAATGTAAATCGTCACTGTCGGGCAGAAACCTCGTATCTCCAAGTTTCAAATTTATAATTTTTTTCGCAAAGCAAAGCCCTGCTTCATCATACAAGGCTGTCGCACAAAAGTAGTGAAAACAGCAGATCTACAAGCACACAACGCCTCACGGTGCGAGGCGTTGTGTGCTTGTAGATCGGCTGTTTTCACTATTTTAAATCATTTTTAAAATGGTTTTGGACATACAAGGTTTCCACACGACAATGACCAAATATAACTCATGTAATTGGCCCATTGGCTTATCACTTGTCATGATCTGAAATGGCAAATCTTTGAGTAGCAGCAGCGCTATAGAGAGAGATTTCTCTCTATAGCACGCAATGAGGGCCTCTACAACTCTTTTTCCCGGGCTGAATCAGGGGCCCAGCACGTCCCCGTTTGCACCCCTACATAAGTGTTCTGCTTATAGCTAAACGCCTATACACATAATGGCGATCTGACCTTGTAGCCTACCCCTCTCCCACACGGGTTAGACATGGGTTGTATCACGTCTAAAAAAGCGTTCTTCCTGCAGTGGTCCAGTAGTAGTCCTTAAGGTGTGTTATTCCAGGCATGATGATCTAACCAGGCAGTTATTCTTGTCCCCAGCCAGACAGGTTAGTACAGACACAGACATATATTGAGTGAGGGCTTATGGTGGACTTGTAGAGAGATATTGTGCAATGCCATATATTAGGGATGTGCGCGTGTACACGGTTATCCGTGTACACGGTTTGAAAACCACTATTCGTTTTGAAAATACAATTCGATTATTCTATTAAATATATTTTTAATTATTGAGATATTAACTTTATTAAACATTTAAACTCTGCGCCCATATTACTGTCTTGTCTTAATAAAATGTTACTTTTTAACAAGCAAATTAAGCAATCCCTTGGTTGATTTGCGGAGCATGCCTGTCTGTGTCACAGTCTGAGTGACTGACTGTTGCGCGCTGCAGTGGTCGCGCTGACACGCAGCCACACACCAGGCAGGCTGTCCGCTGCGCAAGTAAATTAATGGCAATTAAGCGACGTGTATCTTAAACATACTAGATGTGAATCACTCGCCTGCACGCTGCATCTGTGATCCGGTCCATGAATTAATCCATATTTTGAGGTGAGAACAAGCCAAGGAGAATGCTTAATCATACATTGGCTGAGTATGGAATACCATTAGGCCTATGTAGCTAACTTTGAACAAAGCTGTTGCTCATTACTATAGCGACTCCAGTCAGACAGACATCAGCTGTCTAGCGACCCAGCTGAGACTGATGCGCTAATTATTACTGACCCAGATTCACGCAATGACGAAATTGATAAATTTGAGCAAGATTTCAATATTATATAACATTTTAAAATGCTTTTATATACTCTTGATACTTTTTTCAAACGAGGTTTGCCCTAATAGATCGAAGTGCTCAGTTTTGGCTATTTTCTGTGTGAAATTACAATTAAAAAAAAAAAAACAATTAATTTTAGATTAATCGTGTATTCGATTACAAAACGGTCGTGTACACGTCAGTGAAATTAGTCGCTAGGAACATCCCTACCATATATATTGACTCAAGCCTGTGTTTCTCTGCAGTGTGAAGGTGAAATGGTTAATATAAGGGGAAATGGTCTTTTGTGTGTTCTATTGCATGATGCAATGACTTGTATTTGAAGCAATACATTGTATTTTAGTCTGTTCTGTATTTGTATTACATTTTGTGATATCTTGTTTGTATTTGCCGGGGACTGAGGATGAAAAGTAGCATTCTTGAAAACTCCTTTTATATTCACATTATTTTCATAACGGTACTGTACAGTATTGGAACAACTAGTTCATTACTATACACAGTATCTCTCAAATAAACAAATACAAGTATTGAGTTGGACATGGGGAAAAGTAGAGAGGAACTGACCGAAGAGGGGAAAAGAGCGAGAGAACGAGAGAGAGCGTTGTGTGTGTGGGCGAGCGTCGGGGTTGTTTTCAACGATCGCCGTTAAATCAATCCTTTGAAGCCTTCCCATCGGAGGCGAGTCCATTTTTAAAGCCCTTGTTTGTTTCCAAAAGTCACCAATGTGCTCATTAAAACGTCCGAGAGAGGACATGTGATTAAAGTCCAATGTCGGACAGATTGCCCTCTCCATTCTAAATAGCCACTTAATCTGTATCGATTCTATAGTCATGCTGCCGCTTCCAGACCTCTGTCCACCGCTCTCTGAACTGCAACTGTCTGGTATCTGTTTTGCATTACCGTCGGCTTCTTGCGTATATAAGTCATCCTCAAGCTCCCATCAGTAGCTATCAAACCACTTCCAATGTGAATTCCAGCTCCATTTTGTTTCTGGGGGGGGACAACAATTGTGAGGGAGAGCCAGTGCATTTTCAGCGGCAACTACCGGCAATCAATGCTCTGCAGTAGACAATAGGGACTTTAAGCAAGGTCAGCTACGCGGAAATGATGGATCAGCGCTCGATAGATAAACCTGCTTGCTGTCGCAACTCTACCTACCACGTAGCGTCTACAACGTCTCCTGCATAGACGCGTCACCATGGGAACCAAAGAGTTCAGTAAAAGGGGTGGGAACCTGGGAACCCGTCGCCGACAGATGTTCGCGTAACGATTTTGACTGCTACGGCGATTACGTCATAGCAGCTGTACTTCCGCCTAGCGGAGCCGTCCTGAAAACCGCCTTTGCTTAAACTCCCTATTGTCCAACTGTACCCATTCATAACCTTAACCCTAACCTCAGTAAAACTATGCCTAAGCCTAACCCTACCTAACCGTCGGGCGGCGATGCCTGCCGCGGCTGCCGGTTCGCGATGTCTGCCGCGACTGTCTGACGCCGGTGCCGGAGAATGCACTCACTCCTTCTGCCAAATGTTTGGTCCAATTTATCCAGAGTGCTCAGGACAACAAGTGGAAACCTGATAACTTGGACTGGAAACAGAGAAAATAGCCTGTATTCAAGAGGATCCACCGTATCCGTAAAACAAGCTTTTCATTTGATCAATAGCTACAAAACCCACAGACACACTTGACCACTTTCACACAACAATAGCTAAAATAGACGATCTACAAGTTCACAACAGCATTAATTTATGAGGAAAGTTTAAATTGTCTGTGGGGTGGAATCCTTCTTTGTGAAAAACCATTACTTTTCAGGATTTAAATTCCCAAATAGAAAAAATAGCAGATCAAAAGCTCAAAAGCTTAATGTGGATCTTGGTGTACATTGGTGTGACATTTTGTGCGACACTGTAGAATGATAGGCGATGACAGGAGATTTAAAATCCCATTTCTTTTCAACAACTAACTGTCTTTCTTGTGATCATAAACACTACAGCTTCATGCATTCTGAGGGTCACACACATTTCTCCAACACATTTTACATTTTGGAGGACAGGGTGTTAATTTACCAGAAACCACAAAAAGTTAACATATCGTCACTTGTCGGGCAGAAACCTCGTATCTCCAAGTTTCAAATGTGTAATTTTTTTCTCGCAAAGTAAAGCACTGCTTCATCACACAAAGCCATCGCACGCTGCGAGGCGTTGTGTGCTTGTAGATCGGCTGTTTTCACTACTTTTAAATCATTTTAAAAATGATAAGTGCAAAACGAACGGTTTTGGACATACAAGGTTTCCACCCGACAACGGCGGTATGGAGATACAAGGTTTCCGCCCGGGGCGTCAGCGACGACATGCGGAAGGCTCAGGCGGCACACTCGTCATTGAAGTGCCTCAGGGTGGGCCTGGAATACCTAATGTGTGTCTTTGAGGTGTTGAAGGTATACCGTAGGAACGCAGTAAGCCCACTCACCCTGCGCTCGTCTGAAGTTTAACGAGATCCATTGAGAGCGACTGCTGTTTTTAGGCGAATCGCTTTGTGTCAAGCGAAATAAATAAGAGTGTATACCAAATGTGCTCTTTACTGGTCTGTTTTATAAAGGGTTTAAAAGGACAACGTTCATGTTCATGTTTTAGATTGTAGTTAGAGAAAAGAAGAGTGCTATTTTCTTTTTCATTTACTGCTTTCTATCCTTTTGTTTTTTGCGATTTTGATTTCAGTGTGTGTGCATGCGTACAAGCCAAGTGTGTAGTAGACTCATTGTTTACCTCCCGCTTCCAAGTCCCAAGATGCACTGCAATCTTTCATGGACAGAGGTGACTTATGGGGGCTGGTAGTGTTACTGTAAATAGTAATAAAGACATTGCTGGCTTATTGTGTCTAAAAATACATATTTAGCCTCTTGTACGCATGCCCCCACCCACTGAAACCTGCTCAAATAGAAAACAGTGAATGAACATTCTTTTAACACTCATCTTTCCTTTTCTCTAATCTAATTACAATTACAAGTTGTCCTTTAAGTGGTACTGATTCTGTAGCTCAACTAAAGCTAAGTCCTAGTGTATGACGGAGGAACATTACACGATACATTTTGAGTGTTTTCTTTTATCGCGATAAACGATAATAACGATTATCATCCCATCCCTACTTCCAATATCCTGCACTCACGGCCCACCAGTTGAGAACCGCTGCAACAGAACTCCTCTGAAATTTTAACGAGACCCGTTGAGAAAACTTTCCCTCTAGAGGTGACTCCAGACACCTGTCACATCTATCCATCCTCACTTTCATCACATTCTGCCTTCCCGTACTGTAAATACATATCTAATCTTTGTTGTGGGAACCTCCCCTCAATCTCTCCTCGCCAGCGAGCTGAAACACGAGCTCCGAGAGGGCCGCTCGGGGGACGAGCGCGCTACCGTACGCCGCCTGACTGCAGAGCTGCTAACCTCAAAGGTTTCTCTTTTCCCTTCAAACAGCCCCTTGGGCAGTCCTTCACCGCGTAACCCTGCCCCCCCCCTCCCCCCCACAACCCGACGCAACGCAGGCGCTGCTCTGCATGAAAATAAATCTTCTGCTTATGATACGTCGTGTCCTATATCATGTAGAAAGCCTCTATGGGTGTCTGCGGCACACAAGAGCTGAGACGTGAAATTGATTTTCACGCTTAGTAAAACGCATCGGCGACTCGTGATTGTCGTTTTCCGTCCCCCCCGACACACCTGCGTTGTTCAGAAAAAGATGCACACAAACCAAACCGTGCTCCCGCCGTCCCCCGGACTTTTTTTTTGATAACATTATGGTCTTTTTTTGGAGACGCAAAACGCCGACGTGTGCCCGTTTTTCTCGGCACAGTTATCATTCCTTTATGGTTGCGTGTGCTTAATGAGGTGCACGAAAGGACGGCAGCGCGGTCATCTTTGATGGTCTCACCGCAGTCTTTACACGTAATTAAACAGCCCACATAAGCCCACTTTATCATCTCTGCCATTAAGCCGTTTAGGTCTAGAATTATTGTATGCGTTAACAATTGAAAAATAGCAGATATTACAAGCTCACAGCATGGCACAGAGTGCCACGTCTTTGAATATAATATATGTTTTAAACTCATTTGTTACTCAAATTTTGCTCCTGGGTGGTCCCTGGAACAACATATTTTGCGATGGGGTCCGCGGTAATACAGGTCATTTTGGGGGTCCTTGACATGAAAATGTTTGAGAACCACTGATTATTTTTTTTGTGCAAGTCTTTGAATATTTTTGACCCGATTCTATAAAAGTCTTCTAAATCCTTCTTCTATCCTGGTTCTCAAACTTTTTCATGTCAAGGACCCCCAGAATTACATGTGCTTTGCCGCGGACCCCCCATCTCAAAATATGTTGTTCCAGGGACCACTCAGAAGCAAATATTTGAGTAACAAATGTTCGCTTTTATTAAAAAGATATATTCAAAGACTTGCAAAAAAGAAATTGCGATTTAAAAAAAATAGCAGATCTACTGTGAGCTTGTATATCTGCTATTTTTCAATAGTTAAAGCAGTCAATAATCCTAGGCCTAAATGGCTTAATACGATCCAGCTTTTTTCCTTTGACGTGCATTTCAAAACACGGCAGCAGCACAGCCATGCCTGCGCCAGAAACCTTGTGATGGAGCTCAAAGCTCATCAAGAGCATAAACATGGCCTCGCCGGTTGAAAGTCATCATCTCCCTAATCGTCCAAAAACACAAACATCCAACCGACTGCGTGGACAGATACCGTGACAGGAATTAAGATGATAAAACGATGCCGCGCCGCCGTAGCAGCCCACGACAGCTGTTACCATGGAGGAACGGAGCGGCACAAAGCTTAAAAAAGGTCCGCTCCACAACAAATATGATTATGTTTTGTTGGCGTGTTTTTGAAGTGCAACCATGACATTCCTGGTGTTTTTGAACATCTGTATATCTTTCAAGCTTTAATATGGATTTTGATCTCTAAAATCTGTCTCTCAGATTGCTACTTTATAATAAGAACCATCAAAAATCAACATTGAGTGAAACAAAACAAGCACTCCCCCTCATCAATGAGGAAGTGACTGCCTTGTTGTTTTAGTTGTGATATTTGGTATATACAGATCAATCACAGAAAATGTGAATATTTTGTAAAAAACATTGCAGATGCCATAGCACTCCAAATCAAACTTCCCACTGGACTTCAAGCAACTCTGACTTCAGAAGGTTGACATTTGTCTATTATAAATCCTTCGTTTGAGTGGTCTCGTGTAATATAGTAATATTTTCAAATATGGAATTCATCAGCTATATGCCATAAAACCTCAAAGTTTTAACAAAAAAAAGGTTTGGAATAATTCACCGAATGTTCACGCAATGCATCTAGAATATGTGAATGTTTCAAGAATATTAACTTTTTCAAAATATTCAAATTTTCTGAGATTGATCTGTATTCTAAATAATAATAGGAACTGTTTCAGCTTCACCCAGCAGAGTGCTTCTCAAGTGACCACTATAGGGACACCTTCACAAACTGCCAGGGCTGGGAATCGAACCCAGGACCTTCTGCTTCCCAGGTGGACTCTCCACCCATTCAGCTATGCACTCCCTCCCTCTCTCTTGAGATCACCTATGGTTCACGTGGATCAAACGTATGCATAATACGTCGTAGGACTGTAAATGAGGGCCAAATAGAGTGATATAAAGATACTTTAGAGGAGGTTTCTGCGGGGAGTAAGAAAATGTGTCATATTTTAACCCATTCAGAACGAGTACACTATATTGTGTATCATTATTTTATGCTTTAACTATTGAAAAATAGCAGATATACAAGCTCACAGCGCGGCACCGAGTGCCGCGCTGCGAGCTTGTAGATCTGCTATTTTTGAAAAATGGTGAAAATTAGAATTTTTACCCAATACTATAATTGTCTTTTGAATCCATCGAAGATTTTTTGAAAAACCCTATGTTTCTATGTCAGCAATTATGGCCAGCCATCGTCAAAGAAAAGGTCCTTTTCACTTAACTGGAGCTCAGTTAGTCTGTTCTTGAGAGACTACTATGTCAGTGGTTCTCAAACCTTTTCATTTGAAGGACCCCCAAAATTATATTTATTTGGCCACGGACCCGCATCTCAAAATATTTAGTTCCAGGGAACACCCAGAAGAAAAATTTGAGTTCCAAACGTTCGCTTTGAAAATACATATATTCAAAGATTTGCGGAGTGCCGCGCTGCAAGCTTGTATATCTGCTATTTTTCACTGGTTAAAGCATTCAATAATTCTAGGCCTAAATGGGTTGTTAACATAACTGATCACAGATTGATTCGTTTTAGGATTAAAACCTCATATTGGATGTGTGCAATGGGACTTTAAAGTGCACTGTGTCTCAAGGTAATGGAACAGACGGCCAGTTAGCCAGGAGACGGGGGTGGGGGGAGTGGAGTGGGGAGTCCCCGACGTGAACAGGGAAGTCTGGGGATGGAGGAGCCAAAGAGCGGGGTGGTGTTGGAGTGCCAAGTGCCTGGAGCCAAGCAGCCTTCCACTGGGCACAACCAACGCCAGTCTCCCAGGCCAGCTGTCCTAGACAGTGGAGAGCTGCACAATCTGGGGTTTTTTGGGGGGGATAATGCTGTTAAGAACACAGAGATACTTCCTTCTGGACAGTCCCAGTAGCTCAGTTGCTTAACGCTGGTTTTTGACATTACCGAAACGAAGCGGATAAAAGCGCAGAACTTCTTTTTTTGGCTTCTTTAGGACCTAACAATGGATTTTATAAGGGAAAACATCATGGATTTTTGATGTTTACCCATATAATATCCATATCAAGTTGGGCAAACATGTATGGGTAAACATAAAAAATCCATGATGTTTACCCTTATAAAATCCATCGTTAGGTCCTAAAGAAGCCTAAAAAAAAGTTCTGCGCTTTTATCCGCTCCGTAACGGTAATTTCACTAAGCCATTGCACTACAGAAAGCTGTGATCTCGCTACATCCCAAACCTCAAGTGGATATCGTCGCTGTCGGGCAGAAACCTTGTATCTCCAACGTTTTTCTCGCCAATAAATGAAAGCTCTACTTTGTTGCAAACAGTAAGACTGTCGCTTTATATAAAAATTGTTATGGATTAATGCTGGACTAATACTCGAGTAACAGATATGGGAATGGATCTGTTCAGATGTCTTTTCTTGTTTTTCACTGGGACTGCAACGTCTGCCAGAGGGTAGCAGTTTGTATTCTGAATACAGGACATGGGATGTGTCAGCAATTATTTTCTAAGGTTTCCTAATTAGTTTCCTCTTTCACTTGCAGTGCGAGCTAGTCTATGGATTTGTGATTTTGACTTCACAAAAACTGTGTCCATAGCCCTACTATGAGACCCAGACCAATTAGATTTCATTTTACCATCATTTTATCCTGAACATTTAATGAGGACCAATTAAAGATAGGTTGAAAATGGGTGAAGTTGACCTTTCAGTGTGTCTGTGGGTTTTATAAAACATTTAACCAGTGAAAAGTATTAACACAAGCTTGTGACTAAAGAATAACTACTTTAGAATAGATCCATCGGAACACGGTTTGTGGAAAGCACATACAAGGTTTCCACAGCGTGGCAGAGCGGGGACAGAGCTATGGTATAATTATGTCGCTCGTGCGGTGAAGAGGCAGAGATGAGTGAAGTTAATTCAGTTATTGGGTTGTTTAACCCATTTAAACCGGGAACACATTATTACGCATTAATTTATGCTTTAACTTGTAGATCTGCTATTTTTGAAAATTCTTTGCAAATCTTTGAATATATCTTTTTTAAAGTGAACATTTGTGACTCAAATATTTGCTTCTGGGGAGTCCCTGATACATAATATTTTGAGATGGGGGTCGGTGGGAAAATACATAGGGGTCCTTGGTTGATGTGGTTAAAATCTAGATTGAGACAGATTCAGCATTCCCGGACTAAATAGGTTAAAAGAAATATGGTGGCTTTATCCCTCCTCATGTTTACATGTCGTGTGTTTATTCACAAGTACAACCACATGTGAGTAACGCCATTAAAATCCATGTTAGTCTGCCTCCATCTGTGTCCTTACTGGCTAGGAGAAGAAAAAAAAATACTTCACAAATGTGACATTAATAAGCTCTGCTATGCTTGCCTTGGCACCTTTTTTTAATAATAATAATAATACATCAAAAAAAGCAGGTGAAATCATGAAATATTAAGGCGGGGAGTGGCGGGAATGATGACATATGTCTCGTTTGAAACATTTGCGGCTGATTTAAAATTTCCAGCTGGTTGATGCCGTATGGGTCTAATTAAGCCGGAACGTATTTCCTGAAAAACAGATCTGAAATAGAACTTCAGCTCCCATTAATCAGTGTTTTTTTTCTTTTTTTTTTTCTCTCTCCCCCCACCATGTCAGCCCTCTACAGTTTTAATTAAAAGTCCCTTGGAATAGCATTTCACACATGTCATTTCCTATCTGAACACTCATAGCATATCTAGGACACTGGTTATATTACCCAGAATGCAGTAGTGCGACTTCCCTGACCACCTGTCAGAGTGTTGTAAAGACAGACCAGTTAATTGTAAAGAAAGTACAACGGTATTTAGTTTTAGTTTTGCCCCAGTTATATTGTTTGTTCAATAACAGGAAGTCTCTCCCCTTCTCTCTCCATAGAGTATATAAACAATAGAGAGCGGACCGGCCCCGCCCCCACTATCATTTCAATGCAAGTGCTCAGTGGCGTTTTGAAGCAACGGCTACGTGCTAGCATGTAGCTAATCCAGGTGCATTCTGGGGGATGGCCCCACTACCTAGTGGGGCCAAAATGACGTCACGCTGCTCTCCGCTCAGAGGAAGCAGAGAGGAAGGATTGTCTGGAGTGGAGGGGGCGGGGCCAAAATGCGCTTTTAGGCTGCAGTTCCAACTTTGGCCACCATCGGGGTTGCTTCAAATCTAGCCCTGGGTTCTGGGGGCTTGTCTCTCTCTAGTAAGTAAACAGAAAATACATTTTCAGGTCAGGATAGCGTTTACCAATCAGAAGAGAGAGATCTCATTCAGGATAGGGGATAAACAAGTGGAATCGGAAGTGATAAAATGAATAAAATCTGATGGAAAATCTTCAGACATGATAATACCATAAAATTGAAACTGATAAATGTGAAAAACGGAGAGAGGGGATCATTCGCCAAAATAGCAGATCGACAAGCTCACAACAAGTCGTTTTGGTTTAAGAGGCAAAATAAAGTACACAGCCAAAGGTCAAGTTTTCAAAGTAATTAGGGTTAAATGTCTGAAAACACACTTTTTAACATGAATCCAATACGTAGTGGGGGAACCCTGCTTCATCTCTTTCTCAGCTAAGGTGTCCTTGGCCTGAAAAAATCATTGAGGAAACCTGCTCTACACTAGTGGTTCTCAACCTTTTCAGGCCGCGACCCCCAAAATATATCATATTTAAACTGGGGACGCCCCCAGCCTGACGAGCACTAAGAGTTGAGGCATTACATTTTGTATAACACGGTTCTACTGTGAAAATAGCAGATCTACAAGCTTGCAACGCAAGGCGTTGTGAGCATGTAGATCTGCTATTTTCACAATTTCTGCCTGTAATATTTGACAATTTAGCCAATGTTTAATTGAGTGAGAAAACAACATGGCACATTAAGTTAATCATCTGGAGACCCCCCCCCCACCACCACCCCAAAATAATTTGGGGACCCCCCTACCTGTGGGTCCCGACCCACAGGTTGAGAACCACTGCTCTATAGCAACGATTACTGATAGAAAATAGAGCTTCTATTGAACTATTGTTAGTGTACATCTCATGTGTCACGCTCACTACCATACTTTAGTATCTCCATAATTGTTATGAAGGCCTGCATCGTCTCAGATGCTTTCAGACTCCAAAACTTATGATCTCAAATGACTTTGAAATTCCACACAAACTATGTTTGCTGTCTAACAATACTGCAGACAGTACTGTAACTTGTCCTTCGTCTGGGGGAAGAAGAAGAAGAAGAGAAAAAAATGTGGCTCTCATTTTGCTTTGTTTTGTTTTGTTGTTGTGAACAATTCAACCCAGGGGTAATGCAAATGAATGGTGGATTGTGCCAATAGGCTGCAGCTGTGAAGCACATGAATTGCCTCTCTCTCCCGCTGATGAGTAATGAGCGAGACAGAGATAAAAGACTGTCATATTGTGTTTCGTCACCACAGACACAATACTGTTTCATTAGTTATTTTGCAAAACCAGTTTGACTGCAATTCTTCTTAACCACTACAAGTTTCTTAAACCCTCTCTAGACATATTAAACTGGACCTGAGTTGGTTATTATGTACTTAAGACTGCTTTTTTTCCATCTACATGAAGTTTTTACTGAATAGGTGCTTGGTCTACTTTTTTTTTCTTAGATTTGCCAACTATTTCCTTCCATTTGAGGTATTGATGTTGATGTACTGTTGTATTTATTACTTGCTTATTGTAAAGTCTGCTAAATACTCAAGTTGTAAACTGTACACCACATATCGCCAAAAATAGCCAATCTACAAACTCGTAGATTGACTATTTTTGGCTAACGCCCCCCTCTCCTTTATATTTGATAAACAGAATAGCTCTGCTGTTAAAAGCACCTGGCTAACTGCTGCAACAACTGAACATTTGTTCAAAGATAGTTGGACAACCACTTCAGGCTACACTTACAGGCTATACATCTACGTATGATAACCGCATTCTAAGGTTATCAAGACATATTGCCTTCAGGAAGGAGATACAGTGTCCTAGCATACATTAAGGTCAGACTAAAAAGGTCCTTTGTCCATCAGTCGACTTTAAGGCTTAATCAGGAGTTTGGCCAGAGGTAGGCTAGGCGGTGGACATTGCTCTTGTCTGTCTGTATTATCCGTATGTATGTAATCCTGTAATCCTTCATTTGTTGTTTATGTCAAATGTTTGTATATATGTTTCGCATACATGGCTGCTGTGTTGCAAGACACACTTTCAGTGTGAACTGACAATAAAGTACCACAGTATATCATATCATATCATATCATATCATATCAAAAGCTGTTTCTTTTTCCAACTAAGACTCCTAGCCAAGGTTATCCTCACCCACCCGACCACCTGCAGATGGCAATCCATACCCTCCTATCCTTTCGAGTCGATTACAGTAATTCCTTGTACACCGGCATCATGATTCGTCTTCGCTCAGGCGTTTGCAACTGGTCCAAAACACAGCTTCTCGCCTCCTCACTTATACGGACCACATAACCCCAATTTTAGCTGCACTTCACTTCAGGCTCCCTGCCAATCTTAGAATTGATTTTAAAGTGCTCCTATTTGTTTACGAATCTCTGCACGGGCCTGCATGGCCCCTATCAGAACTCTCTGTACCTCTATAATACCCTGGTCCGAGCACCGAGGTCTGCTGACAAGCTGCTCCATGGTTGTCCCCGAAAAAAAAGAAAGAAAAACAGGCTAATAAACGGGGGTGACCGTGCCTTTGCCGCCCCCAGGCTCTGCTGCCCCTCCATCCCCCATTAGATGTGCTCAGTCTATCCAGCCTTTTAAATCTCTCCTTAAGACTCACTTCTTTTCATTGGCTTTTAATCGTACACAGTACCTGAGGTTCTTTTACCTACTTAATTTCAAATGTGTTTTATCAAAGCCATGTGACCATGGGGGCGCACGTGCACATGTACGGTGTAGAATTATTGAATGCTTTAACCAGTGAAAAATAGCAGATATACAAGCTCACAGCGCGGCACCGAGTGCCACGCTGCGAGCTTGTAGATCTGCTATTTTTGAAAAAAGTCGTGAAAATGTTTGCAAATCTTTGAATATATGTATTTTCAAAGCAAACGTTTGTAACTCAAGTTTTGCTTCTGGGTGGTCCCTGGAACTAGATATTTTGAGATGGGGGTCCGTGGCCAAATACATATCATTTTGGGAGTCCTTCACATGAAAAGGTTTGAGCACCACTGACATAGTAGTCTCTCAAGAACAGACTAACTGAGCTCCAGTTAAGTGAAAAGGACCTTTTCTTTGACAATGGCTGGCCAGATTGCTGACATAGGTTTTTCAAAAAACCTTAGAAGGATTCAAAAGACACTTATAGAATCGGGTCAAAATTCTAATTTTCACGATTTTTCAAAAATAGCAGATCTACAAGCTCGCAGCGCGGCACTCGGTGCAGCGCTGTGAGCTTGTATATCTGCTATTTTTCAATAGTTAAAGCATAAAATAATGATACACAATAATGTGTACCCGTTCTGAATGGGTTAATGCTTTGTTTCACTTGGGTCAATTTCAATTGTTTTAAATGTGTTCCATTAAATAAAGGTTTGATTTGATCAAGACCAGAGATTGAAATAAATCGTGCTATTGATCTCTGAAGTCACATCGTCGCCCAGCCCTAATTAAAAGACGTGCACATGTTTCGTTTCATCTCCCGAGCAAAGGGGTGTACGTGGGTGTTTGTGGAGAGAGAGACTTAATGACCACTCAGCATTTGGTCAAATTATGGTTTAATCGCGTGTCTCACCGCTCACGCCAACGGGCCATATTGCTCCGGTCCAATCGCGGGCGTCTTTCAAAAAACCACTTAGTTTGACCCCACAGGGCGCTCTCTTCATCAGGACCAATTTGCCGTGCGCGGACGGCCAAGCTAATTATATTTTACGAGCTGACCCCTTTGAGTTTTAAGCGTGATGCGAGCGCTTTGATTAGGCTCCTGGTTTTATCACCTCCGAGACTATTTTTTTAACGTTGTTATCAGACTTTCTTGCTGACAGGCCCCCGCAGCCTCTTCCAAGGTTGTTGCACACTGCAGCAAGCCGTGTGCACATTCATTTCACATTCATGTCACAGGGGTTCCAGAAGTACCTTCACTGGCAAACATCATGTGCCTCGTTTCTTGAGCTTCGCTCTCTTATGGAGATCAGATTAATTGGGACTAAAAAGTACTGGTGGTTCTCAACATAAGGTCTTGATTGCCTTTCCAGAATGGACTTGGTTTGTTTTGCAGTTTGAACAAGGCTAAAGGAGAATATTTCAGTCAAAAGGTCCTTTTCGACCATAAAACTATGTCCCTTGTGACTTCTGAAAAGCATTAGACCGAATGAGAGTTCGGAAATTTGCACGTCGGAAAACACAACTCACCAAACATTTCGGTCGAAGTATAGACAGGTCTTAAGATTGTGATTCAAATCTGATTCGGAAAAAAGAAATCTATATCCACTTGATGAAACCAATCTGATTCCAATACAGGTCCACTTGGCTCCATTTGTACACTCAAGAGTGAAATTGATTTCAAAGTGCAGATTGGCGTCCCAAAGATTTAAAAAATGAAATAAAACTACCGATGCTTAATGCATATAAAACTGGGGGCCCTTGGAATAAAAATAAAAAGTTGAGAATCACTCGATTAAAAGATACTGGAACCCCAACAATCTCCACTGTGAAATCCTCAGAGTTACAGACCCCTAACTCGCCAAGGACCCCTAGTGGTCCCCGGCCCCACGTTGAGAACCACAGACATATACCGCAGCACCGACGCATACACTTCACATTCATGTCACGGGAGTTCAAGAAGTAATTCCACTGGCAAAATGCCTCATTTGGTGCTTCACTCTCTATACGGAGACCAGAATAATTGGGACTAAAGAGTATAGAAGATAGAAAGTGCCTCTCCGGGCCGGCGAGGAGGATTTCCAGGGACATTACACAAGCTATATGGCTCGTTTTATCATCCAAGCAAAGGCCCCGATACTAATTGAGTTTGTGGAATTACGGAGCGACTAGTTGAGCTGGAGTCAGAGACAGAAGGCCCGCTCTATGGACCATTATGTCCAGCACTGCTGCTGATTCAGCAGGTTGTGGCGGTCAGGACAGAGGGAGGAGGAAAGTAACTGTGGACCAAGTACTGTGCTTAAGTACAATTTGAGCTACTTTAAGGGGCTCAGTCCACTGAAAGAGTTTTATGAGGACAACGATCCACTCGTCCTAGACTCAATTCGCCCTCCTGGCCCCCAAACTGTGGAATAAACTCCCTGTGGCACTTAGAACGACTGACTCGCTCCCTAGCTTCCGCCGTGGTCTGAAGACTCACCTATTCATGCAGACTCAACCTTAGCTCATAGCACTTAACTCTTTTACCGCTTCGAACGTTAACACGTTCGAAGGGGTCGCGCGGGTGTGTACAGTAAAAACATCTCCCGTAATGCTGCTTTCAAATCTCCACCACACGTAAACATCAATGTATGTCCAATTCACTTCCTGGCTGTTCTCTGTGGACCTGATCTAGATTATGCATTTCTACGCTCTGAACGACGGAAAGAGGAGAGGGCCATTTCACATCCATTCATTGCATAACCCTAACCCCTGCCGTCAGTTTGGCTACAGTACATATATATGTGTCCACTGAAAACGATTATGTTTGGAAATCATCCATAGATAATTTTCTATAACATCGCAAAGGTAAGCTACTTTTTGATGGCACCAGCACAAATAAATAAATAATAAATATGGCAGTAGAACTGTTAATGTAGCGCTTGCCTACGCTCAATGACCATACTGTACATGTCTTTAGATTGCATTTTTATCTGTTTTCTCTGGTTCTTTTTTTTTCTTTTTATTGAATAGGTGCTTGGTCTACCCATGTTCTTCTTGGATTACTATTGCTGTGCATTTGATGTGATATTGATGTCCTTGCTTATTGTAAGTCGCTCTGGATTAAGAGCATCTGCTAAATGCCTAAATTGTAAATTGTATGAGCGGAGGGGTGCTTCGGATATCATGTCCATTGTCCGCAGTGTTTATTGACACGCGCAACCGTCGCTGTGCTCGAACGCCCTCTCATCTGCGTTATTAACACAAATAGCTAAGCAGACTTCCTGTGGTTGTGGTAACAATTCAATGTCGGATGGTAAAATGACCGGGTTGTCAGTCACAGCCAGAGGATTCAAAAGAGCAGCATTCCCCTCCAAAAGATGAACTACTGTCTGTGTGAAGCGCTCAGGGCGCCGCGTCAAAACACAGCAGACACCGGGAGTGCTCAAGCGCGATGCTCAGGCACTGGGAAGAGGAGCATGTCTTTAACATGGAAACACATGACAGACAGTGGCTGTCAGCAACAAGGCTCCATTACTCAACTCAAGTATTTCCATTCTTCAATACGTTATACTTCTACTTCTACGCTTCATTTCAGAGGCAAATACAGTATTAGATCAGTTAGTAGATTTAGATTATAATTGCAAAACATACATTAACCAATGAACCTATACATTTTTTTTACTTTGTTTCGAAAATAGCTACAAGCTCACAACGTGTCGTGATGCGTTGCGAACTTGTAGATCAGCTATTTGCGGAAGATTTTGTTAAGTTTTGAGGTGAAAAAAAATTACATTCTGCTAAATGAGTACTTTTAGTACTGGTACTTTAAGTATATCGCAATACAGGACTTTTAGTAGTATTTACAAATTGTGCTGTTGCGACTTTTACTTAAGTAAAAAAACAACAACAAAAAAACAGCGTTGCTCACCCTAAAGAACTCCTTGGTGGAGCCTGAGTCCAGCGTGCCGTACGCTATCTCGGTCTGCTTGGCCAGGTCCTCGGCGCTCTCGATGGGAGACACCATCCTCTCCACCGTCAGGAAGGCAGCCAGGTTGGCCGTGTAGGACGAGATGATGATGAGCGTGAAGAACCACCACACGCCACCCACGATGCGCCCTGACAGAGACCTGGAGATGGAGATGTAGACATTATAAATGTATAGAACAGGGTTCCCACACATTTTTACCAATTAATTTCCAAAACCTTTCCAAAACTTTTCCAGAATATTTAACCCAATTTCCAGGACTATATAACAATAATTCAGCTCAATAACAGGTCGCTTACTCCTATGCGCAATGCCCAAAGACAGGTAGTGTATGCCAGTGGTTCTCAACCTTTTCAGGCCGTGACCCCCGAAATAATCATGTTTTAACTATTGTTAAAACATGATTATTGTGACTATTGTGAAAATAGCAGATCTGCGTTGCGAGGCGTTGTGAGCATGTAGATCGTCTATTTTCACAATTTCTGCCTCTAATATTTGACAATTTGGCCCATGTTTAATTTGTCATTTCAGAGGTGTTAACAAAATCAATAACCTAAGACAATGCATAGCTATTTTTTCGAGGACCTTCCAGGACCCTTGATAAATTCCAAAACTTTTCCAATACTGGAAAAATATTTTTCTAATTTCCAAATATTTCCAGGAATTTCATGACAGTGGGAACCCTGATAGAAGTAAGCAAGCAAGTACATTTTATTTGTATAGCACTTTTCACAGAGATAACTCACAAAGTGCTCGTAGTAAGTTAAAATGTAAATCATACATTGTGTGCTCGCTCGTACATTACAAGTGCTCTGATCTTGCAATCATGGTTAATGTATCTAATTGCACGGGTCATCAGAAATTATTTTTAAACCCCTAAAAAGCCATTCTGAGTCAGCACTGCATAATGCGGCGAAGCGGCCAACGGATGTCATATTTTGGGTTTAAAACATGTTCAGTAATCATGGTGATCATTAGCCTTGAAGCGACTCAGGTCAGAGTTCATGGCCTGCAGAGGAACCCAGGTCATAGCCCGAAGACATTATTGATAAAACCATTTTAGTCACGGCAAGCTTAGTATACAAACTGTCAAAGCCAATTAAAACCGCCCGACTCAATTTAACATAATGGACGCAATTAATGGGATATGGGGCTGCTCCCAATCAGCAAAGTATAAAGTATGAAGACAGCAAAAAAAGCCATTTAGAAGATTGACCATTTGGAAGATAGATTTAAAAAAAAAAAAAAAAAGAAAAGAGAGAGAAGCAGATTTAATGTTGATGTTTTTCTCTGCTGTCCGGCTTCCCTGTCCCCTCCAGGGGTGCGTTCATTGTTTACCACAAGAGTTTGTAATTCCCCTTGATAATATTGTTTAGTAAACAATATTTACCATGTGTAACTGTGAAGTGGCTCCCTCTCCTATTGCTAGCACTTCAGACCTGCTGTAATCTGGAACGTTTACAGCAGGGGTCTTCTAGGGGGTCCTCAAAGTTACTACAGGGGGGCCTCCGAATCTTTGTGTGATAGAAACCTTTTTCTCCTTTTTTATCCACTTGAACCCTAGTGTCCATATTCTGAGAACTTTTGCTAAAAATAGCAGATCTACAAGCAAGCACGGTCAGGACCTGGACCAATCAGTGACGTCTCGATTGGGGTTAGGAACCATATGGGTTCACAGTAGGGCATTCACCGAATATTCGAAAATCAAAGTCACTATTCGACGTTGTTCACCGAAGTCGAATATTCGCTTTTTTTTTTTTTTTTTTTTTTTCACTTAGGAAGTCATAAGAATGAGTTGTCACTGCCCCTGGTGGATGAATTTGTTAATGCTCTATACCAGGGCTTCTCAAACCTTTTTAGGCTGTGACCCCCAAAATAAACATATTTGAATTGGGGACCCCCACCCTGACAAGCACTTGGAATTGTAGGTATTACATTTAATGTGACTCGGTTCCGCAGATAAATATTGTGAAAATAGCAGATCTACATGCTCACAACGCCTCGCAACGCATGTAGATCGGCTATTTTCACAATGTTCGCCTCTTGCTTACTTAATATCTGACCGTTTGGCCAGTTTGGCCAGTCCTGTCGAATATTCGACTATTCGAATACTTTGAGGTCGAATAATTCGAATACTAAAAATCGCTATTCGTGAATGCCCTAGTTCACAGCCCATATGGGGATGATCATCTCTCTCTCAACTAAGGGGTCCTTTGGCCTGAAAACGTTGAAGACCCTGCCCTTGATAGATCAAACGTCTACCGCTCATCTAATTGAACCCTAGCGTTCTATCTGGGCACGTCAAAAAACGGGCATGAGTAGACAAATATCTGGCACGCGCCGAAGAACATTTGGCAAAAATGGGCGAACGTTGATCTAATGGGCGAAAAACAGCTGATCTAACATCTGTTTGATCGTAAAGCCCAGTCCGCGGCCGATGATTTGCGACGCAACAAAACAGTTGCAATACGTTGCTAAGGATAAATCACGGCCCGTCTGACCGATCGACCCTGAACTCGGCGTGTGTATCGCAGAAAGTGGATTCTCAAAGTGGATTCCAGGGACTCTCGGGGTTCCTTTAGAGGGGTCTATAAATTGATCCACGCAAGTCTGTAACTCTGACAGTGTACAAATGGTTCCATTTGTATTCTGTCAAGAGCGAAAGGGGAGACGGTGAAATGTAAAAGTTTGAGAACCACTGTCACAGAGGACCTAGGGAGTGCGTTGCCAGACCTGAAGTCGGTCAGATAGGCCAGTGTAGGGCCCGTTAAACCCAGGGACAGAGAGGCCCATGGGTATAACGGTTATTCATAACTTTCTATTTCATATAATATTGACATTCGCTCTTCCTCGTGGACCTACAGTACTTGCAGATTATACCAGTGTCATTGTAGGCCTAACTTTATGTAGTGTAGATATGTGCTGCACCTTAACCCATTTAGGCCTAAAATTTGTGGATGCTTTAACTATTAAAAAATAGCAGATATACAAGCTCACAGCGCGGCACTGAGTGCCGCGCTGCGAGCTTGTAGATCTGCTATTTTTGAAAAAGTCGGGAAAATGTGTGCAAATCTTTGAATATATGTATCTTCAAAGCGAACGTTTGTATCTCAAATCTTGCTTCTGGGGGGTCCCTGGAACTAAATATTTTGAGATGGGGTCCGTGGCCAAATACATATCATTTTGGGGGTCCTTCACATGAAAAGGTTTGAGAACCACTGACATAGTAGTCTCTCAAGAACAGACTAACTGAGCTCCAGTTAAGTGAAAAGGACCTTTTCTTTGACGATGGCGAGCCAGATTGCTGACATAGAAACACGGATTTTTCAAAAAATCTTAGGATTCAAAAGACACTTATAGAATCGGGTCAAAATTCTAATTTTCACGATTTAAAAAAAATAGCAGATCTACAAGCTCGCAGCGCGGCACTCGGTGCCGCGCTGTGAGCTTGTATATCTGCTATTTTTCAATAGTTAAAACATAAAATAATGATACACAAAATGTGTACCCGTTCTGAATGGGTTAATCCCATGTACAACACACTGACTTTTGTGTTTTCTAGCACCTTAACTAACGTCCATAGTATATCATGCACAGTATACATGTGCTGCTATGCTCATGCACCGGTATATCTCATCTCAGGTACTGTGTAAACATGTAGATATGGGGTCTGCAAACCTTTTGACAAGCATTGGCAAGTTTTCATTTTCTTGATGGTCAAGTGTGCCATATCAACATTAACTTTGAAATATTTTCTTTCACACCAGGATGTATGATCATTAGACACCTATCTTTCAGACTCCCTCCACAGTCAGAGTCAGGAGTTTGAATGAATGTAGAATGAAGTGCAGGATGTAATTTGAATATTATGTGAGGGGACTTAATTTCACTGACTAATTTTTATTATTCTTTTACAAAAAAGTAAAACCACTTTCTCACACTTATGCCAGTGTGCCAGTGATCACCCTCCCCTGTAATGTGGTGGCTTAACCCTGGTTTTTGACATTATCGAAACGAAGCGGATAAAAGCGTCAAACTTTTTTTTTAGGCTTCTTTAGGACCCAACAATGGATTTTAGCCTTGGGTACCAAACTATTTTGAAAATTACCCATAGAAATCAAGTTGGGCTCCCATCGACTTTCTATACAGGAGGAAAATACCCAGAAAAAAATCTGCTTTAAGTAGGATGTGGGTACCAAAATAAAGTTTGGTACCCAAGGCTAAAATCCATCGTTAGGTCCTAAAGAGGCCTCAAAAGAAGTTTGGCACTTTTATCCGCTTTGTTTCGATAATTTTGTTAAGCCAACCCAGTATACTGTGCCAATGTTGGCACCCGTGCCTATGCTGCCTACCCCAGATTATTTGTTTTCTTTGATTGATCTCTTACCTCCCCCCTTTCTTCCCTTTCTTTTATTCTATGGAAATAATACAATAGAAGATGCATGAAAACTATTTTCACCCACTTTTTTTACTTGTGTAAACCTGCGATGTGCCAATAATTCTGACATGTCGTCACCCCGCCCTGCTCCAGAACAGACGACCCACCTTGGCGAGATGTCGCAGCCCTGCTGCATGAAGGCGCCCAGCGAGAACCACAGCGAGTTGAAGATGCCGAAGTCGTTGGGCGGGTCGGGCGGCGTCTGGGGGTCCTTGGTCTCGTCCTGCTCGTCCAGGTTCCACTCGTACGGCGAGAAGCGGCTCACCAGGAACAGCACCACGCTCACGCCAATATAGGCAAACACTATACACATCCAGATCTCATAGGCCAGCGGGTCCAGGAAGGAGAACACCCCCGGCTTGGACTTTTGGGGTTTCTTTATCATAATGGAGATGCCCAGACTCATAAAGGGCTTGGAAAAGTCTATCACCTCCTCTCTGACCAGCGTTATGGTGAGAGGCGCGACAGCTATGTCTGCTCTCTAGTGGGAAACAGGGGGAGGAACACGGTATACAGCGCAGCGTTAGTTCCATGCACCGGCAACGCTGTCAGACAAAACCGGGGACATTCTAGAAACAGTGGTTCTCTAACGCAGTGTTTCTCAAACTCCTAAACTTCAAGGTTTCCCCTTAAAGATGCAGTGCCATGATTTTTTCCCCCTAAAACATGATTATCAGGTATTATGATTATACTAGGAGGAAGATTTCTTCCAACAGTTCATTAAGTATGCCTGGTTGTCAGGTGGGTGGTGACCCAGCTGAAGTTAGCCACACCCACAGTGTTGGGTGAATGGTGAAAGGGGATGGGGATGATTATATGATGTCATTTAGTCACTGTTTTTGGATCGGCACTTTTGACCCACAAGGTGTCAGCCTCCAGGAAGAAACCCCAAATACAAAGGGAATACATAATTGCTCATAACAACCAGACTAGGGGGTCTAATGAAGTACTGACAACCTCTTCGACACAAGAAAACAAGAAAAAGTACAAAACTATGGCACCGCCTCTTTAACTCTAACAGTCCATTTGTACACTGTCAGAGTTACAGACTTGTATGGGTCCATTTAGACCCTTCTAAAAGGAAAACACAGAGTCCCTGGAATCCACTTTGAGAAACACTGCTCTAACGTATAGTAATGTTACTGGGGGACCCCCTGGAACCCCCGCAAGGGCCCCTGGGGGTCCTCGGAAACCACTTTGAGAACCACTGTTCTAAATATGTGGACGACTGCAGCCAGAATCCCGCCGTGTCTCCTACAAGATTCTGGAGGAATTGTTATTATTAATATTAGACTTTTCATTAAAAGTAGGGTAAGTGATTTAATTTCATTCAAATAATAACAAAATGGGTCTATGTTCTGATAGTGCCAGTTACTATAGATTGTTTGGTCCATATTTGGACCTTATCCCTTGTGAGGAGAAAAGAAATGCAGTTTGTTGGATGACAAGTGTTCCTCCACTCAGGATAGAGTGGGCGGGCCTTACGCGTACCAAGGCCCGCCCCCACTTGATCATGATTGGAGGAAGGCCCCACCTGTCACCAACATGAAAACTAAAACTGAAACTTAAAGTGAAATCACTTACCCTACCTTTAAGACTTTCATCTGAGATGTAAACAAACATGCTGCTTCGAAAATGTCTCAAATACATCGCCGCTGTCGTGTGGAAACCTTGCATGTCCAAAACTGTTACTTTACTTTTCAGTAAATGGAAGAAAACTGTGTTCCAATGGATCACAAGCTCGTTAATACTTTTCATTGCTTACGCATCTATAAAACCCACAGACACGCTTTCAAAAAGAGCGAAAACTTGAGGTAACGGAGATACAAGGTTTCTTCCAGACAGCAACGACATTAGGGCTGTCAAAATTATTACATAATCGTCTCATCGCGATTATTTGACATAATCGCAATTATTTTGTCATAATCGTTGAAATGTTCAAAAATGCTCATATTTTCAAACATTTTCAAAAATAGTGGAAATAGCAGCTCTACAAGCTCACAATGCGCCGCGACGCGTTGTGAGCTTGTAGATTGGATATTTCCACTATCAATGTTCTTTTTTAAGTAGAAAGTTGTCAAATGTGTAAGTATCTTCCATATCTTCCACGCGCAACTTCAAGGCCTAACAGGCCAAACAGGAATGTAATTGTCAACAACAGAAACAATTAAATCATTAATCGCAATGATTTGAGTGACGATTAATCGTCATGTAAAATGTAATAACCGTGACAGCCCTAAACGACTACATGTTTTTCAACCCAAACAGACCACCTAGGCCTCGGTCCTTCTGACGCGAAGCTGAAACCTAGAGACGTGAGAACGGTAGGATGGAATCGTAGGGTAGAAAAGTGTTATAATATCATTATGTGGGGATACTGGAAGTCACACAACACTGACTAGCAAATGAGAGATTGAGACGGACGGAAATATAAACACATTCTTCATGATGAGAGACAGCCGAGATGAGGAACAGCCTGCGGGGGTTGTCTGAATGACACATATATTTAGATAAATCCAGAGAAGCAGCTTGGAAGGAATTCAACAAGGTGTCATGTTTGCAAGTTTTGCCTCACAAATGGATCCCGCTATTTATTTCCAAAATACCATTGTGTTTGGGATAATGAGCGGAACGACTCCGGGAGATTTTTTTGAAGAAACCAACGGCGGCGCACAGATAATGGAATATAGCACTGGCTAAAAATCTATTAAACCAAAACCCTCTAAACAAGTGCACGAGAATAGCTAATGAAAGAAAAGTAATTAATAACCCTCTCCCTAAAAAATGAATAAAAACAAGTGCCTCGACAACAACATTCTAATTCAGCGGTTCCAATCCTTTTCTGGAACCTTTTTAAGTGGTAAGATGGGTGGGCCCATTAGGCCTACTTGTATGATCAAGCAATCAATTGTGTTCTGGCTTCAATCAATAGCGTAGTATACTTTAAGTTCCCATTCATAGGGATGATTTTGCAAAGCCATTTGTCATAAGGTTTTGAAGGTCTTATGACATCAAAAAAATATAAATCTTTTTTTTGTGGCTTTTTTCCTGACCTCAATTACACCCAAAAAAACAGAACATTCAACATTTTTTTTTTGAATAATAGGGGTAAATACGCATCATCAATATGCATCATCATGGACATACGCATCATCATCCAGGGGAGGATGTGGTTGAAGGTGAGGGTGAACGCAACAACTGAACTGATAGATGGTGCATTGGAACGATACAAACACAGTGTGGGGCGGCATAGCTCAGGGGTAGAGAAACCGTTATTAGAGCACGAAGGGTTCCCGAAGGGTTCCCAGTTCAAATCCGAGCGTGAATGTGTGCGTGAATGGGTGAATGTAATGCAATGCACTATCTCTGTAAAGTGCTTTGGATAAAAGCGCTATATAAATGCACCATTTACCATTTACCATTTACAGTGGAAAGTAACATCAAAGGTGATACACCCTCCCCTACAACCACATCCTCGCCTGGATGATGATGCGTACGTCCAGAGGCAAATTAACTCACTTTTCTGAGCCCAATTATAAAAAAAAAAACCTACAGATTACAGAAAAACCACTGAATGTTGAATGTTCAGGTTTTTTTAGGTGTTAACTCATTTAGTGCCACCCCTTTCACCACTAGAGGGCGCCCAGTGGCCAGAGAAAATCCCATAGAGATATGCTGGTATATGCAGAAGCCCTGCAGCCATGACTTGCCTGAACACTTTCCTTTGTGCATGACTGCATGTACAGGAAGAGGATGAAGTTAGCTTGAAGTTAGCTATTGGCTACCAAGCATTTTAGAAGCCTTATTTTCGTCAACTTAGCCATGATTAAACCTTGCACACCTCATGCATGGGAAAAAAACAGAGAAGAATGAGCTCTGAAAAATCCAATGCAATCCTGGATTGCATTGGAGTGGATTTGTGCAGTTTGTTCACAGCTTTCAAACAAAAAAATCCGATTGGAAATCCGTTCAGGCATTCTTGAGATAATCGCCCTTATGTTTTACATGTAATGTAAACAAAAATGGCTGCCCTGTATGTTAGATGGGGTTGTATGGGGGTGGAACATGCAAAATCGCGATTGAAATCATGTTCACCAGATTTGATGGGGTCCAAAAAAAAAAAAAAAAAATAAAAAAATGTTTTCAAAAAAAATTTTTTTTTTTTTTTTTTTTTTTTTTTTATATCCCGAACTTGTTCGGGATAGGCACCCTGTGATACGATCATATATCCCGAACTAATTCGGGATAGGCACTCAATGAGTTAATTGAGGTCAGGAAACATGAAAAAAGGCACAAAAAAATATATATTTTTTTGATGTCATAAGACCTTTAAAGAAGAACATGTAAAATCACGAAGCTTTTAACTCATTTAGTGCCCATGAAATAACGGATTATAAAGTCCACGATGCCAGTCTCAGGTTGGCATCACCCCCGTTATCTTATTTTGAAGGCCAGAAGTCCACAGCGCAAACACTTCCGGTCTGACGTCATCGCATCCTGCGCCGGAACCGATCGTTGTCCACGTGGAGTTGTGTAATGGCGGACCGGGAGCTTTTATACATGTGTAACATAAGCGAGCATCTGCCTCCATCCTAGCTTCTAAAGTGTAGTTTTGAGATAATGGACATTAAAGATGAGATCCCCCGTCCACCTCAATGTTATGGATGGGACTATTTTGTGCTCGTGGAGCCGTGATGATGCGAAATCAGCGACGGATTTCGTCTCCGGACCTCCGGCCATTGTTCTCGGTAATGTATCCGCTGTTACAGTATATATTACTTTTCACGAGTATACTCGGGATTGGCACCATGTGATACTCGAGTATTTTTCACGAGTCTTCTCGGGATTGGCACTATATGAGTTAAGAATATTAATGTAATATGAACATATGAAAAAGAATGGCAATTATTTGGAGGCCCAGACTAGCAATATCTAGTTTCAGCCCACATGTCGGGAACGGCTGCACTAAACAACTGCCTAAAAAACTGCTAAGTAGTGAATGAAAGGTAATTAACACGACACTCTCCATAAAAAAGACAGAGTAAAAACAAAATATTGCTTTGACAACAAAACTCTAATTCAGATCGTTGAGTGATACTGCTAATCATCTCCTACTTCTCCGCGTGATGTACAATGCATTCCGTCAGTTCCGTGTCCAACGACAAATGGCTTTGATTTAACCTATTAAGACCGGGAAAGACCGCATTATTACGCAGTATTTATGCTTTAACTATTAAAAATAGCAGATATACAAGCTCACAGCACGGCACCGAGTGCCGCGCTGCGAGCTTGTAGATCTGCTATTTTTGAGAAATCATGAAAATTTGTGTAAGTCTTTGAATATGTTGACCTGATTCTATAAGTGTCTTCTAAATCCTTCTAAGGTTTTTTGAAAAACCTATTTTCTATGTCAGTGGTGCTCAAACCTTTTCATGTGAAGGACCCCCAAAATTATATTTATTTGGCCACGGACCCCCCATCTCAAAATATTTAGTTCCAGGGAACCCCAAAAGCAAAATCTGAGTTACAAAAGTTCGCTTAAAAAATATATATTTTCACAACTTTTCAAAAATAGCAGATCTACAAGCTCGCAGTCGGTGCCGCACTGTGAGCTTGTAGATCTGTTATTTTTCAATAGCTAAAGTATAAAATAATTCCCGGTCTAAATGATTTAAAGTCACACACTGTTCAGCGAGTGTGTCTGTGATGAGGAACATGGCAACCCCAGGCTCTCTATGGCATTCCAGCTCGCATGCCATTCATCAGCCCCCCCCCCCCCCCCCCCCCCCAAATCCCCCCCACCCCCCCTCATCCCCTGAAGAGAAACCAGTTCTGGCATTTGCATTATGTTTTATCTTCCAAGCTGTTTCTCTTCGCCCAACACCCCTCCTGTCCGTCTACCCTCCCCCCTCCCCATTTTTTTGTTTTCCTGCTCCGAAATCGTGGCATTCGACCAAAAACGCTCTGAGGTGGCGGCGAGCACTTTTTCTTTTCCTTTTTTCCCTTTTTTTTTTACGTTCACAACCGTTCTTTGTAAAAGACAGACGAAAATAATTAATCACCTCAGACAGTGTTTCTGCAGCTAGAGAGTGTGTGCGATTAATTAAATAACCGCCGCTGCTTCAAAGCCTTGCGGTTTTGTATGAAGGACACTTATTTGTACTGTCTGCTCGGCATTGTCTTCGAAACGGCACATAAATTAGGGAATCGCGCCTGTTTTTTTAAGGCGACGCACCCGGAGAGCGCGTGTTCCCCTTACAAGGTCAAACCCCAGTGAAACGCAAACACGCCTGATATAACGTGACAGCGCGGCCCCGTCGTCGACGTGGGGATATATAACCGTTTAATAATCCTCGACAGGCCAGCAGCAGTCAATCAGTGTTTGAAGGGAAAACAAAACACATAAAACAAGCGCACGCCTCGGGGGCCGAAAACCTTTTAAAAAGACAACTAAGATCAAATTAATTTACTGGTCAGAAAGGTCGACGAGTGCATGATCGTTAGCAGGCCTGGCGCACCTGCCGTAAAAACTGCAGGTGCAGAAAGACTTGACGGGGGCTGAAGGGTACAGGCAGTGGTGGAAAGTAACTATACTGCAAGTACATTTACTCAAGTACTGTATTTAGGTATACTTTTGTGGTCCTGTTACTTTAGTTGAGTACAGCATGAGAATTATTTCAATACTTAACTTCTACTCCACTACATCTCAGACGCAAATATTCCACTTTTTACTCCATTACAATTATTTGACAACTTTAGTTACAAGTTGCTTTGTAAATTTAGATCATTATAACAAAAAATACATTAATTAATTAAGCCCTGTTTTATACTCCACTCCTGGTCAAATATGAGTCAAAGTTGCCCTGTCAAATTTGTACTTGAGACTACTTTGCGTTCAAAAACACTCAACTTGACTCAAGTATTCAAAGTACATGTTTTAAAACAACCTAAGTATTCAGAAGTACAAGTACATTTCAGTTTTATTATCAATGCATTGATGTATTAAAACTTGATACTAAAGATTTTCCAGGGATTTTTCAAAACAATATAAACAATAGAGAAAATAGCAGATAATGTATACAAGCTCACACATTTAAAACGGGGCACTATCAGGGTACGTCTTCCTTCCTAGAAATGTAGTGGAGGCAAACGCATTTGTCTATGACATGTAGTGATCTAAAATTACAAATAATTCAAGTAAAGTACAGATACTTTGGAGTAAATGTACTTAATCACTACAGTCCACCACTGCACCGTACCCAGATAGGGTGGGGGTGGGGGGGGGGGGGGGGGGGGGGGGGTTGACAGGTAGATGGACCTTTTGTTTTCCATCTGCGAGGAGTGGACTTCCAATTTGGAGGATAATTTGGTCACGATAGCAGATGCAACAAGGCAATCTCTGTGGCTGATAGCGGGGAAATGGAACAGATGAAGAGAGCGCGGAACGCTCATGCATTTGCAAAAAAAGTGATCTTATCACCTAAAAAGGTGATAGCTTATCAACTAAAAAAAAGTGAAGAGCTTTCACTTCACCTGAGTATGCATGAGCCTTTAGTCTCCTTCAGTTGGAAACCTCATATGTCCAAAAAACCAAAACTTTTAGTATCAGGATTAAATCAAAATAAAAGCATAAGTAGCAGATCTACAAGCTGAGCTTGCTATCTACTACTTTTGTGTGACGCTGTGATAGGATCAAGTAGGGCAATTGATTTACGAAAAAAACACCAAAAACGACTTACTTGAGTACCGTACTTAAAGTACGATACTTTATACTTCTACACCGCATCTCCAGGGCAAATCGATCTCATTTACAAGCGACTGCAGTGTAGAACCGATTAAGCCCTATTTTATAGTCCATATGCCATTACTTTAACTCAAATTCAACTCTGAATACAGTACTTTTACTTGTAACCGCGTACTTGTGTTACTTAAAGAAAAAAATCAAACAGTTACTTCTCTTCCAAACCACTGGCCCTCTCCGCTAATGCGAACAGCACCACACCAGCTTTATGGAGCGCACGGCCCCATATGGATCTTGTTGCTCTCAGAAAACCGCAACCCACCATTTAGCTGTTGATTTTAAGGCAGATTTTCTCAGCTGTGAATTTACAAGGCCGCATATCCATCATAGACATCAAACAATGAGCATAATTACACAATCACTTCAAAGGCATATAATTTTTCATTCATCAAAGTGATTACAGTTGTGTTTGCCACATGGTCACATTGTGTTTACATACCCACCTCTGGTTTTGACCGTGAAAAGCCTGATGCAATTTGTAGCTAAGCACAAGTGAAGGATTAATTGCAATGAACAGCACTGAGAAATGATTTCATTTTCTCCAGCTCAGGATTAGCACCAACTCCCACTATGCAAAGCCCAGTGGACAATGTGCATTATATTTCGTTGCCGTCGCGCGGAAAACCTTGTATGTCCCAAAAAGTACTAATACTTTTCACAAAATTGGGGAGAGAAAATAAATGAATAACCCATGTTAAAATGGATCCAATGTTGTTTAGTTTAGTCATAAGCTCTTGTTAACACTTTGTATTCATTTTTTGAGGGCACAAAGGCCAAATGCCAGGGCAGGAAGGCCATGAAAGAAAAGGAAGAAAAAAAAAAGTCCATTGAAATAATTAATTGTATTTGAGGGTTAAGGATGATTTTAGGCAAGCTGCAGTAAAGAAAATAAATTATGGTATTTACAATCTGATCCATGCTCAGCCCCTGCACCAATCTAAGTCACTGGATGGAGAAAGTGGTACAGTCAGCTGGGGCATTAAGGCCACTGTGGCCTCAGGGAAATCAATTTTTTTGAGGGGCACAAAGCCAAACTGAGGGGCAACGACGGCCATGGCCTTCATGGCCTCCCTGAAATTCCTGCCCTGTTTGTATTGGTTAAATATTTATATAACCCCACAGACACTTTCACTTTTGAAATTGTTCAAAAATAGCGTAAATAGCATGAGCTTGACTTTGCTATTTCCTCTATTTATAATCATAAAACGTTGAAACGTGGAGATACAAGGTTTCGGGCGCAGACGGCGACGACATGATAAACTCACTCCCAGGCTGAACCGATCTGTTCTGGGTCTGTGTGAGCTCGCTCGGGGGGCGAGTTGGTGATGACCTCGAGACAGAAAAATGAGATCTCCTCTCATGTTGAAGTTCCTTGCAAACTGTCATGTAATCGTTGAAATCAGAGATAGGGCTCCCAGTTACTCACCCCATAGACCAGTTCACCGACCATGCCGTTCCATGTCTTGGTCTCGGGGTCTCGGGCTCCGTACTTCCCATCCATTACTATAGACAGTTTGTACTTAATTCCAACATGTTTGGCAATCTCAGATGCTAAATCGACGCAGTAGCCCTCGTATCTGTCATTGCCACCCAGCTGCAAGTGATTTTTCTTGTACATCACATAAGGCGCTTCCTGTATGGGGTTCGAAAACATACTCATTTGGGTTTATTCACGCCTGGTGCCTTGCGGGGCGCCCGTCTTGCACGCACGCACCTTTGCATACAGTGTACGGACGCACTCTCATAGACACACGCACGCACACACGCACGCACCTTTGCATTACTATACTTATGAGGACATCAATATTTTTGGACAGCGATTTTAAGATTTTTTATAAATTCCTTGGTCATTTTTAACCTTAAAGGAGTAGTTCACTCCCGAAATGACTTTTTTCCTATTGATTACTCACACCAACGAGACTTGAGTTCAATAATATATATATATATATTGTTTTTGTCGCATTCCTAAGACAAAAAAATGATTATAGTAAATTTACCCTCATTGATTCCAGATGGGGACCCGAAGGCATTTGTGTCCCCATCCTGAATCAATGGGGGTAAATTAATTGTAATCAAATTATTTAATGTTAACCATACAAACACCCATTTCTCCATGTCCAGAAAACTGTGCTACCCCTGTCAATGTAGATTTTCTCAAATTCGAATATTCTTTGGGTACGTATGGTCCTCACAAATACAGTAATATAAGCACACACACACACACACACGCACGCACGCGCACACACACGCACGCGCGCACACACACGCACCGCACTCACCCGCACACACACGCCCACCCATCCATAAATAATAAGCTGCTACAACCACATTCATGCAAACAAACATGCATGCACAGATGATGCACCACAAATGCACTGAAACACACTGACTGGCCAGTAGACACCAAGCCTAGCGCACACAACCTCCTGCCCCCTCTCGCCTGGCCTGCCTACCCCTGCCCCCCCTTGTCAGGTCTACCCTGCCCCCTCTCGCCAGGTCTACCCTGCCCCCCTGGTCTCGCCTGGCATGCCCACAGAGGAGGGGCGAGTATTTGGTAAAACATGTGGGGGCAGAGTGGAGGAACATGCCTCTTGAAACGTGGGGGAAAAAATAAAGGTTTGTAGCGGTGACTGGACATTGCTGTAAAGTAAATTTTCGGAACTACCGTACTGTGCTTTTATATGACAGCCTAAGTTACTACATAGTACATACTTTGCAGATTTAGATCATTCATAAAAATCTTTTGAAAATAGCAAATATAAGCTCTCACAGCTTGTAGATCTACTGTTACCTAATAGAAGAAGTATAAATGACGATCGATAATTATTGTCCAACCGCATGATACAGTCATACAGTGAGCATAATGACTACTTTTACTTTTGCTACTCTAAGTATAAGTTGATTGATGCAAACACTTTCGTACGTTTTACTTTTATCAGAGTATCTTTGAGTAGGTTGGCTGTGTGCGGTAGGCAGGGTGTGTAGCAGGCTCTCAGTGGGGTGGACATGGGGATGGGGAGGGAGTTCACAAGTAAATGCCAGTGACAGCACAGGGATCAGATAAGTGCCCATTCTTTTATACTCCACGCTAGTTTCAAGCACATTGCACCAATGCGCGGGGAAAGGCTGTTATCATTCCAAAGAATAAATAAATAGAACAAAAAAATAAAATTAAAAAAGGATCCATCATTTGCTATCCAGAACAAAAAAAGGGAGGGGTGGGGCTGGGGGATAAAATAATAAAATAGAAATACTCCATGAATAAGGTCAAAATAATTAACACGAGGAGAGCTGAACGTGCCATAGGACTCTCCTGCATTTTCAAAAACACTGGTGCAGCCCCAGTGTTGATTTTAGACAGCGAATTTTGAATTTAGTTTTAGTCATGGTCTTTAGAATAAAAGGTAATTTAGTTTTAGTCATATTTTAGTCTGAAAAGTTTAAATTTTAGTTGACTAAAT